>NW_015554119.1:398664-466087 GCF_001515605.1 Sinocyclocheilus anshuiensis | reverse complement strand
ACCCAATTGCTGGGTTTGTCCCTATTTTACCCAGCACTGGGTTGTATTTAACCCAGCATTTTTTAGAGTGTAGGATTTAATGACAAATATTTTGAGATAAGGAAATGAGTGACTTACGCGGAGGTAATAGCCCTGTAGCGCTCTAGACCTGCAGTGTCCCAGATCTGGGCCTTGATGGTAATACTATCCACTTGAATGGAGCGAGTGCTGAATTCCACCCCAATGGTTGTACGGCTGTCATGATTGAACTCGTTTTTGGTAAATCTTGACAGTAGGTTGCTCTTTCCAACCCCTGATTCCCCAATTAAAACCACTGAAAGACAACAAAAACCTTTTAGCTCACTTTAATTGATTGACTTTCTATTCTAATTCACAAAATTTGAATAAACATTAAAGATGGTGACAAGACAAAAGATAACAATTTTATTTAATTTTTTACATGCTCAAGATTATTATCATTATCATTCAGACCGTAAAAACTATCTGAGATAAATCTGATCTCCAGTCAACTGACTAAAACTTACCTTTGAAGACAAAGTTGTAGGCTAAATCTGTTCCCATGTTCAACCCTAGCAGTTATGCCTCAGTCTGTATTTAGTGCTTACGTGTTACTCTAGCTCAAAATCCACTGGGAGGAGAAAAGCAGATGCTCAAGTTTCTAAAAAGGTTTATCGATCCATTCTTGTGCTGTTCTAAAGGCAGATTCCACACGGCTAGACTCTTCTTTGAGACAGTTGGGGTGGGGGAGCAGGTGAAACAGGTAGAACCACTGACACACAATGGGAGTGACTTCACACTCTCGCACAAAACTGTTAAATCACAGTTCTTTCTCAATACAACAGTACATGTATCCAATTTGTATGTCTGTAGACATACAGCTGAGTCATAAACCTAGCTGTCCTGCATCAACATGTACTTCTCAAACCTGTCACGTTCACAACTCCTACTGACAGGTTCAGTTCCTGTAAACATAAAATAAAGGGGTTTAATTTAATATGCCATGACATATAAGCAAGGATGTCCTATTTCAATACAAAAGCTTTGAATGAAAATGCAGATTTACTTTATTTTTATGCAAATGTACCTGTTTGGACGAGTGTTGTTTCATGTTAGGCTGGTAAATCACACCTCTGCTGTTCGTGCAGCATTTGCATGTCAGTATTTTTGCATATTGTTGGGTATCTACAGCTCATTGTTATATTAATAAACTGCATGTTTGATTTTAAGGACTGTTTTGTTACTTTTGTATGATGGTACTGTGTATTTTGCCACAGATGTCCTGTCAGTGTACAATCTAGGTCCTGAAACAATGATATAGCACTGCTCTGACACTGCTGTGAGCAATATTAAGAGCAAAGATTAAGTAATTTCACAACAAAAAAAAGAGCAAAGGACGCAGTAAATCAGAATTAAACAGCCACAAAAGCGTAACGGTGCATCCTCCTGCCCTGTGGGCGGCAGCACTGCGCTGACGTTGTATTGAATCGCGAAACGCTACAGAGGAAAGCGAATCACTTCCGTCAGAACGAACGCCGGGTTCATCATGGCGGCGGGGCCGATTTCAGAACGAAATCAAGGTAAATTTAATAATTCTAAACTCGTAGGGGTACTTTAATGCACTTTATTTAAGACAAGAAAAGTATTGCAGAACTATGGAAAGATTTAAGCTTTTCATATCTGCCATTCATTCAAATATGCTTGCGAAAAGCAGATAACAGAGAAAAGTTTTGGTTTTAATTTAGATTTAGTGTATCAAACTAATATAATATATGTGTATAAATACTATTAGTAGTAGAAATAATCATCAAAATAATGTGTATTTTATTTTATACGTGCCTTATCTTTGTGTCCAATGCAATAGTGTTCATTTTTATTTTTTTTCAGATGCCACTGTATATGTGGGAGGTCTTGATGAGAAGGTCTCTGAACCTTTGTTATGGGAGCTTTTCCTGCAAGCTGGTCCTGTTGTAAACACACACATGCCCAAAGACAGGGTAACAGGACAACATCAGGGTGAGTTACCTTATCTTTGAGCCTTCAGAGAAAACATTCTAACATTTTCGATGCTTTTAAGTTGATATTTCTCTCTAATCTTCAGGTTATGGCTTTGTGGAGTTCCTCAGTGAAGAGGATGCAGACTACGCCATAAAGATCATGAACATGATCAAACTTTACGGCAAACCCATCCGAGTCAACAAGGCTTCGGCACACAACAAGAACCTCGACGTCGGTGCCAACATCTTCATTGGCAACTTAGACCCTGAGATCGATGAGAAACTCCTTTATGACACTTTCAGCGCTTTCGGCGTGATCCTTCAGACACCGAAGATCATGCGAGATCCGGACACGGGCAACTCAAAGGGTTATGCTTTCATCAACTTTGCAAGTTTTGATGCCTCCGATGCAGCTATTGAGGCCATGAATGGCCAGTATCTCTGCAATCGGCCCATCACGGTTTCATACGCCTTTAAGAAAGACTCAAAAGGCGAGAGGCACGGCTCGGCTGCAGAGCGCCTCCTGGCCGCCCAGAATCCACTTTCACAGGCCGATCGTCCCCATCAGCTTTTCGCAGACGCTCCACCACCTCCCACACTTCCTACACCGGTCATGACCGCCCTTGGAACAGGGATTCCAATTCCAGGTTAGTTGAAGGGATAGTCGACCAAAAATGAAAATTTACTGATTATTTACTCATCCTCATGTTGTTCCAAACCCATAAGACAATTAACTTTTCTTTTCTTTTTTATGAAACCTGAGCGGTTTCTTTCGCTTCATTGAAAGTCAAGTCACCTTTATTTATATAGTGCTTTATACAATACAGATTGTTTCAAAGCAGCTTCACAGTATTAAGCAGAATCAATGATGCAAACTACTTCAAATGAGACAAATTCTTCTATAAAGCAGCTTTAAAAAGACAATATTAGTGTCATTATTCAGTTCTGGTCAGTTCAGTGTTTATTCAGTTCAATAACAGTCTAATGTTAGTCAAAAAGAAGCTCTACACAAGGCAATATTGTCATTTTTCAGCTTGAGCCAATTTATTGTCGATTCATTTTAGTTCCGTAACTGTTGAAAAATTTGTCAGTTATGAAACAATTTTGATTCATCTTTAAAGCAGCTCTGATTGACTCATCTAGCACATCAAGTATCTGTGTCGATCATTGTTTAGCTTAAAAGCATAATTTAGATCTGTTCATCATATAAAGTGATCATATCTCTTTTGAAGACTTGGACTAAACTGCTCCATTCTTATGGATTCCTTTTATGACGCATTTATAAACTTTTTGAGTCTTTTTAAGTTTTGATTAACCGGACTTTCAATGGAGGGACAGAAACCTCACAGGTTTTATTAAAAACATCTTAATATTTTAAATCTTACGGGTTTGGAACGACATGAGGGTGAGTAAACGATAACAGAATTTTAATTTTTGTGTGAACTAGCCCTTTAATGTAAGGATCTTGGACCCAAGTATGTTTGCTCTTATTACTGGTACAATAAATGTTTTTTGTGTAATTTTTTTTGTAGGAATGCCACCTCCTGGTGCTTTCCCACCTGTTCCTCCTCCTGGCACAATGCCTCATCATGGGATGCCACCCAATATGCCCATGCCTCCTGCACCAGGTACTCCTGGATCACAGGCTGGCGGCGCAGGGCCCCCGCCGGGACCACCGCCCTTCCCTCCTGCGGGAATGAATCCACCAGGAATGCCGCCCATGCCGATGCCTCCGTCAGGACCTCCAGGAATGGTGCCTCACCCACCTGGCCCGCCTGGATCTTCTCAACCAAGAGCACCACCTCCACCCGGCATGCCTCCTCCACCCATGGGTGTCCCTCCCAGAGGACCGTTTGGTCCCCCAATGGGTACGTGTGTGAAGAAGTGCCTTGTTGTGCTTTTAAACGGAAGCAAAATAGACGTAATCTGTTGTTAAGCAATAATTCCTCCCCTCTTTTACAGGTCCACCAATGCATCCAGGTATGAGGGGACCTCCTCCGCCAATGCCACCTCCAGGTTATGGTGCCGGCCCACCCAGACCCCCGCCTTTCGGCTTTCAGAGAGGGCCTCCCATGCCGCCACGTCCTCCTGCTCCACCGAGGGGTCCAGTGAGAGCACCAATGCCTCCCTAAACCCTAATGTGAAGACCTTTTTAAAAGCTTTGTCAGTTTTATTTACATTCTGTACTTTGATAGATGGATCTCTTGCTTCTTTGTGTACTGATTTCTTAATTTTGATTAATGTACCTATTCAGAATTAGCCAGAATAAACGATTTTATATAACTGTCATTTTATTATTATTTCTTTTTTATTTGAAGTACTGTTTTAAGTACAGAAGCAATGATGCATTAAATTGCTCGAAAATGACTTTAGACATTTATAATGTTACAAAAGATTTCTATATCAAATAAATGCTGCTGTTTTGAACTTATTAAACAAGGAATCCTGAAAATGTGTCAGGGTTTCCACAAAAATGTTAAGCAGCACAACTGTTTTCAACATTAATAAGAAATGAGCAGCAAACCAGCATATTAGAATGATTTCTGAAGGATCATGTGACTCTGAAGGATCATGTGAAACTGAAGACTGGAGTGATGATGCTGAAAACTCAGCTTTGCATCACAGAAGTAAATTACATTTCAAAATATATTAACATGGAAATATTAAATTGAAATATTACACAAAGTTACTGTTTTACTATATTTTATCAAATAAATTAATCCTTGGTGAGCAGAAGAGACAAATGTAAAATAAAATAAAAATCTTACCCCAAAATTTATTAGTCTTGAAAAATGGATCATGTGACTCTGAAGGATCACGTGAAACTGAAGACTGGAGTGATGATGCTGAAAACTCAGCTTTGCATCACAGAAGTAAATTACATTTCAAAATATATTAACATGGAAATATTAAATTGAAATATTACACAAAGTTACTGTTTTACTATATTTTATCAAATAAATGAATCCTTGGTGAGCAGAAGAGACAAATGTAAAATAAAATAAAAATCTTACCCCAAAATTTATGATTAGTCTTGAAAAATCACACATTTAGTGTTGTGGTGTGCACAATGTTCTTTTACTGGGTTGTATATAACATGAGCAACAGAAAATGTACACAGAAGCCACAAATTGATCATTACAATATTTTTAATAAAAAATAAGTCAAAAGCTTTATACATCACATAAGCACATAACACAAGTGGAGGAAAACACTAAACTCAAGATTTTGCATTTACACCACTGTAGCTTCATAAATTGTAGTGCCAGTATATTACTGTGGCTCATGTTTACAATGTGAGGATGAGAAACATTCATAATTTTATGAATGGTTAAAAGGACAAATAATTACATAATTCCTTTGCGAGAAGTTTATGCATCTCAACTGCTTAAAATCGACCATTTCTGCTGAGGTTACTACATTTATGTCCTTGACAAACATCACTTACTACCACTATTTTCTGTTTTATAGCATTTATACATTTTAATCACTTCTGATCTTGCCATCTATTGCAGATATCGGCATGTCATAATTATGCACCTCAGAAACCACTTATTTTTTCATAACTCAGGGAGGTCACAATTATGCATTTTAACATACAAAACCCTGATGCTGAATTTAGACTTTTTACATTTGTGAAAGCTTTTTTCTTTGTCACTTTGCACAAGAGATCTCAACTTAATATTCAAAGTAATTAAACATATCATACAGCAGAGAAAAAAAAAAAATGTTACACAAGGAATGTGAGTTAAATGTTAAATGGGAATTATGCTTTATACCCACTGAAACAAATACCATATATGCAATAATTAATGTAGAATCCTTTGAGTGAAAACTAAACATGACCAAAGGCACTTTTAATTAACCTATAGATTTTAAAATCGCCAAACAGAAAAAAAAGATTGACTACTTTTTTACTTCCAATGCATAGAACACATGACTGCTGCATTCTGAGATGAAGTTTCATTGTTTAATTTCAAAAGTAATTAAACTAATTGTCTGAATAAGGCAGCTACATTTCTAGGGGATCTCAAAAAACATACAGTTTGCAAAGAGTTCCATCCTGAGTGAACCTTTTCCAGCTGTTTTGAAGAACCCAATCTCGGACAAATCAGGGGTGACCACTTTTAAAGACACTACAGATACAGACTCCCAGAAAGAATCATTTTCCCTGGTCACGCGTGTGTGTGTGTGTGTGTGTGTGCATATGATGCACATTGTGGTTGTTTCTTTGTGAACTTTCATTTGAAGCAAGAAACATTAACCTGAACAGAACAAGGAAATAAATTACAAAAAGGACTTAACTGCCAAAAAATAAAAATGAACCAAAGCAAAACCGTGCTGATGCACTCTTTGGTTGCTTAAGCACTGAGTCCACGCTCTTGGGCCATCTTTTATGAAATGACTTCCGTGTGACCCGCCGTGGCTTCCACTAAAGTTATCTGCTCGTCCGCAGAGTCGATCTCTTCTGTTTTGATGACTACGCCACCATCTGAAAACATGACTACTTCCTCTTCTGCCTCGGTTGTTTCTTCGAAACCAACCTCTTCCTGCACAAACACGACTTGCTCCTGGTCCAGGGCTGTTGTACCGTTGGGCTGTCCATTTTCCATGGCTTCCAGTTTCATGCGGTACTCCTCTGCTTCCTGCTCTTTGCAGAGCAACTGCTGACGATAGGATTGAGCTTTCCTGTTGGCTTCCTGTAACTGCCACTGGAGATGCTCCTGGAGATTAAAGATAGAATCAAGATGGAGCGGGGTGATTTTTAACATCTGGATGTTTTGCTCTTAGGGTGTTTTTTTACATCTAGTTACACTCACTGTTTCACTGGTCTCTGCATTATTGGATGAAACTTCGATTTTCCTTTTACGGGCAGGAGGTTCGGAGTCATCTACCACTTCCTCTGTGATTTGATTGGCTGGAACTGCCAATACTACTAAAGAAAAAAAAAACACCATTAATTACAGAAAGTACAAAACTGCAGTGAAAATATACTGTATCTGAAAAAAAAGGTAAGAAAAAAACCCATTAAAAATAAAGAAATTAATACCTTTATTTAGCAAGGATGCATTAAATTGATCAAAAGTGACTGCAAATTACTTTTACACTGTTACAAAAAAATTCTATTTCAAATGCAGTTTTTTTTTACTTTCTAATAATGAAGGAATTTTTAAATATATTCAAATAGAAAATAGTTATTTGAAATTGTAATATTTCACAATTTTACTGTTTTAATCTATTTTTGATTAAATAAACGCAGCTTTGATGAGTATACAATGGCATTTTAATGCCATATTTAAAAAAAAAAAAAAAAAAGCTTTTTTTGCATAGAAGCTAACAGAAAAATGTTGTTTCTGCCAATACTGTAATTTTTTCCCTCTGGAAATATTACCTTTATTCTTAAAATATTCAGACTTTAATCTCGTATTTCTACAACTTTATTCTTGTATTGTTACGACTTTATTCTGGTAATTTCGATTTTTTTTTTCAAAATATTATGACTTCAATCTCACAATGCTATGACGTTATTCTCATAATGTTTATTTTATTCTCAAATTATTTCGACTTTAATCTTGTAATCTTATTATTTTTTTTATTTATGTGGCACATACATTGCTGTCATCATACATAAGAGAATTCTTTGAAATATGAAACATTTACAGACCCCAAAATATATTCATCTAAAACTGTAACATTGAGAAGTTCTCTTCAAAATCTAAAATAAGAATAGTTAGTCATACCTTGTCGTCCATCCTGCATTGTGACAAAGAACGGCTGGCCGAGTCCATTTGTCTGCAGATTTCCATGTTGATCTGTTAATATGGTTATGACCCTCTGACCCGATTCATTCACCACTTGCTGGATACTCGAGTCCAAGGCACTGACAGCGATGGCCTCCTCTGTGTCACCTGAAAACAAACAGAAAACAAAAAGCAACTGTTGGTTTAATTACTATTTAAGATCAGAAAAAAGCTTCATATTGCATTATTCCATTCCATATTTATTTTCTAGTCAACTTATCATACCCGAGTTGGTTTTGATCAAGTCAGTGAGGTTGACGACTCCCCCTTGGATGTTTGGGACGCCCTGAATGATGAACTGTGGGGTGGAGCTGCCGTTTATGATTGACGCTTCGGCATTCCTGTTCACCTGATTCTGCATTCCCTCCTGAAACACACAAAGAGGATTCGTCATCTTTAACATTTCCTAAACTATTCTCTAATGTTTTTTCGTTTTCCCTGAACATGACAAACCTGTAATAGTTGCACAAGTTCAACGTGCTGTATGTCGACAGCGATATCAAAAGCTGATTTGTCAAACTTGCTGAGGGCATGTACATCAGCACCATGTTTGATCAACAGCTCTGCGATGTTGTAATGGCCGTGCTGGGCTGCCCAGTGAAGAGCAGTCATCTTCAACATGTCTTTGGCATTGATATCGGCACCACTCTAAAACATTTAAGAAACTTGCATCAGTCTCCTCAGCTGACAAACTGAGATTTGAAATATTTTCAGTACATTAAAAAAAGTATAACAAAAGACAAGCATTGTCTTACCCTGATTAATAAATCCACAATGACCTCATGGCCCTCAGTGGCCGCCATGTGCAGAGGGGTCCTGTCCACTTTGGTTCGGGCATCTCTGCTGACACCCGCCCTCAGCAGCACTTCAGCAGTAGAGTAATGACCATGCTGGGCTGCTAAATGTAATGGAGATGTTCCAAGCTGCAAAAAAAAAACTTAAGAGTCAACCAAATGAAAACACCCCAAAGCAATTTGTAGGCGTGTGTATGTGTACACAGGTATTGGAATTTGGCGCGGGATTGCGCATAATTCTACTGATTCCCGCAAATATTTCAGCGTGAAAGATGCTCGGGACAGATGACGGAATGTATCATTTGCACGTGCTTTTGAGTCTTACAATTTTAAACATTCAAGTGCTCAATTCATCACTTGGGAAAAAAAGCTCTCTGTGAAACCCCTTTCTGTGAGCTCACACCCAAAGTGTGTGCACATAGAGATGCATCTGAGAGCGCGCGACTACAGAATGAAGTTGTGTTGCGCCTTATTGCGCATAAATGGCCAAATACATACAAAAAGTATGTCAAAATGCCCGTCTTGTTGAGTATTCACGTAAACAGTCGATTTATACTAAACATTGTCAGTATATAGGCTATTAAGTGAATGTAAACAGTTGAGAAACAAAACTTGTGTGTAACAGTTAGAGCTGTGCAGGAGTCTTAAAGAGACAGCAACCTAAATAAACCTGCTGCTGTCTGTCATTAATGTAAAGATTATAATAGAAAAATAAAATAAAGATAATTCCATTTCTGTGGTATTTCTGTACCTGAATATTACTGTTATACCTACCTGAAAAACCTAAAGCACTGTTCATTTTAGTTGTATCTTGTTAATGTATTTGTTTGTGCCATTGCTCGTCATTTATCTATTCTTATTTTAATACTGACTGTTTACTTGTTTATTTTTTAATATTGTTTATTCAATTCAGAATTTGAAAAAGTTATTTTTAAGTATCTTCCTCACAATATAAATATGAATCAACAACATTATAAATTGTAAAACACAAATACACTGGGTGACGAAATATTTAGGTTATATGATTGTAGTTAAAAACATATGTCTAAAAAAATACCCTAACTCCCCCCTCAAATTAAAAAATCCCCCCATAAGAGCCACTTAAAGGGGGAATTCCTCCCATTTTCCAAAACGAAATTCAGGCCCCGAGTACGTTTGCAACAAAATTTTAGCTGGGAATGTGACTTTTCCAGGTTTGAAGAAAAAAAACAAAAACTCCGATACAGATACTTCAAAGCTTTCTAAATATCATACGTATTAATGGAGGCCATAAAAATGTAGCAAGTTTAATAGGATCGGTCTACCCTGTAAAAGCACAGAATTTGGATGGGAAAAAAAATCAATTTTCATTAAAGGACATTGTATTAATATTATTTGTATAATGTTAATGCAACAATTAATATGGTAAAATTCCCTTCATATTCTACATACAGGTTTTATGAAGGTAAATAAGACTTTTTAAAGTCCTTTAAAGGGGTTATATGATGTTGCTAAAAAGAACATTATTTTGTGTATTTGGTGTAATGAAATGTGTTTATGCGGTTTAAGGTTCCAAAAACACATTATTTTCCACCGCCAATTCCTGCCGGACCTGAGACTCGAACCCGCAACCTTTGGGTTACGAGTCCGACTCTCTAACCATTAGGTTAGGGTTACGACTTCCCCAAATGACTTATACTGTCTTTTTAAGCGTTGCATCGCGCCGTGTAAACATAAAACCATGTCTGCATTTGTGATCGGAGAAATGACAAACAACAAGCGCTACTCTACACTGCTCAAAACTCGTGTTTAAATCATCAGTGGCAAATTCTTTAAATATGAAAAACGTACTTACAGTCTGTGAATCAGAACAGCAGACATTCTAGTCTACTCTCCCAGAACCAGGAAGTTGTAAATACAACTTAACCACTGATTTCTAGTCGTGTCCTCTTTTGGAAGGCCAAACAAAGTAGTTTCACACGGCGGACTAGAGTGAGCGGAGGCGGGCAGGCTTGAGAACGGTGTGGCCGGCAGATTCGACGAAGGAGCGGCCGGCAGGCTTGAGGCAATTACATATGCCATAATGGGAATAAACTGTATTATTATATGAAGATGATGTCTGTGCATTCATTTAAGAGAGATATACTGGACTGGGGAAATTTTGCTCTGCTACTGACCAATAATAAGCGTCAAGCCACATCCTTAACTTCTTTTCAAATTATGTAGATTGACTAAATGTAAATTTGACTTGTAATGTGAGATGTGTAGCAAATTAATACAGTTAGTACAGTTATCAAAGTGACCTATATTTTTACAGACATATTTAATTTGCATTTACAAATCTAAAAATGTCGTCTTAAAAAAAAAAAAACTAAAGCAAAAAAAAAAACTTCCAACTCCTTAACGATATCCGTAACGTTACTTTGCACTACAACTTATCCGACTAGCCTAACGTTATTTGCAATCGGTCCAGAATCTAGCGTGCACAGATTTCGACGTGCCGTTTGCGTTTATATTTCATAGGATGTTTAAAAACACATAAACTAGTGCAGTAACCAGCTGAGCAATGTATTTGTTAGCAAGCAAGCTGATATTCAAAAAAGTGAATACATGAACAACAGCTTTCCTGTCCATATTATTAGAAAATAAGTAATGAAAACCGACAGAAATAACAGAGCGCGTATGAATCTTATCAGAATAAATTCCTAAGAACACATACATAAAAACATATGAAATGCATCAGTGGGTGGATATCTAATGGTGGTTTTAAAGCTCGTATTTTACATGCTAAACTCATGTGCCATGTGGAGTTAAACATAGAGCCGCGCTGATCACGCACATCCTCCATCTGCGCCACCAACTGATGAGATCTGTGTATATTAAACTTACCTCTATACCCTGTCTGTCGGACGTATATTGGGTGATATTAAAGCACTATATAGTTCTCCCTGCTGTATTTCTCAACTGGCTGAACATAAACATGTCTATGCGTTTAAAGCGCATTCAGATATGGCGGCTGATTTAACCCCGGAAATAAAAGCGAGCCGTTCAGAGCCCGTGGACGTGTCTCAAAACCTAGTTTGCTGTCTACTCAAACAGCATGCTTGGGCCTACTAGATGCGTTTTAACCCCATAAATCCTGCACGAGTCTATGATGCTCAAAATGCTGACTAGGTAGTCAGCTCACTTGGTTTTGATGCACAGCCTACTATTCAACTGTGTAGATACAATTAAAAAATATATATATTTATTTATAAATATATTGTAAGTGTATATAATAAGCAGGTTTTATGTTTAGGCCTACTTTTTTCCCCTATTGCTTATATATACATATTACTATAAAGTATGAAGTTGAGATGTATGAGTGTATAATTGATGTATAATTGTATAATTTGCAAACTCTATTTGCAGTTTTCTGCTTTCTTACACTGCTACCCAGTTGTGTTCCAAAACACCTGTGCTTATCAACACATGAAACCACCGGAAAAACTAAAAAAAGAGAGAAAAAAAATATCTTGCCAAAATCTACTCTTTATGCACCAAGAGCTTGTAACACTCCAAAGAGAAAGGAAAAATTGAAATCGCATCATATGACCCCTTCAAGGAATAAATTGAAGGGAACTAAATATGTCAGTATGTTCTCTAAATGTAAGTGTCTTGTAGCAACACTTCAAAGTTTGAAAATACAACTTCTAATGGATCTCTGTTACTTTCTAATTAATTTTACACAAAAAAAATATGTAGGAGTTTTTGTAGTAATGCCTTGTATATAGCACTGCCATTGTAACGTCAATGACATTGACCTTTTTTGTTTTTAAAGGCAATGATATCAATGCTTTGTTAATTGACTGTCTCTTGTGAAGTCTAAGAGCATAATTCTATTAACTCATAACATTATTGATAACATGACCAACCCAGTCTGTAGTGAACGGAGCTCCGTTGGCCATCAGCGTTTCTGCTTTCTTACACTGCTACCCAGTTGTGTTCCAAAACACCTGTGCTTATCAACACATGAAACCACCGGAAAAACTAAAAAAAGAGAGAAAAAAAATATCTTGCCAAAATCTACTTCAAGTTTGAGTTGCAAAGTTAGGACTAAAAAAAAACGTTTGCACCTGTTTCGGGCCAAAAAACAAAACAAAAACAAAAAAATGTTTTTGAATATGAATGTGTCTCAATGCAAGTCTCTCAATTTCGCTCATTGGTCAACGTTCAAAAATGTTATCTTTTTTATCTATAAAATGATAAATTAAACACTAATACAGATGCATTTTTATTCATTTAGCAGCAAGCTCATTTTAATTGGCATCTGACATTTGTCATCAAACATGAAAACAGTGCATTTAAACATGGACATCCGTTCAATACAAAAAGCCTTTTAAGTGAGACTCCAGTTTAAACTCATAAATTATTGTATGCATTAATATTACAAATAATTTGGCAGGCAATAATATTATACAGTTTCAGATTTCTTATTTGTTTTGGATCCCCTTGCCTTGAAGTGAATTTGGCAGATTAGAATCTGGATATCTGATAATCTTATTTCATGGCCAACTGAGCAGTCACACAGTTTACAGGGCAATAAGATACTAATACATCCATATTCAGTAATGCCCTACTAGTTTAATCAAACAAGAACCCAGTTATCACAGTTTACTGACATGGTTTAACAAGAAAGGCATTATTCATGACTCTTGTATTCATCAATATCAGATCGCAGTAGAGAATCGGTGCAACCACAGTGGCTTTAAACACAGATTTGGGTGGGAACTGAGAATTGCATTGCAGTGTCTTATAACAGCAGGCTGAAATCCAAGGTTTCGATATTAGCGATGGGCTCTTTCCAGTAGTTGAAGGTGGAGTACTTCAACAGCTCCAAATCATCTCCCTCCTCCTGTCCCAGGGGTTTTTGGGAGCTCTTGGCCGACTTCCCTTCTTTGGACTTAGGCATAGAAATGCCAATGTCTTCCAGCTCTGACAGGTCCAGTGATGGGATGGGCTGCCTCCAAAACAGGAAGGAGTCGAACTGGCTGCTGGTTGTGTCTAACATTTTGATCTGTGCATTAAGAAGAGATTTAAAAGATCAGGACAGCACTGTTGACAAGCAGATATTTATTTGAATCATAAATTAAGTAATGAAGACAATATCTCAACTAACTTGTTTCACAGAATACATTGCTTTGCTATTTAGAAACCCGTTTACATTTTCCCTCAGTGAGCTCCTGACTTCCCATGAGCTATTTTCAGTCACCTGCTATTTTCAGGGAAACTTGAGCAATTTACATCTGTAAAACAACTTTCATATGCAGGCCAAAGGCTAAAATATAATATAAAATAATAAATAGAATTACTATATTAATTATAATAAACTAATATATCAATTATATAATGTACTATAATTTTTTATTTTAAAATTGATTATGTAAAAAGTAATTTTAAGTTATGACAATTAAATGCAAACAATTTACATGCAAAATAACTTTCACCTACATGTCAAAGGAGAAATATATTATAAATCTACTACTAAAAAAACAACTTATCAATACGACGATTATAAAAGAAGAAATAATAAAACAGTGATAACAAAAAACTTAAATATCATGCTCAAGAATGTCTATATGATAGTGTCTGCATATTAAGCATCTAATTATATTAATATACTATAATGAGATGCAAGATTTAAGATCTTACAGGTGCAAGATTTATGACAATAAAATGTAAGCACCTCACATGTGCAAATAACTTTCATATCCTTGTCAAAGGAAAAATGTATTATAAAAACAGCTTATTATCATTCTGCTTATTATAAAATAAGGAATAATAAAACTGTTGTGGCAACAAAAACAGTCAATATGCTGAAGAATGAGCGGCATGATGGTGTCCACACTTCTGCCATTTAATTATATTAATATATTATAATAAGATGCGAGATTTAAGACCTTAGGAATAAGAACAAAGCAGCATTATCTTTTCGTTACAAAGAAGAGATATCATTTGGAAGCTGCAATTTTAAGAACACATGAAAGCCAATGATTAAGATGAAGCCACTCTAATTAATTGAACTACACGCTCCCGTCGCGTCGTTGGGTGATTTAGCTCTGGCCACACAATGCAGCGGAGGTATACGCCCAAATTTCAGAGACAATCGGTGGATGAGGTCCTTAAATGACCATCAGGAATATCCTGCATGTTTTATTTATCTATTGCAGCATCTCACATGCACATCTATTAACAAAGAGCCCCAAAAATAGTGATGGCGCATCTCATGACAAAGCATTTCAGAGATGCTTCAGTACAGTGGTAAGAATGGATTACAAGCAACTAACCTTAAATAGGCCTGAAGCAAAAACATTTACTAGTAAAAGACGCGATCTTATTTTTAAATAGCAAATGAGATCATATTAATTTTGTTAGACTGGACATCATGCCTATGTGATGGAACACCGAAATAATTTGTAATGCAAGGGATTTAAAAAAAATATTGCTCAAACAAATGGGAAAAAAAGCATACCCCTAGTATGTAGTCAGGTTCGCTCTTTTTGAATAACAAGCTGGTTTGTAGTAAGAATAGAAGGTGCACCCTATTTGGTCTCGATCTTCTCGCCGGCTGCTCAGCATGAACCAACCGCACCCAACATCACCAGTGACAGTCGTGGGCGATTTGCATTAGCCCCGCCCACCTTATGTGCGTGACTGAAGGGGATCAGTGACAGGTGCATAATTAGCGTCGGGTGGGCGTGGCTGATCTATTGTTCTAATAAAATAGCAAAAACCTAGTAACTGCATTTATGTGTGTATGTTAGTAGTTTTGTGGTTTTGTTAACGACCCCTTCTTTCTGCAAGTGGAGTGGTCTATTGTGTGATGTGATTGGCTGAGTTCACCGTCCATCAGGTCGATTGACCCATCTTTCCACTGCACGCAAAATGGAAATATATTGATTTTTTTCAGTAGAATAAAACGCACAGCTTTGATGTGTGAATATTTACTTTAATTTAGTGAATACCAGATGCGCAGACTGTAGATGTTTCAGTAGATTAATATTAACATCACATTAGAAATTTACAGGAATATAAAGAAGCTTTTAGAGGAGTAGTGTGCAAACAGATAGGCTAACACTATATATAGTGATCCAATATCATCCTTTAATTAAATATAGAATATTCAATACTATAATTTGATAATAATAAGAAGCTTCAGATACAAACACATGAGACGAAAATAAATGATTTACACTAGAGTTCAGCTAATTTCCAGTAATACAAAACGTAGTCAATCCTGTTTAACAGGTAAAGTTAAACATTCACTAAATGTACATTTTTGTACCCTACATTGTGCTAGCCGCAAAGCAGTCAGTGAAATAAAATAAAATAATAAAATTAGGGTAATATAGTATTTCTGAAATCTAAAAGGTTTTAGAATAAAGTGTATTTATTGATGTGTTTTACAAGATTACTCTAATGCATTGCAGGGACCGTTATATATCGGTAAAGAAAGAAAAAGAAAGTTCTGTCATTATTTACTCACCCTCAAAACTTGTATACATTTCTTTTTTTTGGCAGGATGTTTGGGACTGACAGCCTCATTCACCATTCCCCTTTCATTGCATTATTTTGCCCATACAATGAATGTGAATAAAGCTGTCATTCTTCTTAGCATCTCCTTTTGTGTTCTACTAAAGAAAGAAAGTCGTATTGGTTTGAAAAAATGAGGGTGATGACAGATTTTCTATTCTATTCTATTCTATTCTATTCTATTGCAGTGTAGTCTAGTCTAGTTGCCTGCACTTCCATCCTCCAACCACGAGATGCCACTAGATACCTGATAATAATTCAAATCCCATACGTCTTAATGACCTTAATATATCAAAACATATTTTACAGAAACATCGTTGTCAGTATGACCTAACATAACACTTTGCCAAGTAGAGAAAATATAATATAGTTATAAAGAGTAAATTAGCTTCCGACTTGACGTCACTGTTTACAAACACAGGCACCGGAAGTGAGACACAGGCAAAAACAAGATTACGGAAAGAGTGGTGAGAAAGAGAGAGACGTGCGCTGTATCAGCCGGACGGGTAGACAACAAATATCTGTAGATTTCATCCAGACACCTTCACTGGATTACTGTATTTTACAGTCTATGTTTTAGGGGCAAAGAAGAACGTTTTTAAAGACTTGCAGAAAGGTCGCTATGGTAAGTTTGTGCTGCTGCTGTTGTAAGTGATGTATTGTGAACTGCTGTACTCTTAGTATACATTAATATGTTTATGAATTCACATACTGTACTAAGTAGAAGTTGTTTTTTTGCAAACAGATTGCAAACCTTATTGTTCTGAAGAGACACAATCCTTGTGTTGACAGTTCACTTATTAGCAACCTCATCTGCAGTGTTTTTTGTTTAAAATTACAACAATTCCTCATTTTCACTGTTCAGTCTAGTGAGTGAATCTTGTCTAAATGTCTTTCTGTTTGTTTTAGAGTTTGTGAAATTCATAATATGAGATCAGAAATCCTTCTTAACCTCCAGAGCGTCACCCTTCAGTGATCAGGTGAAAACTAACCCTAAGGGTCTTCCAGCATATGTAATTATTATGCATGAAATAGTTTTGCCAAACAAACTATTGTAACTCTGAAGCTCATATTTTTAGGTCTACTTAAGAATTGCACAGTAACGCATTCTGGTTTATACATGTAGAGTTTGTAAATGCTGACATGCTTTATGTGCGTCCACAGAAAGCCTCCCTGTGACTCAGCTGTTCCCAGAATTAGGCAACTCAAA
Source organism: Sinocyclocheilus anshuiensis (assembly GCF_001515605.1). NCBI lineage: Eukaryota > Metazoa > Chordata > Actinopteri > Cypriniformes > Cyprinidae > Sinocyclocheilus > Sinocyclocheilus anshuiensis. The sequence continues at coordinate 448,737 of NW_015554119.1, read as the reverse complement.
AACGACACGACTAGGCAGAGGTGTGCTGAAAAACTGCCACTTTAACGGTTTCCTCCTCCGCATACTAGTGATGGATGTGGCATGAAAGCAAGAAAGTATCAAGTTTTTAACTTAAGAAGGAATTTATGTAATATATCTGTAAGCGATTGCTTTTAAAAGACTGACACGGGTAGAAACGTGGGTCCTAAATCTCAGAAATATGAAGTAAGCAAAAATTAAATTTTTGGGAAAAGAAAACAGTCACTGCCAGATTTTTTTTTTATCAGCAACAAAAAAACCAACAAAAAAAAACGTGTTTAGCTTTCCACCCAAGTTTAATTGGCTCTGTTAATTATAAGCACCTAATCTCACCTGTCAGGTCATGGCAGATTCTTGCCCAGACACCGTTGATGGTGAGATTATAGGCATTTCTGAGGGACAGCAGTTAAACACAACCAAAAATGAGGACTTTGATGCTGTTAAACCACAGGACAAGGAAGTCAGCCCAAAAGAGGGTGTCACCAACGCTGAGCAATCCTCTGGGAGTATTTCTCACCTTATGAAAGATGACCTTATAACATGCAAAAATCCTCCAACAACCACAGCTTCCCTTGAAGACGAAGTTAATGCAACTCTGTCTGCGACCAGTAAAAGCCAAGACAAAACCGATGAATCTGAGATCATCAATAGCCAATCCTACACGCCCAGCCAATCAGAGGTGACGCCCACTTTCTCCATGGCCAGTCTGGAGTTCTCCGAGGAGACTAATGGGATTCCTCCTGATAGACCTTTGATTTCATCCAAATCTGCTGAGGATGGCAACCAAGTCCCCTCTCAGGGGAGCGGAGGGGCCTGTGTGGGGGCTGCGAGGGCATCAGAGCCTAGCATGCCGGCATATTATTTTGTCAAGTGGATTACCTGGAAAGAGAAGAAGACGGCTATTATCACACAGAGCGAGAACGGACCCTGCCCCCTGATTGCCATCATGAACATCCTGTTGTTGCGGTGGAAGGTAAGCCATTCAGCATTACCTGTTCGTCATAGGTAGGGTTGCAAAGAGGTGGAAAATTTCCAGTAAATTTCGGACACATTTCAGAAATTTTGGAAACTTTCCAGGATTTTTTTGGAATATTCCAGGGATTTTTGGAAAGCGAGTCATATTTGCAACCCTAGTCATATTACAAACACATGGTTCAAAACAAGTACATTATGTGTGGTGTTTGCTAAGGCAAGCATCACTTAAACTGTTTGAACAAACCCAAATAAATATTAAAATTAAAATAACTGCACAAAAAATAAGTATAAAATTGTAATTAATCTGTGTTAAAAATCAGTGATATATGTAGAAATATAAATCTTACTGACCATTTTTTTTGAAAGAAATTAATACATTTTTATTCATCAGTGACGCATTAAATGAATCAAAAGTGACAAAATTTCTATTACAAATAAATGCTATTCTTTTGAACTTTCTATTCATCAAAGAATGCTAAAAAAATCAGTTTCCACAAGAGTATAAAGCACGGATGTGTTTTCAATACTGATAATAAGAAGGAATGTTTCTTGAGCAGTAAATCAGCATATTAGAATGATTTCTGAAGGATCATGTGACACTGGAGTAATGATGCTGAAAATTCAGCTTTGCGTCACAGGGAAAAATTACATTTGAAAATATATCATAATATAAAGTAGTTATTTTAAATTGTAATAATATTTCACAATATTACTGTTTTGCTGTATTTCTCATAAAACAAATGCAGCCTTAGTGAGGCTTCTTTAAAAACATAAAAAAATCTTACCGACCCCAGACTTTTGAACTGTAGTGTATATATAAATATATAAAATCCATTGTAATCAGTCATACCAGTATTGACTTTTCACTGACCTAGTAATAGACTCATTACTCTTCTTATCTGTTCCTGTGTGTTACTGTATAAACACGATTTCAGCTTTTAGTCTGATAACACATTCAGGAAAAAAAAAGTGTTGTGAAATAGAAGACAAAAAATGTAGACGAGGGTGTGCCATGACTGAAAGCAGAAGTATTTGTTTGTGAATTTCATGTATGTGTACTTTAGATCATTACATGTATGTAAAATACGAACTGTATGAACTCTGTGTCTATTCTTCAGGTGAAGTTACCGGCTCAGATGGAAGTGGTCACCACTGAAGAGCTGATGGCTCACCTTGGTAAGATGTTTTAGAGCACTGGACATGCTATGTTACATAATATGTTACATCAAATTATATTAAAACACAAAGTGCTTGAGTCACAGCACATCTTTCCTGGTAATGGACTGTGATAAGTTAAGGAGCTCTAGTGATGCACCACAGTAAACTTTATGGTTGGAAACAGATGGCTAGTGTGACTTGAGAAGAAGGGGGTGTGGTTACTGTGTGAAAGCATTTGTGTTTCAGTACCACTAATGGCACCCCAATCACGGATTATACCATTAAGTCTCTGCTCTTTGTGTAAGTAGTAATTTAGAAGATGCTTTTAGGTTAAATGCCTTGCTCAAGGACACAATGGCAATACTTTCTGACCCCTCGATGGGTTTGAATCGTTACTAGTTCAGCCAAAAATGAAAATTTGCTGAAAATGTACCTTCCCTCAGGCTATCCAAAACGTTGTCAGTTTGTTGGAGAAGTTTAGCATTGCATCTCTTGCTCATCAGTGAATCCTCTGCAGTGAATGGGTGCCGTCAGAATGAGAGTCCAAACAGCTGATAAAAGTATCACAGTAATTCACAAGTAATCGTCATGACTACAGTTGATCAATTAATGTCTTGTGAAGCGAAAAACTCTGCATTTTTAAGAAATAAATCCATCATTAAAGCGATTTAACTTTAAACTGTTGCTTCTGGCCAAAATACAAATCCATAATAATGCTTCCTCCAGTGAAAAAGTCAATTTCCTGTTATCCTTCCACATTAAACTCCACCAACATATTTGTTTAGAATAGTTTTGGACCGTTTACACTTGTAAATGGTTTATCGCTTAATCTGTGTTGATCTGTGTGGATAGAGGGGGAAAAAAAGTCTTGATGGATTTGTTTATTACAAACATGCAGCTTTTTGCGTCACTGGAGTTGTGTGGATTATTGTGATGTTTTTATCACCTGTTTGGACTCTCATTCTGACGGCACCCATCCACTGGAAAGGATCCATTGGTGAGCAAGTGATGTAATGTATCTGTTACATCTCATGAAGAAACAAACTCACCTATATCTTGAATGGCCTAAGTAAATTTTCAGCAAATGTTCATGTTTGGGTGAACTATTCCTTTAACTACCACTCTTGATCAGCTATGGGTGTAGGTTTTCTTTTACAGTGTCCCTAAAATGTATTTGGTAACGTTTGCACATTGAAGTCACAAACATGAATGTCATTGCATTGCATTAAATAACAAAATTCAAACTGTAAAAAAAAAAAACTCTTAACTTTTCTTATCCATTTTTTTAAATTCCTATTAACCAACTGGTGTCACTATCATAGTATTTATATTTACGTACTTACATTTCTCTAATACAATGATATTTTAAGTGTGGCTTAAGTGTCCAAATATTTTTTGGAGCCACTGTATATCACCTCTTATTAGGTCATAGCTAGAAAGATCAACATGTGATGAGGATGTTGTTGCTGAGTGATGGGGAAATAAACCAGAAGCGCTTTCACAAACAATACAAATATGTTTGACATGAAAAGGTGACACTTGTCAAATCTCACAGTGAAAACAACCTTCGACAGAAAGCTAAAGTGTTTTTCAAATGCTTAAGTCTGATTCTATTCTTGTTCCAGGTGAATGTGTGCTGTCCATCAAACCGCGGGAGGAAGCAGAGGGCATGGAGCTCAATTTCCAGCAGGTAGATCGTAGTGTGGGAGAACAAGTGTAACAGGCTCAGCTCTGCACAGATCTTCAGCACATGTCTAGTCAATATAATTAACATGTTAAGCAGATGGGCTGTGCTGAACCAAAAGATATATACAATCAGATATTGTGAATGAGACTTGAAGCTTGTGATCCCTTCATTAACAATTACAACAATTACAACGTGTGTTTGTGTTTATGGTTGCACAAATGAAAGCCTCCTTTTGTTCATGTGCTGTTGCTGTTTTTTTTGCTCATGATTGAAAATTAGATGGATTCAATAGAAGAATTCAAGCTCATGCAAGATATTGCTAATATTTTAAATCTTTTTATTTTCATCATATTTTTATTATTTAAATAGCTTGAGTGTACACAGATAATACAAATGAAATATGTATACATTATTTATTTTGGAATATTTGAGATTGTTATTTTTTTTCTGAATATAGTCTGCTGTTGGCTTGTTGAAAATTGGAAATGGATATAATCAAGGTTTATTTTTTATAGAAATTAGTAACTTTTATTCAGCAAGGATGCCATTAATTTGTCAACGGTGACAGTAAATGCATTTATATTGCTACAAATAAAGGCTGTTCTTTTGAAATTTCTATTCATCAAAGAATCCTGGAAAAAGTATGATAGTTTCCACAAAAGTTGTAAGCAGCACAACTGTTTTTTACATTAATAATAAGAAATGTTTCTTGAGCACCAAATCAGCATATTAGAATGATTTCTGAAGAATCATTCTGACGGCACCCATTCACTGCAGAGGATCCATTGGTGAACAAGTGATGTAATGCTACATTTCTCCAGATCTGTTCTGATGAAGAAACATACTCATCTTCATCTTGAATGGCCTGAGCAAATTTTCTGCATATTTTCATTTTTGGGTGAACTATTTCTTTAACCACCACTCTGTTGATCAGTTATGGGTGTAGGTTTTCTTTTACAGTGTCCCTAGAAAGTATTTGGAAACGGTTGCACATGGAAGTCACATACATGAATGTCATTGCATTGCATTACATAACAAAATTAAAATCAAGTGACAACTGTAGAAAATCTCAAATTATTTATATATATACAGTATGCTGTTGCTGTTTTTTTTGCTCATGATTGAAAATTAGATGGATTCAATAGAAGAATTCAAGCTCATGCAAGATATTGCTAATATTTTAAATCTTTTTATTTTCATCATATTTTTATTATTTAAATAGCTTGAGTGTACACAGATAATACAAATGAAATATGTATACATTATTTATTTTGGAATATTTGAGATTGTTATTTTTTTTCTGAATATAGTCTGCTGTTGGCTTGTTGAAAATTGGAAATGGATATAATCAAGGTTTATTTTTTATAGAAATTAGTAACTTTTATTCAGCAAGGATGCCATTAATTTGTCAACGGTGACAGTAAATGCATTTATATTGCTACAAATAAAGGCTGTTCTTTTGAAATTTCTATTCATCAAAGAATCCTGGAAAAAGTATGATAGTTTCCACAAAAGTTGTAAGCAGCACAACTGTTTTTTACATTAATAATAAGAAATGTTTCTTGAGCACCAAATCAGCATATTAGAATGATTTCTGAAGAATACTGACACCAAAAATTACGAACTGTAATGCATTTATTAATTTGTCATTTTTAAAATACAATCTACATGATTTCAACTTAATAGGTTAGCTCAGAGCAGTTAGCATGATTTGTGGTAAATATTGCTCATAATATCTTCCACCTGACCCAGAAATCTCAAGATCTCACGCGCTGAGGTCAGTAACATAACCATGATAAATTACCATGAAATAGCACCATGTATTTGTATGCAATATTTCTCATTCCCTTCACAGAACATGAGCGATGTGATGGCTGTGCTGCCAAAGTTGTCCACGGGCCTCGACGTTAATGTGCGTTTTACAGGTGTGTCGGATTTTGAGTACACGCCTGAATGCATCGTCTTTGATCTGCTTGACATTCCGCTCTACCACGGCTGGCTTGTCGACCCACAGGTACCCACGTCACCCAGAAAAATGCTTTAATGTATTAATTCTGTATATCCAAACAACAATATACGTGCTCCATTCTTCTTTAGAGTCCTGAGGTGGTGTCTGCAGTGGGCAAACTCAGCTACAACCAACTGGTGGAGAAGATCATCGAGTTTAAGCACTCGAAAGATAGCAGTCAAGTCAGCGAAGGTACATTTGATGTTATTTCTTAAACACAAATGGCTCAGATATTGTGTATCAGAAGTGTGTGGGCTTCTCCTCATTGGATTAATGGCTGATGGGTAAGTCTTAATGCCTATTTGTTTACAGGTTTGATAGCAGAGCAATTTTTGGAGTCCACAGCAACCCAGCTGTCATATCACGGCCTGTGTGAGCTCAACACGACAGCCAAGGAGGGCGAACTGTCTGTGTTTTTCAGGAACAACCACTTCAGCACTATGATAAAGCACAAGGTGTTTATCAGCCTTCCCACACCAACACTCTCCATAGCAGCTAAGCTGATTATAACAACCCCAGCGACGTCAAACGGCTTTAAACCCACCAAAAAAAAAAAGATTTTTGGGCAGATTTTTGTAGCAAAAATAGCACAGAAGTATTTATTTGTTCATGTTTATAACCCCGAGTTAAACATTCAGCTTGAATAACTGCATTTTGCTCACATTTTGAGCAGAAAGATGCACCATAATGCTGAAATTTTGCTTTGATTAATGTATAACATTATGACTTAAGGCAAGACACTACAGGCAAAAACATGTTTTTTATGCACTGGTCAATTTTGAGATTTTTGTCTGAAGTGATGTCTCAGACTAGTGGAAAGAAAACATTCAAAATACACTTTTAGGTGTTTACTTTATTGCATTTAATCTATTTGCACCTGTACAATACATATCTGTAAAAGCTATTTTCTTAAAATGATTTTTTTTCCTGCAGTGAGCCAGAAATGTCCACTTCTGTAGCGCTTAAATTACAGTTTGAGTCCTTTCTATATTCTTAAGGTTTTTACAGAGATGTTTGTCGATATATCACTGACCTGATTTTAACATTTTATTCCTCAAACATATTGAAAATTCGTTTTTTCTGTCTGTTTCTGATTTATAGAGTCATAAAATATATCCAAAATCTCCTCTATTATAACGGTTGAGTCTAATATGTTAACAAAATGAAACAAAAATGTTTGATTTTTGTACTGGAAAAATGTTAAAGTGCGTATTTAATTAGATAATGCCTTATTTGCGTATTTAAACATAACATTTAAGAAAACCGTTCCTATATGAATTTCTTTCAGCTGCTGAACACAAAAGAAGATATTTTGAACAATGACTACAGCCATTGACTTTCATAGTATGAAAAAGAAAAATACTTTGGAAGTCAATGGCTACTGTCGACTGTTACCAACATTCTTTCAACGTCTTATCCACTGACCAGTCATCAATGTGTGAAACTGCAGGGTCACCTTTACCTGCTGGTCACAGATCAGGGTTTCCTGCAGGAGGAGAGCGTAGTGTGGGAGAGTCTCCATAATGTGGAGGGGGATGGGAATTTCTGTGACTCAGACTTCAGATTGTGCCACCCTTCCCAGAAACCCACAGGAGCCAGCCAGCCCTCTGCACAACAACAGCAGCAAATGCAGATCGACCAGGTGATTAAGATTTTGCCTTTCTTTTTGCTATCATGTAGGTATAAGGGTAACCAATAATATCAAAGCCTAACATGTAGCACCTCCCTGAAATCCGATCAAATCCCAATGCAAAAAAGAAAGCTAAATTATTTCCCACTGATTATTCTGTTTCACTCAGAAGCATGTAATTGCTGTGAGAAAGCTGTTTCATGTTGACATATACACCAACATTGGCTTAAGATTCATTCAGTGAACGTTTGAATGTGTTATCCAGGACTACCTGGTGGCGATGTCCCTGCAGCAGCAGCAGGGTGAAGCTCCCGGACCCATGAGTGATCTTGAGCTGGCCAGACAGCTACAGCAGGAGGAGTATCAGCAGCCACAAACACAACAGCACCAGCCCTCAGCAGGACAGGTACTTCCTGTCTTCCCTTCAGAAGGGAACTCTTGTGCATGAAACTTTAGAGAATCATCCTTTGAGATTAAACTGGCTTTATTCATGAAACCCTGGCAGAATGAATGTCTTGAGTAAGTCATTTACAAACCATTGTGTAAACTGTTGCATTCAGTATAGTGCAGCGGTTTACATAAGAGTAGATTCATGAATGATTTAGACATACTTGTCTCAAAGTACACTCCTGTTCAAAGATTTTTTTAAATAAGTCTTATGCTTACCAAGGCTGCATTTATTTGATCAAAAGACAAGTAAAAATAAATGTGAAATGTTTTCTGATTTAACATATTTTATATGAAATAATTTATTCCTGTAATGGCTTGTCACATGATTCGTTAGAACTTATTCTAATATCTAATATAAAAAAATCTTACAGACCCAAACTTATGAACCCTAAAACTTGTTCACCCAAAAATGAAAATTCTGTCATCATTTACTCACCCTCATGTTGTTCCAAACCTCTAGTAGTTCCTTATGATGGGAAAATGCCCTTTGTAAACTTTTCCTCGCTCAAGTTACTGAAATTGATCTCTAAATGTGTACTTTCTTCATATCCCTGCAGATGAGAGGTCAGGCCGAATCTCAGCACGGAGGACAGAGGCGCCGGGAAAAGAAAGACGACTCGGATTGTTGTATTCTTTAAATCAAACCACTCACCACCATATCCAGACTCTCAAAGCCACTTCAGCTTCAGTTTCTTCTATACCTCTACTGAAACAAAGGACTTCACTCTTAGCAGACCTGTCGTCCCAATGCCAAGCCTGCCTTTACAGTACAGTTGATCCCCTTGTTTTTGCCTTTCCTTTATCCTTGTGGTTGGAACTGTTGCTCATCGTTGTCTACTGGACCAAATAAAGGTAGCAATTGTTTCTAAGCCTTAATGAGCATTTGTTTGAGTGCTACTGTGGAGCTCCTAACTATGCCATTAAAGATTGAAGACTGTAATGGTAAATAATCAGGTATTGTAATAAGAATTTAATATTACACTGAAATACTACTGTCTCAAGTTGATCTGTACATAGTTACTGGTCATTGGCTTTTCATCCAAAGTGATATACAGTACACTACGTACATTTGATTGCCTCAGTGCACCGTGGAGCTCCCTGGATCCTGTAAGCTGAGCTAATAAAAGCCACCTCTGTGTTAACAGGAAATGTGTTGATTTATGAAACGTCTGGAATATTGGTATTATACAAAGAAACTTAAGTGCAGCATTTTTGGAGCAGTCATCGAAATCATTTTGCACACACATAGAGTTTAGTATTACCATAAGTACACATAGCCTACAGTGGGCTCCAAAAGTCTGAAAGCACTTGTGAAAATGCTTCTATTTTGCATTTTTGTCTAATACAAACCTGATGATGATGTTCTCCAGCACCATTTGAGAATAATTCAAAGAGCATCTGTGCTTTAATGGAAGACAGAACGTCTGGCCATCTGAATAGAGACTTTGCCTTTTATCATATACTTTTTATTTATTTGCATTTTTATCATAACTAATTTAACTTTGAAAATTCAAACTTTGAAAATTTACAGATTTAAATGGGGAAAATCTTATATTTTTTATATGGTGTCTTTTCTGAAGGAACATTCACTACAGTGCAAAAGTTTGGGGCCATTTAAAAAAAAATAAATGAATGCTTCCATTCAACAAGGATGCATTCAATTAATAAGTGACAATAGAGACATTTGTTACAAAGGATTTCTATATAATTAAATTCAAATAATCCTACAAAAATGTTTTCCACAAAAAAAATATTAAGCAAGAAGAAACATTTCTTTAGCACCAGGTATTAGATTGATTTCTGAAGGATCACGTGACACTGAAGACTGGAGTAATGATGCTGTAAATTCAGCTTTGCATCACAGGAATAAATTACAATTTATAAAATAGAAAACTAGTTATACTAGTTAAAAAATAGTTATTTTAAATTGTAAATTTTACTGTATTTTTGATTAAATATATGCAGCCTTGGTGAGCATAGGATACTTCTTTAGAAAACATTTAAAAAATCTCCCCGACCCGAAAAATTTGAACAATGTTTTTTTGTATTATATTTCATAATAATTATATTAAATAAATAATTTTAATATATTTAGCCTAAAACAGATTTTCTTTTCTGTGATAAAGCAGGAGGCAAAAACTGATTTTACTTTTCAAACCCGATCAGCATTCTGACTATAACTTGTTCAAAGTAAAACCTGACTTAAAGAGACATGCTAAGAGATACAGATAGAACTATTGAAAAAATGCAAGTTAGATTTAAGTCCCTTTCAATCACTTAAAGGGTTAGTTCACCCAAAAATGAAAGTTCTGTCATTAATTACTCACCCTCATGTCATTCTAAACCCGTAAGACCTTAGTTCATCTTCGGAACACAAAGATAGATAAGATATTTTTGATGGAATCTGAGAGCTGTCTGACCCTGCATAGACAGCAGCGCAACTGAAACGTTCCCAAGTCCAGAAACGTAGCAAGGAGATCTGTAAAATAATCCATGTGACATCAGTGGTTCAACCGTAATTTTACGAAGCTACGAGAATACTTTTTGTACGCAACGGAAACAAAAATAACGACTTTATTCAACAATTCGTCTCCTCCGCGTCACCGTAGCGCCATTTTGGAGAGTATCCACTGAACGCAAACAGCGTATGCTGTTCTGTGTTAGCTGCGCCACACGGATATGCTGTTTACGTCATTTATGCTTTGATCTGAACGGAAACAATGTATCCGCGTGACGCAGCTGACACAGAACAACATACGCTGTTTGCGTTCAGTGGTTACTCACCAAAATGGCGCTACGGTGATGCGGAGGAGACGAATTGTAGAATAAAGTTATTTTTGTTTTTGCGTACAAAAAGTATTCTCGTAGATTCGTAAAATTACGGTTGAACCCCTGATGTCACATGGATTATTTTACCCATGTCCTTGTTACGTTTCTGGACGTTGATCGTGTTACTTACATTGCAGTCTATGGGAGGGTCAGAGAGCTCTCAGAATGCATCAAAAATATCTTAATTTGTGTTCCGCAGATGAGCGGAGGTCTTACGGGTTTGGAATGACATGAGGGTGAGTAATTAATGACAGAATTTTCATTTTTGGGTGAACTATCCCTTTAAATACAAGTATATATATATATAATTTAATAAATGTGTATATCATTTATGGTTCACAAACACTTGATGTAAAGAAACATGTCATACATATTGTTTATTAGTGCTGATTTATGAAAATGTGCTCACAGTCAGAGATAATTTAATTAAATTTTTTTATATGGAAGCTGTCCAATTGTACAGTTTTAACGTGAAATACAAAAAAGCTAAACTTTTCAAAAAGAAGACTTTATAAGTACAAAAACAAATAACATACAAGGTGCTGCATTTCATCTTTTTCTCCCCGTGTGCTTTCCGTTAAGAAAATTAAAGTGCAAGACAAACACCAGGGCTCAAATGTTTTCGAAAGAAACGGCGCAACTCCAAACGAATATCAGATCCTTTGTAACAACTCTTTAAAAACATATTCAATACACAAACCATGCATGGACCGACTAAAAAAAGGTGATAATCAGATTATAACATTAGACATGTTAGATGTCTATGGTACTGACACACACAACAAATTCCACGGGGTTGATAGAAAACCGATTTCTGGCGACTAATGAACAATTCTACATGACTCAGTGAGAAGTTAATGTGCTAGACACCTTTGCGATTGGCTTCTTTTGAGTTTGTCACAATGAAACATGAGAATTACCAATACTGATGGGTAATTACAACACACGCTCGTCACCCCGACGCACTCATGAGATCAGCGTGTCATTTTGGTTTCCTTCTTTTCGAGGTTTTGAGAGCCAAATAATCCACTCGATGCTTCAGAACGAAATAACAACCTCATAAATAATGCAAAGTATATGGATATTTACAGAGCACAGTGGTTTGTATGAGGCACTATGTTGTACTGAACATGTTACATTTCTGTGGTGTGGCATTGTACTTGCAACAACAAAAAAAACGACTTTGTTTATCAATGGACTGAGGATATGAATAATATATCCATAAACTGATATAAATGATCATATGTCCAAATGTTTTCATGTTTATTTCCCATGAAATAAGATGCTTTCGATCACTTTACAAGTACTTTGCTGCCCCAGATCAGTCAAATCTGATTATTCACTCCATTCACTCCTTAATCATTATGCAATTTGTTAGATTCATATTAATCTAACGTCCCACTGTTCAGTCATTCTTTTGAATGTTGCAATCTAGAACTAGACTTCATTAACTGCTTATTAATGTAAATTACAAGTTTTCTTGGTAATGTGTTTTTTTAAATTGCAAGTCTGATATTTTATTTCGCAGGATACTGAATTGCTGTTGTCAGGATATTAAGATATAACATTAGTATTCAAATCTCTAGTCTGCAAATGAGGCAGAATATTAGAACTGTGCACTGCCTTTAAAGGAAAAGCTCACTCAGAAATGAAAATTGCTGAAAATGTACTCGCTCTCAGGCCATTCGAGATGTTTCCAAGTGTGTTTCTTCATGGGAACAGATTTAGAGAAATGAACCCTAACATCACTTGCTCTGCAGTGAATGGGTGCCCTCAGAATGAGAGTCCAAACAGCTGATAAAAACATCACAATAATCCACATGACTCCAATACTAAATTTCTCCAAAAATGTTCAGATGAAAAACAAACTCATCAAACTCTTGGGTGGCCTGATGATGAATACATTTTCATATTTGGATGAACTCTTCCTTTAAGAGGGAAAGCATTATAATAAACAAAAATGATCAAAAAGCAACAGGCCCTACCAATATCACACTGTACAAATTAAAAGCTACTGTAATTATAAGAAAAATGTCCATTAATTTTGGTTATAAATAATCAAACTTTAAACCTTGAGTAAATTAAGCAGCCGTGTTAATTCAGAATTAAACATGACATATATATAGCACATTTATTTCACGAGCCTAAATGCAATTTATGCTGACGCAATGCTAGCAGGTTGTCTGACAGCCGGTTGCCATCTTGCAACCATTGTACCAGAATCGGCACCAGTGAGCAGCGGATGCTAAGTGCAGTCAGACTGCTGATTGGTGAAATCACTACACTCTAAAAAATGCTGGGTTAAATACAACCCAGTGCTGGGTAAAATAGGGACAAACCCAGCAATTGGGTTGTTTTGACCCAGCGGTTGGGTTACTACCAAGAAAGTTGGGTTAAACATTTAACCCAACCGCTGGGTCAAAACAGCCCAATTGCTGGGTTTGTCCCTATTTGACCCAGCACTGGGTTGTATTTAACCCAGCATTTTTTAGAGTGTACGATGTGAATCACAATCATTTGTGTTGTTAGTTAAACCCGTTTAGCTTTTTTAAAGCACCATTATCCATAGTAAAATTATCACCTCTAGTCATTTCCCATCTCACATATATTACTACAATATTTGAATAAATAGCAACATCTGACTCCAAATCTTTTTATTCATAATTGGAGTGGCTTTGTTTTAAATTAAGTGCCTGTTAAACCTCTATTAACCACCAACAGCCTTTGTTGAGCTTGAACCTTAAAGGAGATATTTTTTCCCCCCAATTCATAGCCTTTCAATACCTTCAAATGTAATAGAGCGCATCAAATAATATTCATAAAACTGCTACAAACAAATCTATTTTCCCATTCCATTGATCATTTAATTTCAAATTAAAAAAAGTATTATTAAATTACAAATTAAATAAACTGTACTACTACATTTTTTCGACTTTTGGCTAAGATCAAGTGTAATATCTGAAAACAACTAACTAGTAAAAAATACAGTATTTCAAGGCTATAAAAAGAGAGTAAAATTCTCCTTTAAGATATGATAATCTAGACAAAAAGATGCTGTTGTGGCTCAAGCTTTGTAAAATTTGTATACATAAATAATTAGTACATATTTCAGTTGAAATTTAAATAATATAATCAAATTTCAGAAATGTAACATCTTAACTTCTAATTTTTTTGTACATGCCTTTAGGGTGACAGTGCACACTTTACTAGTAACTAATAATAATAATATTCCATAGTAGCAATATAGTGACGATGGCTATACATTTGGAAAATAAAATGTTTTAAATTAGTTCTGGTACACTTGACCTATGAAGATATCCTTCCGGGCTCACAGATAAACTATTTACATCTGTTAAGTGCTAAATTACGTTGCTGTAAGAGAACGACTGGACAGACCTGAACGCAGGGGGCGGGGCTTTGATAAGAATCCCGAAATCACAGCCTAATTTGCATATTTAAAGGGACTTAATTGGTCTTTGTTTTTCCATCCACCTACACTATGCACCATCTGAACCAGTAGTGTCTTCTCGACCTTCACAACAGCAACTCGATGTAGTCATTTTGAAGTTTTGTATATCTGTTAATTGTGACGTCTAAAAAAAACTGAACTATTAACCCAATCAATGGGTGAGGGAGGGACTTTTTTTTAGAACCCTGAAGTTGCAAACCCGTAATACCACTCTTTGTCATCTGAACAGCTAGAAAACGCACTCAAATGCCTCAATTCATATTTACAAACACAAACATGCAAAGATGGTTAGAGCAAAAAAGACCAACTGCCCTCTTATGGCACTGAGTATGGTAATAAACACCGACAGATGGTAAGCAGTTCCTTGGTAACGATGATGATTTATCTTTTTTTTTTAGATGTCCTTTTGTTTTATAACTGAGCTGGACCAGATTGGACTGTTATTTGTGAGTATATCTGTTTGTTTCAATTTTCAGTGCTCTAAAGTTCACTCTTTCTTGTCAAAACAGTCAAAACTTTTGTTTTAGGCCACTTAAATTCATAATCTCTTCAAAAGCACTCCTGAAATCTTCAGGAATTTTTCGTATTAATAATATGAAAATATGAGTGTAGTTGCTGTTTGAAGGCAACAATGACATGTTGTACTTCTATACATCATTTTACACAGAAAGCAGACATACCCAATCAAGCTCAGCCAAGATGGTACACCTCAGTTTGACTACAAGCCAGTATGCAATTCACATTTGCACTGGAAAAGCATTGCACATTGAGACCAGGGAGTCTCAGAGAAAGGAGACAGTTATTGTGCTGCTGTTACGGGGCATCTGGTTTTGGAGTTTCTCCAAATGAGGAGCCGAAGGCGCTGGGAATACCTGCTGAGTTTGGCATGGAATCGACCTGTGGCTCCACAGGAGTCAGAGTAATTTCCACTTCTCCTCTGTCCTCTAATAACATTGCCGGTGGGAGGTACAAAACGGTGGACAGTGGCACTTCTTGAGGAGCCGGCCTTCCTTCTCTGGATAACGGCGCACGCTGGATGACCATCCTGCGGCTCAGCTCGTAACCCGGTTGGTTGGGCCCTTGCATTAGCAGGATGGACTGCTGCTTCTCAGGTTCTGGTGTTGGTTGGCATTGCACCACTACACCTCTATGCTCAGCATCTGTCACTTCCTGGATGGTCGGAAGTTGGCTAAGCATCAATCCTTGCTGGTCCTGGATCACGATTTCCACCAACTGTGAAGGAGTGACTGGCGCACAGGAAGGCAAGGCTTTTTGGATTACTCCTCTCGTGAGCAAAGCTGGATTTGGATTTGAGGTTGGGACTGACAGTACCTGTGGTGCCATGTCTTCTGGTCTTTGCTTTCTGGGTCGTCCTCTTTTGCGTTTCTGAGTAACACCAGCAGCTGACACTGAGGTGGAGGGGTCAGGGCCCCTCTTAGGAGCTGCCGGTCGTGCTCTCTGTACGACTGGAGTCGGAGCAGCAGAAGTGGCGACCGTGACTGATGTTTTCTCATGCTCTGGGTAAGAGAGACTCACACCCGATGGTAAAATCATAACGGGGACGGTGCCGCCTGGTTGAGAGGGTATCGTTGTGACTGTAATAGGCAAAGTGACTTGAACGCTGCCCGAATCGGCTGGTGCGAGACACGGTGGGGAGGTTTTCTCTGGAACAGTGCCTCTGGGAAGGAGCTGAGGCAGCTTCTTCATATAGGCCTCCACTCGAGCAGACTCAAGCTTATTTGTTGGTTTATCACTGATCTGCTGCTTATTGGATGGCGGCTGTTCCACACCATCTCTCTCTTTTTGCTGCCAAAAACATCACAATGGTACTATATTTACCATTTATAGTATGTACTACTGCTAATGTGTGACATTACTAAAAAACAAACCCTGACAAGGTGATCAGGACGCCCTTATTGGGTTTATTTTGTGAAATTGATTGGCTGACTGTAAATTATCCCACTTATGATATGGCTACTTACCAAAAAAATGGCCATTAAATATTCATTTCAGTTGAGAAATATAAAAGTAGCACAGATATGTAGGAAATCAGTTGACTGAGACAATTATCAATTATACAGTTTTGCATTTATACAGTCATTATACAAAAATATTTGATGACACTATTCCAGAGATTAGTGCAAAAATGATTGACTTATGAATCAAAGGGTGTGTTCACACTTGTCATGTTTGGTTTGATTAAAACGAACCCTGGTGCGATTGCTCTGTTAGTGCGGTTCCTTTGAGTAAGTGTGAACGCTGCCATCCGAACCCTGGTGAGCACCAAACAAGCGGACCGAGACCACTAAAAAGATGGGTCTCGGTCCGCTTCCAAACGAACTCTGGTGCGTTTCGAATGAAATATGAACGCAACACGGACCAAACACTTCTAAACGAACCAAAAACAGGAAGTAATGACAAGATGCGACATGATTTGACGACGCAGAACGAGCGGTGTATCCAAAACAAAATGAGCAGAGGGCAAACGTGGAGCAATGAGGAGGTAAAGTGCCTTTTATGAGCTCTTTGTGAGTTCGCAGGTGGTGAAAATAAAATCATAAGTACACGCAGCAATGAGCGCGCTTAGTCCAGCAGACGGCATTAGATGTGTTCGACTTAAAGCGGCACTGATCAGACAAATCAGTGAATGGGTACTTTGATGTCATCGGTCTGCACAGCGCCACTTTAAGTCGCACACACCTTTTGTTTGGGGTATTCGGTGAGTTCAGTCACTAAATATACATCATTCAACCCGACCAATCAGGTTGTGAACGTATCACTGTGCCTTTAGGTTCGGTATCTTTAGGTTCACTGTAAAAAATGGCAGTGTGAACGCTCAGCGGACCAGGACCAAATGTATTGTTTTCTTTTTTGGTCCGGACCAAACGAACCAAGAGAACCGAACTACGTGTGAACTCACCCAAAATTATTTGGGGGAGAAATTTGGGGAAAGAAACAGATATAAAATGTGAAATGTTCAAATTTCAGACCAGTAATACCTTATTTTCTGCACTGACATTATCTTCTTCTGCTCCACCTGCTCGGGAAGCTGCTGCAATCTTTTTGATTACTTTATGAGGTTTGGAAGGTCCGCCTATGAAAATCAAAAACAAATCATAAATGTAGCTTCACTCCTAAAGCAATGTAGCAAAATCAGGGTTATTATTATTGTTAAATAAAACCATAGAAAATCATTAATTAAAATGTAAAAAAAAAAAAAAAACTTGTGTTAATTCATCTAGTTGCCAAGGCAACATTTCTCATTTTCCTTAGTCTGAGTGTTTTAATTAAAATTTAGAGGTCGACTGGTTTGAGTGGATTTTACCGATAGCTAGGTTGGACCACACTGGTCGATTTTTAAAATGGATACTGAATGAAAGCTTTACTATTTAAAAAAAAAAAGTACTGAACCATACTTTGTAAATAAATAAAAATAAAAATATTAGTTATATATTGATCATTAAAGTTAGTTCATAGTTCATTAACTAACGAAGCAACTTAAAAATGTATTAGTAAATGTTAAAATGAACACACTCTATCAAGGAACAATACGCTACTTCTACAGCTTCCTTTAATCTTAATGTTACAAATGAACTCTTGTTGTAAAGCGTCACCATTTAATTTTAACAGTCATGCTTAAAGATGGCCATCTTTAAATATCTACACAAAGGCCATAGCATTGAAATTACATACATATGGATATTGTATGTACACTCTCTCACTTTATTTGCTTATATTTTAGAACACTTGATTAGATTAATTGTGTATAAAATAATAAAATATGTTAGTCTCACACCAGGCAAAAGAGCAGCACTGAAGTGAATTCATTATGTACATTAACAACGATTTGGGACAAATTTAATGTAAAACTGTGTGAATGGTGCTCTGTGGCACAGCAGGATTTCTGTCAGGTGCATGAACATATCACTGTACTTTCTCATGTCACTAGCTTTAAATCTGCAACTTTTCTGGCTAACAAATGCATTAAAGTGACCAGCTGGATATAAACTAATGCAAATAGATGGTAACAATCGTGACATTAAACATTTGGGTCGGACTTGCGTGTGTTTTGGTCACATTGTTTTAACAGCTTAAGGTAATACTAATGTTCGTGTCCTCGTAGCCTTGATAGCAAAAATACTGCTGTTCTTTCTAACTAATGCAGCATTTAGACAAAAAATTATTTACTTTATAATGATATGAAAATATGCACTATTTTATACTGTATACACACCGTTTCGCTGTCTGTTTTAAATCCGCATCTGAAATGTTTCGCTCTGTGCAGCATGCAGCCTCACGTGTCAAAACAATCAGCACATGGTGTCAGTGATTTCCCACTCTTGTACTGTATAATAACAGCGGACCCTTCTCAGCCGCTCCAGCAGCGGACACAACCCGGAAAAACTATCGGCATGGAATTTTGCAAATAGTTCCAGCAATTAACTATCGGTGCCGATTAATCGGCAAAACCGATCAATCGGTCAACCTCTAAAATTAAACTAAAACTTAATAAAAACTATATAGACTAATATTAAAAAACACACAAAAATTACTGAAACTTTAATTAAAATTAAAATGAAAACAAAAAATAAAATATTTTCAAAATATTAACAATAACAGTACATCAATGACACCACAATAATGCTCAGCAAAACTTAACATGTCATCTTGCTATTTACTTGCACATACCTGCCAGAGCAGCTGAAGTGACGAGCTCAGCTTGACTGCAGCGTGGGTTAACGATGTGCTCCTGTACAAGGAAGCGTGCGATTTCTACCACCGTGTCAAAAGAGCGCTTCAGGATCTTCTGGGCCCAGTCACAGATGAGTTCACAGGCTGCTTCGGTGACCTCTTGCTTGTAGGTTTGCACCAGTTCTGTCAGTTCAGACTGGAAGTGGCACATCACATAGGTACATTAACACAACATTTAAGCATAAATGTATGTTTTTCTTCTAGACAAAATATAACTGACAACCTATATCAGTGGCTTTCAACCCTGTTGCTGGACCACCATGCAAAATGTGTCACTCACATGATTTTAATGCTGTGAAAGCAAATTAGGAGAAAAGTCAGTAGTAAGAAGTAGGGCTGCCCCCTAATAGTCGACTAACCTTTAGTCGACGAGAAGAGGCTTGGTCGACCAAAAGTTTATTAGTCGCTTAGTCACAGAAAAAAAAAATCTACAGGAAGTGGTGAGGTCACGCAGTCCGCGTCGGACAGATCGTTAACAGCTGGATTTTGTGTTAATACAGTACATCCAAACACTCATTCATCGACTTCAAATATGGCTTATCATCTGAAATATGTAAGTAGTAGCAACTTTACATGGCCGCTAAATCTAATGTTAACCTAGAAAAATGTGCGCTATTCAAGTGTCTGAACAGTAGTGCGCTCACAGCATGGCAGATGGAGGCGCCGGTGCGGTCACTTGCTTTTAAAATACTCCATTTTGGTCATACACCTTTCGAATCTGTAAAGCCTCTACGTTTATTTGTGTGCACTCACTATAACAACAAAACATTGCGCTTTTGTAAAATAATGAAAGCAAACAGGATGCGCTTTCTGCCGTCTCGGCCTCTGTGAACTTGAGCGCAAAACTCTGTGTATACTTGCCTTACAGACATGAAAAATATATCTATAGAGAGTGAAATGTCTATTTTCAAATGAAACAATTCAAATCTGAAAAAAAAAAATTATAATTCTCAGATTATTTAATCCGTATGAAACTTGCATGCAGGTGCATCTACTACTGTGGAGATGATGAGTCAGTGTAGCCAAATTCATCTCTTAAACCAAAAACACTAGTTTATCAATAGATTAAAATGTTAATGCAGTTTAATCTAACTGTTTTTCCCTGACACATTCATAATCATTACTTCTGCCAGTGTGCTATGGCAAGCTTTATGTGTGCACTTGAGCGCTTATTAGGCTATGTAGGCAATTAAAGGCTCATTAGCATGATTTAAATGGTTTAATAATAAACGTGTGATTAGTCGACTAATGCTTAAAATGAACGACTACTAGTCAACCAATCTTTAGTCGAGGGCAGCCCTAGTAAGAAGACAATCATACCGGGTCATTTTTGAGGTCCAGGTTAGGGAGTAATGGCATGTTTAACACGGTCTTTCGACGAATCCCACTATAGCAGTATGTGCTGGCAATTATGTTAAGGGACACTGAAATATACATTAGGTTTCATTAAATAAAACAATAAAACAGACTTTTAGTTTGAATTTAGTTCAATAATTTGAATGAATTTAAAGCATGAGATAACATTTATTTGTCAAAAGACATCTTAAAAACCAAACCATTACAGATAAAACCTGTATCAAGGGTGTTGATGATGTGCAGAAAGCCATCTAAATATCTCAAACATTTAGAAATCTTCAACAGTTGAATGTGTGTGTTTTCATGAGTATGGTGAATCCAAATTCACTCTGATGTCATGGTGTCTGCTCTAGATAGGGTTTTAGAAGTCATAAATGTTTGTCTACGTTTTATACAAATTAAATGAAATTAGGGACAAAAGGATATTTGGACTGTCCTCTACCACCCAGTCTTCGTGCTTTAATGTTTGGGAAGATGTCTCGGATGATTTTGCCAAAATTTGCTGCACTTAGAGGTCGATGCTGTAAGTTGTCACAGTGCTTCCTGTTTAGATATAAAAACCAGTAAGTAATCACTGTATTTTGTGACAAACTGCAAACATGGACAGAACAAAACAGATAATGGACCCTTAAAAGTCTAGGGAAACAGCCAGAAAGTGTTTACTTCGAAATATAACTCAGCCTAAGAGGCTTGTGTGCATATTCTACACCCCAGTCCTTACCGGTATGTCTCGTAAACATCTTGTTTAGGCAGGCATGTGTCAGGATGTTCTTCCAAGTGGCTACGGATCCAGTTGCAGGTGTGAAGCTGGTCTGCCGTGTTAACCGAGTTTGAATCACCACTGGTGCACACAGAGAAGCAGTTTGCAAACATGTGTCACATATAACATGTCTTGTCACATCTGTGTTATCTTTAGCTACCCTGATTGCTGGGATTTAAAAAAAATAGACTTATAGAATTAAGTATTCAGAATTGATAAATTAAAAACATACAGATTTAAAAAAAAATGGATCAAGGCTGACTGAAGTATATTTGTGTGCTTTTATGTACCTCTTCTCTCCTGCACCTGGACCTGAGGGTAGCTGTAGGTAAAGGTAGAGTTTGTCGTTGTCAGAGAAACGCTGTACATCTTCCTGAGAGGAGACATGTCACAGGAAGAAAGACAGAATAAGGGCAAGTCAATGTGCTCAAAAACACTGTAAATGTACAAATAAGCTGAATGAGTGTGAAATATTATACAATACAACAGTTGTAACACAATATAAACATGAGTGGTTGTATAGTGATAATAGAACTGAACTGCTAATGTAATAGTTGTGGGTTCAAATGTATGTAAATGAGATTATATAAACTTTTACTATTGTGTTCATGCTATAGCTAATAAAACAAGTGTCCTGTTATATTCTTGTTTCAAATAAGATTGAAAATACACTTGATATAAATTACATTTCAGAGGACTAAAATTTCATTTTATTTTATCCTCTAAGAAACTTACCAAAATTCTGTCCACTTTGCCCTGCACATTTTTACTGTGAAAAGATAGAAAAAAATGCATATATTTGCATATACATTCGCATACACACATGTATGATGCATACAAAAATTACACTAAGGGTTCGGGCTTCAACTTAAAAGAATAGTTCACCCAAAAAACATGCTGATAATTAACTAACCCTCAGGTCATCCAAGATGTTGATGTGTCTGTTTCTTCATCAAAACAGATTTGAAGAAATGTATCATTACATCATTTGCTCACCAATGCCTTAATGATGGATTTGTTTCTTACAAACAACAAACATGCAGCTTTTCGCTTCATAAGACAGTAATTGATGGACTGGAGTCCAGTGTGGATTACTTGTGGATTATTGTGATGTTTTTATCAGCTGTTTGGACTCTCATTCTGACGGCACCCATTCACTGCAAAGGATCCATTGGTGAGCGAGTGATGCAACGCTAAATTACTCCAAATCTGTTCTGATGAAGAAACAAACTCATCTACATCTTGAATGGTCTGAGGGGGTGTACATTTTCCACAAACTTTCATTTTTGAGTGAACTATTCCCTTAATGCTACAGCTCTACAAACAAACGTTCTGCTTAATATTTAAACCATGATATACCATTTCTTCAGGAAATAAAGCTTTAAGATTCTATCTGAACCACAATGAAGAAAGAGTAAAAATGAACAGCTCTTACGAAATGTTGCTTTTAAGCTTCTGCAGCAGCATACTGGGCTCCGTCTCCCCCTCCCCAGCCGAGGCATCTGCCTTTAACTGATCTTCTGCCATGTCTCAACCACACTGGACCGACAAACTGCATTCAGAACCCTCTTGGACCTGAAGCTCTAGAACATGAGGCAGATGTTAGTATGTGTCTGCATAAGGTTTTGGCCAACTTTAATTCTGAGTGTCTAATATGCAACCGTGTGTTTTAAAAAGTAAATTAATTATAGGTTGATCGAGAGATTATTCTGCACGCAACCAGAACTTTACACACTAGATCAATGCAACTAAACGTCAATAGTAAAAGTTGTAGGGTGTTGCAGTTTTAGACCATATTTGTAGTATCAAGTGTTTAAAATGCACAATTGTTTTATAGTATTCCTCTAATATGCACAACAACTTAAAGTCTGCAGGCAATATATTAAAATGTTCTAAGAACAAACTGCTTACTGGTAAACATTCAATGCATCACATGTCTGCAAATAATCATCAGACATATTTAGGTCATGTTTACACATACATACAGCCAGACTGTAAACACGAAATGAAACCACGCAAGCACCTAATTCTCCCACGCCTAAACGCTCAAGATATTTTCCCCATTTCGAAAATACAGCCACTCATGAAACTGTTGTCAGGTCAATCGGATAGCGACCATGCCCAAATACTGCAGGGCTGTTTTTCCTGCCCCAGTCCAGACATTTCCTCATTTTCAGCACACACGCGCCCAATGAAGATCTCAACATAAGAAACTGATGCTTTCAGCCGGTGTATGCATGATACCAGGATCAAATCAGATCACTTATAATCACTTTAATGCATTATTTAATTTAATATACGAATAGCATATTTGATACATGCACAGGTTTGGTTGATTACACACGTGTATCTCTTTGTGGGCGTATTGAAAGGCCATCCAACCAGCAACTAGACGAAGCCATTGGTTATTTATGACCAAAAGCTCATTTTAGCGCAAGTTAACCATATTCTCAAACGCAAATGCTTACTGATCACTAGAAATAAACCTCACAGCAGCCTGGTTTAAATGAGCATGACATAGCAGCTAATAGGCTAACATGAGTTCGAACTAGCCGAAGAGACGTCGACTAAACGAAACCGACATAAATGATCACTTCCTTACAGTAATTCATAATTAAATGATATTATTTGTTTAAAAAAAAACTTTGGGTTTTAGTATATGTATGCACAAGCTAGCTATCGTTAATATCATACCACCAATGACTCTTGCTATAGAACTAGCTAGCCACACTTGTACGCTTCGAAAACCTTCGATTATTACGTTAAAATACCTGGCCTTTCTAATAAAATATACCTATTATCATTGTACAAAGTTTACCTAGTGCAATATCTCATTCAAATACAAAATAATGGTACCGTTTATTTTATAAACGAAAAAGAAACTACCTGAGACAAATATAGAGCAAAAATCCCCTTTCGGCTTATTTTGTGATTGGACGACTGTGTTATGTCTGCCTGACTACAAAGCAAAGCTCGACGCTAATTGGCTGGTCTGAGTCATCCTACTTGGATACAGAATGAAAAGACGATTTGATTGGTTAATGGTTTTACGCAAGGAAAAAAAAGAGAATAATTTTAATATTCTGTCAGGCAACTATAATTTTTGTGTACATTTTCATGAAACATAAACAACTGTTATTGGCCTAACAATGATGAGTATTTTCTTAAAATGTAGAAATGTCATACTATGGTTTTGTATGGTGGAATTAATACATCAATTGGCAATAATAAATACTACTGTAGTAATATTTAATATTCATTGCCCAAGTGTTTACCTGGCATTTACTTTTATGTACTGAAACAGTTAGCAAGAACACCTACTTTATGAACATAGCTGTGATTCATTAATACAGGCCACACTTTAATGTCAAGCTCAACTCAAAGAGCTTTTTACACTCCTTTGATTTATTTCACTCCAATTATTGTTTGTCGTTTACCAAAACAAATGATACATTTCAGTAATATGGTGGCATATATTTTTTGGTAAATATCACTGAGAAATTGAGAGCGATGTATTTATGCTTTCATATTCCCCCAAAAGCAATTCTAAAAATCCTTAATATATCCCTCCTAATAACTTCTGGATAGGAAAACCTTTATATCTATAAAAGTGCCAATAAAACCATTATTATCTGTATTTCAGAAAGACTTATTGAATTATTATAAATCCTTAATATAAATCTCTAAAACATATTAAAATAACTCTATTCAATTAAAAAATGCAATTTAGTAGCATACCCTGACTGTCATTTATTTTAATTTATTATTTTCTTTTCATTTGTCTTTGTTATTTATTTAGAACGTGTGCCCTGCCAATCGAGACTTTTATTTTGACATCTACGTCGCTTGGCTCTAAAGGAAAAGGAAGTAGCGCATGTTACCCTTGTGGATGTAGAATTTATGATTACCGCAAAATAAATTCGGTTATTTTAGTTAAATGTGCATCTTAAAGCCGCAGCAATAATTCAGGTAAGTAGTATATCACTGTATTATGTGGGGCCGCTACAAAAACCCTACACATAATCCCGAAACACTGGTCACAAAGCACAAGAAAGAGACTGCTGTAAGTGAAGATTCCGCTGTAGCGTTACAAACTGTCATTGGAGAATATGCCACCTAAAATATGTTGTATTTTTTTCTACGTAGAAATTCACAAAATATAGGTCATTCAAATGTAGATTTCAGACATAACTGTGAATTGTCTGCGTTTTTTAACTGGTTCTTTGTTTTGATCATCCACAGCAGCATGAGACTGACAGCGTTGCTTTCTATGGCAGCAAAAGCTGCATTTCCACATGATTATCGTTATGGGACAAACAGACCGTGGACGATCGCAGCCCAGCGGCTCAATCCACCCGGCAAGAAAAGAAGAAAGGTGTTTGTTGAACCTATTGCAAATGAGGACTGGCATGTGCTGAGAGGTGACACAGTAAGTGATCCTTTATGTCTTTTATATCTTGAAAGCTTTTAATGCTTAGTGAAGGTATTTTTTCCCCCACCTGACTGCTTGCAGATCAGAGGCACCTTTTAGTCCACTGAAATGTAAATAGTACTGATATTGTTTAAACCAGGGGTTTTCAATCTGGGGTCCGGGGACCCATAAGTGGTTGTGAGGGAGTGCTAGTGGGACCGTGGAAAAGTTTACAGAAAATCAGTGTTGAAAAAAATGTATAAAATAAATAATTAAGATGGGATTAAAGAAAATAAAAACTTTTTAAAAATAAATACATACAAAATTGATTAAAAGGGGTAAAAAATGCAAATAAATAATACATTTAACAGTTCAGTAGTCATTTTTCACATTATAACTTGCCTTAATAGGAAAAAATATATGTTTGTCTTTTTTATATTTGTATTATTTCACAATGCATATCTATATAACATACCATAATTCAAACCAGGTGGAGATTTTGTCTGGAAAGGACAAAGGAAAGCAGGGCAAAGTTGCTCAGGTGTTTCGGCGTCGATCCTGGGTCATACTCGAGGGCCTCAACACGGTAGGAGTAAAACTTACCTAAAACTAGTACGATTCTTACAGTTATAATTTCATTGCAAAACAGCACTTTTAATTGTTTCAAACACTTTCTTCCAGCATTACAGGTATATTGGCAGATCTGGAGATTACCGGGGTACTTACATCGCCAGTGAAGCTCCTCTGATGCTGAAGGATGTTACATTAATTGACCCTACTGACAGGTGAGCATCAAACATGAAATAGAGTAATAAATATAGTAGAACGCAATGTACCCAGCTCTTAATGTATGTATCTGTGTCTAATGTTTCTCAGGAAGCCCACAGATATCGAGTGGAGATACACTGAAGAGGGCGAGCGCGTACGTGTTTCTGTCAGGACAGGACGGATTATTCCCAAACCAGTCTATCAGAGAAGAGATGGCATCATACCCCAGCAGTGGAAAGGTGAGGTTTCCAAAAGTTTAAAAACAATGCATTTTTACCTAGAGTATTAGACATTCAGATATTTAAATATGGCTCAGTTATCAGAAACCTGAGAGTGTTTATGTACCTTGCAGATGGACCCAAAGACACATCACCAGAAGACACGCTTCAGAAAACATTCACGCCATCTTTGAAAACCCTAGAGGAAGAAGTTATGGAGAAAATGAACATTCAGGAAGATAGAAGGCCTCGTAAAAGCTACTGGTACTGAGTTACCACAGAGACGGTGTATTATGTTTCAGCATGACAACATTAGCAAGATTATTTATCATTGAGAAAAATTGTATGTGTTCTGCAGACTTTATTAATAAACCCAACCAAATGTTATACTCAGTTTCCTTGCTTTTATGCCACAAAACACATGCTACCAGCTGAAACGCATGGCTTATTTTCTGTACAAATGTACATCACCATTCAAAAGGTTAGGCTCAGTAAGATTTTTCTTTAAGGAAATTAATACTTTCATTCAGCAAGGATGTGTTAAATTTATTTAAAAAAAAGACATTTGTAATGTCACAAATTATTTCCATTTCAAATAAATGCTGTTTATTTGAACTCTCTATTCATCAAAGAATCCTGAAGAAATGAATGACGGTTTCCACACCAATATGAAGCAGCACAACTGTTTTCAACAATCATATGAAATATTTCTTGAGCAGCAAATCAGCATATCAGATCATGTGAGTAATGATGCTGAAAACATCTATTTAAAAAAATATTTTACAATATCACTGTATTTCTGATCAAATGAATGTAGCCTTGGTGAGCATAAGAGCATACGTCTGTTTATCTGTCCATCTGTCTTAACAATTCCCAATGTCTTTATGGTGAAATATCATAAAAATACATTATGTAGGATAGGGGTTAGATATAGAGCTTCTCGAGTAGAGCTATGGGTCAATTATGGTTTTGCAAGACTATCACATATAATAACATTGAGTTTATTTGTTGTTGTTGCTTTTCCAGTTTATTCATTGATTGATTGATTTATTGTCAGGGTTTGGTCTTGTTTATTGATGACATTCCACTCCAGTCCAGTTGGTGTCAGTGTTGCTGAGTCCTCTGAAGCGGTGCAGCGGATGTACTTCACGATGGTGGAAGAAAAAAATGTTTATGGGTCTAAATGGTTTGAGGGGAACGATTTATGATTATAAACAATTATCACTTGTTTGTTTAGACTAATATAGCCATGTGTTGTTCGTGTTTTGCAGGGAAAATATTCATTTAAAAAGCAAGCACGGCTCCTACTGCAAGCGTTGAATTTGGCATCGATGTTGTGATCTTCGATTTGTAAGATATTTACAGACAGCATTTGTCCATACAAACCTGGGAGTACGGGAGGATATGAGATCAGTGGAGCTGCTTTGGTGAAAGTAATGCAAAAGCAGCAAGTCAGCGATTCTTGTGTCTGATAACACTCTTCTGAACTGATCTGATCGGTGGAGATGTCTCTGGTAGCGTACGACAGCAGCGACGACAGTGATCGCGATGAATCGCCGGGTTCGCCTGCTCGACCTGCGGCCAAGATCGGCGGACTTTTCGCAGCTCTGCCCTCGCCGAGAAACGCGGAGATCCGATCGAGCGCAGATCAGACATCAGCTCCTCAACCTAAGAGGATGACTTTGGATCTGCCCAAACCCAAAAAACGCACAGAACCCGTTAAAATCACCGTTCCTGAAATAAAACCAGCAGATGTGAGTTTTACTGATCCGTTAATGCCAATCGTTTCACTGAAGCTCTTTCTGATTGATGGTGTTTTTCTGTTCTAGTCTGACTCTGATGAGGGCGAGCCCGTCCGAAAGAAATCAGCTCCTCAGGTATGGATAAAAAAAAATATTGGAGAAGGCTTTTTTTCCCTTCATCAAAACAGCAGTAATTTAATTTGAAATGAATATTTTTTTTACCCGCTCTTCTGACCCTTAGGATTAAACAAGCTATTTTTTATATTTAACTAAAATATAAAAAAGATCTTAAATATTACATATCTATAATTAGATATAAAGATATTTATTAGACGTAAATTATTTATAATTAGCTATCTGATCCTTAGGTTTAAACAAGATATTTGACATTTAAATATCTAAACTAACTATTATTAAATATCTGTAATTAGATATAAATTATTTATAATTATCTATTAAGTATTTTTACTACTGTTCCTTTATAGAGGGCAACAGTCAGGTTTCGGAAGTAAAAATCTCATTCATTTTTTTTCTTAACACTAACTTATAAACCAATAAAAACAAACCTACTGTGAGCTACGGTGTTGGTAATTGATAGTATATGCTTTTGCTAGAATCATCAGCCCACATTATTTCAACTTTTTTTTTTTAAATAATCATGTACTACAGCAGAATTGCAGTTGAAAAACTACATTACCCATGATTCTGCAGAAATCTCCACCAATCAGGGAATCACAACAAATACTTCCACTCTGCATATTTTGCAGTAAACATAAAATATATTGTTTCTATACACATAATCAATGTTTTATCAATAAATCAATAGTTTATATGAATCATTTTTATTTTAATTATGCCATTCACAATGCTTCATAGGATTGTAGTTCTTTCTCTCATGAATAAGGATTAAGGTGGGCAGGCATATGTTAATGAGCTGTTGGTTGTGGCATCATTACCACAGCATTCTAACGATGGCCCATTTTACAATATAATTTTCAAAAAATTGAATGTAAATGGTCTGGGTGGATTTACCATCATTGACTTGTTCGGCATTGCTGGGAACGCCCACAAAAACGTCATAACCGTTTATGCCGTGGGGGAAAACAAACCATTCGAATTAACGCGCAGAGACCTTGTTAGTGCTTGATCTTTACTCTTTGTGATTTATTTCGATTGATTTTTGCTTGATGCAATGCCGAAAAGTTGCTGTGTGGCGTTCTGCACCTCTAATAAGTTAAAAAACCTGATCTGACGATGTATATGACTGATACACTGCAATGATCTGTCGTTAGTCCCGTCCCCCTGCACCGCAACCCAGTTCTGATGGGGCTTACAGTAACCCTCCTTCGCATCACAATCAAATAAATCTCACTCCCTGATATTTTGTGATGTCATAATCTATTAAAACATTTATTTCATATTATTATACACAATCCCTTACGAAAATTAACAATGGTATTAGGCCTACTATAGTAAAAGTATAGTAGGCTAACCATGTTTTTTTGGGCGTTTTTATTACCAATTGTAGCCTATAACCACAGTTTTACTACAAATACCATGGTTAGTGTAGCAAAACCATGGTTAATTTGTGGTTACCATGGTTTAACTATAGTAAACATGTTTTTTATTTCACCTTAAGAGGACACATATAGGATGAATATAGAGATGCAGTTTTGTCTGCTTTAGAACAGTTTCCATCATGTACTTGTCTAGATCAACTTTTTACTACAAATACCATGGTTAAACTATGGTTAGTGTAGTAAAACATGTTGTTTTTACCATGGTTTAACAATAGTAACCAATAACCATGTTTTTTGGTATTTTATATACATATTTTCATGTTATCTTTATTTTAAGGAATGTATTTGTGAGCCGCAGCACACACCACACAGAATAACGCTGCGGTAAAACATGTTGTTTTTACCATGGTTTAACTATAGTAACCAATAACCATGTTTTTTGGTATTTTATATACATATTTTCATCTTATCTTTATTTTAAGGCATGTATTTGTGAGCCGCAGCACACACCACACACAATAACGCTGCACATCTCAAGGCACTTCAGTGGACCTTCATGTTACCTGTTTTGTCAATGTTAAAAAACGTTTTAATATATCAATAAGAAAGTATGACAGGCTTTTACTCAAGTCTTTATCACTTTATTAAAATTAAGCAAAACAAAACGACAAATGTTTTCTTTCACAAGCCGTCTCGTATAGGCTTGTAGTAGCCTAAGCTGTCTCTTGCTCAATTAGGTAACAAAAAATGTTGGGAAACGACACCTCTGGCCATTCCGTTGGGTCGTTTGTCCTGTCACAGATACCGTATGGACAGTCCGACCCAATACGGCTCAGTTTTTATGCGTATGTTGCTCTGTCGAGCGGCAGAAATAAGTTTATGTAGGCCATTCTGAGTTAACACCATGCTTTTCCAATGAGGGGGAAAGGACTGTTTTCCCCCACGCCGACTCCGCCCACACAGCTATGACGCAACACCGAACAAGTCAATTGTAAATAAGAATATTTTCCTCCATATTCTTCCAGGGAGGTGGTGGTCTGTCCTCTCTGCTGCCCCAGCCTAAGAATCTGGTGGTGAAGGAGACCAAGCGGCCCCTGCTGCCGCACACTCTAACCAAACGCCCTGGATCAGATAAGCCAAAGGCAACCCAGGCAAAGTCCCAGGGTCTTTCTGGAACCAGCCCGTCCCCGTCCGCCATCAAAGCAGCTGCAAAGTCAGCGGCGATGCAGCTAGCCAAACAAATGGCCGCGGATGAAGAGGGAAGTGACGATGAACTCACTCCAGAGAACTACTTTTCCCTTCCGGAAAGCTCAGCACAGCCTGTGATGTCTCAAAACCCGCATTCTCAACAGTATGTTCCCTCTCTACACCCTCCACCCGGTGTGGAGGACGCTCCGCTGGACTTTGTTTCTAAAGCAGACAGTTACAGTAGGTCAGTCGGAGCCATGCAAGACTATCAGACGGAAGAATATCAACAGCAGTACCAGGAGTATCCCGCAAATCCACTGCCAGAGACTTCTCCACAGGTAAAACATGTCATTATTGATAAGCTTCATACACCAGTGTGTTCCTTGTCATTTCAGCAACTGATGTTTTATGCATATGTTTGGCAGGATTACTATGGTGAGGGATATTACCAAGACCCAAACCCTGCGGCTGATGAGCAAGAAGATTCAGGGTCCTCTTCATTGTTCAATGATGAAGCAGTGAGTTGTTTGTAGCATCTCTGGTACTCAGGGATGTGTTTGTTCTCTATTTATATGGATTTCCATATTTTCCAAGCTGAAGTATGACTGAAGTATAAGTGGGTTGTTGACATCTATACCGTACATGTGTCCTATGGTGTAACAGCAAAATTTCGAAAATAATAATCATTATTAATAATTAATTTCTTGTTAATAATATACAAATAGCATAAGAGAGATTTTTCTTCATTGTTAGTTTTTTTTTTCTACATTTTTGCTGTCACACCATAGGACACATTTACGGTATATTTGTCAACTACCCAAGTACCACTCATAGACTTAAATATTAGTATTGTAATTTTATTATTATTCTTTAAAATAAAATAATGATCATTGTTGTTGGTATTTTTTAAACATTTTTTTATATTTAAAAAAATATATAGTATTAACGTTATAGTAACATATTGTAATTTAAATAATAATGAAATAAAATATAATATTAATTATTATTATTAGATTATTTTTTATTGTACAGTACTAATAGTAATTTCTTTATTTATTCACAATAAATATATTTTTTGTAGTGATAAAATAAAAGTATTATTTAGAACAATACCAACATTTATATGTATTATTATTAAATTCTCATTTTTATTGTACAGTATAATATTATTGCTGTGGTAATATATTTCTTATATTTCTTTGTAATATATTAATTTGTTTATTTTTTTGTAATTTTAATCATTAAAAGATTAAAGTATGATGATTTATTAAATTCTTGCTTTTTATTGTACATTATAATAGTATTATTGCAATAGTAATTTATTTGTATATATTATACATTTCTTAGTAATATTAATAATTTTTTTTGTAATTTAAGTAATAAAATATTATGATTATTATTAAATTCTAATTTTTGTATCTTGCAATAGAGTATCTCTTTATTGATTTAATTCTTGTAATTTAAATAATTGTTACGTCCCCTGGTGGCATAGAGGTATGAGGAAGACGTACATAATAAAATGTAAACACAACCCTATAATTTTGGTCTCTGGGGAGTACTGGGGGAGAATGACACAAGGACAACCAACATAACAATAAGTGGTTCGCTTTATTTACAAAAGGGAATATAATTTACACAAATGAAAGCACCAACCAAAACCCTTATTTACAACTATATACAAAGAAAGGAAAAATACGGCTAATTTGGAAAGCCGCTTTATTTACAAAAGGGAATATAATTTACACAAATGAAAACACCAACCAAAACCCTTATTTACAACTATATACAAAGAAAGGAAAAATACGGCTAATTTGGAAAGACTCGGAGAATAAGAAAATGAGCAGTGCAAAACAAAAGAAAACAACAAAAGCAAAACATTCACTAACTAATTCTCCACCCTCTAAACTAACTGGAAACAAAACCAGAAAATAAAGAAATCGTCGGCGTTCAACACGCCATACCTAAAGCTTCACTAACTAACAAAACAAAACTTACATGAGGTTGCACCCGCTCCTTTCCCTATTGTGTGTAACAGAAGTTATCCTACATGTTTGCACAATGTAAGTCACGTGACATACTTCCCTTTCCTTTATCTCCGGGCTGGTGAAGTTTATGTCAGACAAGACGTTCTCTGTGTCAAACACAACAAGCAAGCAAGCGAACCACTAAAAGAAACAGCATCAAACAAACTGGCACAGCCAACAAACATTCCAAGCTTCCCTCTCCTCAGTTCACCACAGCGTCTTTTATCCTGAACCAGTTGATGATTGGATGTTTCACGAGATAATCATGATGGACACATTATCCGACCAATCACAGCACCTAGAAACGGAGAAACAGCGGAGAGCGGGAAAACAGGAAGAAACCAATAACAAGGGGAGAAATACAGCCACCAGTAACAAAAGGGGAGGGAACAACAGTCAGAGCACGTAACAATAATACTAATATTATTTTCATAAATAATAATAATTATTATTATTATTGTATAGTCATATTGAATGGGGAAATGTTATTCTTAGCTGATCACATTTTTTAACTCCATAACTCTTAAGTATTATTCTTTGGTGTGTATTTATTTCACTTCTTTGAAATAATGCTTCATATCATACATACTGTTGAGATTTTATGTATAATTTTGCCTGGTGATTGCAAAACAGGTGTAAAATTTTGTATAGCGGTGGGGTCTTTTGACTTGGGCCGGTAAGTCATGACTTAGCAACCATTAAGAATGTTCTAACAACTACCTAGTGCATCCCAGCATCATGACAGCAAGTTTTAGCATGACTTGTCCTGGTTGATCAAGATTTAGTTCAAAATGATATTTTGTTGTATTTTTCCAGTTTCGGCGACTACAGGGCAAACAGAATCGTGGAAGAGAGGAAATCAAGTTCCTGGAGATCAAAGGAGACGATCAGCTGAGCGGCAATAAGCAATGGCTGACAAAGAACATGACAACAGAGGCAGAGCCCCGCAAGTCCTTCAGCAAGGTGAGCACCTCAAGTGTCCATTTTTTTGATGGCTATTTGTTTGAAGGAGCTAAATGAAAGAAAAAGTCTTGACTTTTCCATCTCATTTTCAGAAAAAAGGAGATCAGCCAACAGGACAACAGAGACGCAAGCACCAAATCACATATCTGATTCATCAGGCCAAGGAACGCGAGCTGGAACTCAAGAACAACTGGGCCGAAAACAAGTTGACTCGACGACAAACGCAAGCCAAGTACGGATTCTAATGGACTGGATATCAAGATGTTGCGCACACCACTACCTAACGCTGAGCAGATTTTGTCAGAGACTGCAGCCGATAACAGAAATGTGATATTTTTGCCAGCTTTTAGAGATGTATACCAGTTCGTATTGTTTCAGAAAGGAGCTAAGGACTTTTAAAGCACTATTGGCTGCTAATAAAATGTTTAAGATGGCTCCCAATTGTCTACCTGATATTATCTTTCCATTTGAACTACATTGGGTTTTGTCACGAGGTTTTGGGTCACCTGTAACATAATAGTAGCTGCGTAGGTTCACATGATTTATTTGTTTATTAAATGATTGGGATGTCATGACTTGTTTGTCTGGAAGGGTTTTGTCTTCCACACTGCCATCGTGAGCAGTGGCATATATAAAATTAATGATTGAAAATGTGAAAGAAACTGGTAACACTTTACAATAAGGATCTCTATGTTAAAGCAGCACTATGTAACTTTTTCTGTGTTCAAAATTTGCGAAATGTATATAATGAGCGAGTACATCATGAATTCATCTTCCAACCCGCGTTTTTGTCTTATTCCGAATCACTACGGTACACTTATAATAAGTACTTATATTTGGACTATTGTAGCCTGGTCGGGTCGTCACCGCTGCGGAGTAACACATACCTGCGTGAATCGCCATAGACATAAACTTAGAGAAGTAGCTCCGGTTGGAACATTCTTCCGCGGGATGTGTGCAGTTCTGTTTATTAACCGCTAGAGCGCCAAAAGTTACATAGTGCTGCTTTAACATTAGTTAATGCGTCACGTATTGATTTTTTTTACAGCGTTTATTAATTTCAGTGTTAAATATTTTGTTAATTATGTACAGTATTAACTAATGTTAATGTATAGCTTCAAATTAATATTAAAAATGTTGAAATGGTAATGTATGCTATCTTATGGTAAAGTGTTACCAAAAAAACCTTGTAAAAAGTGTTTTGAGTAAATCTTTCCATCCTTTTAACTGCTTGTTTTCATATGAATGTTGATTCTTAGTCGTAGAACCATAAATAAAGTTTAACACCCTTATTGCACCTGTAGAATATATACTAATTTTCATTTTGTGTGTAAAAACACGTTTATGTGTGAAGTTCCTATATCACTGCCAGAAATAAAAATACACAAACCTGTGCAAAATAAAGTTTCTTCACAATATAATTTGACAATTACAAGATTTTTACATAGAGTTGCAGAAGATTAAAAGTACTTTAATGCTAAATGCATAAAATGTCTCAAAATGTAGGAATGAGCTCAAGAACATTAAAGGGGTGGTTGATTGCGATTTCACTTTTTTAACGTTAGTTAGTGTGTATGTTGCTGTTGGAGCATAAACAATATCTGCAAAGTTGCAGCGCTGAAAGTTCAATGCAAACGGAGATATCATCTTTTAAAATTCTGGCAGTTCAATGCCTACAAAAACGGCTGGTAGGGACTACAACAAGTTACTTCCTGGGTTCGTGACGTCACAAACCCAGATAAACCCCACCCCCGGGAACACGCAACGAAGGGGGCGAGGCCATGCTGCGCTGCTTTAGAGAAGAGGAAAAATAATCGAGGCATTTGTTAGAGAAGGGACAGATCGGTGTGGAATAAAGGTAAATTATGTGAAAAATAATGCGTTTTTTAAAAAACGAAGCATGAACACATGTTAGACTGCACCCCATAAACACAATCAAGCCTAGAAAAAACCCAGTCAACCACCCCTTTAAATTGAACAATGACTTAATGTTATTTGAATTTGGGGGTTTTACTCAACTTTTCACATCAATTACTCGAATATGAACTTAATACTGATTTTTACATAGACATATATAATAGATCGTAACATAATCACTAATGCATCATGTGCAGTAGTGTAAAAATGTAATTAATGTGAAGAGACAAATAATAAGATCATATATCACAATATGCCCAAAGACTGGAGAGAAAAAAAACCCCCACAAAAGTAATGCAGCAGTCAGAATAAACGTGATTTAGGTTACTTAAAATAGGAATAATACGGTGTTATTTAAAATAAATAACGTATATGTGTTTAATAAATGAAATATATAATAAATCAAACAATCAATCACAATAAACATTAAGCTTTTTCTCTCCAAAATGATGCATTTTGATGTTACAGGGAAAATAGTTTATAAAAATGTATAAGTTTTATACAGAATATTTATTTTATTCTTTTTATTTTTTAAATATACAAAATAAATATATGTACTTGTCACTTGATGCATCACCACTTTCATCAGCCATTTAGATTTTATGTTAATAAAAATACAATAAATAAACGCAAATAAACACAAAAACAATTCTTCAGGACACAGAAATGAGCCTGAACAACTGACCACACAAAAATAAACAAACAAAAATCATTTTATTTGTACAAATTACTTGCGTATATTCTCCAAGTTGTTTCCTGCACGACATTTTTAGCAAAGAAAACACTATTCTGAATCCGACTGTTCTTGCTTTGCCTCTTTCTTCATCAGCAACCGTTGACTGGGCTCCACAAACAGCACCACAGACATGAGCACCCTGACTGAGTCCACTCCGTTCACCTGAGAGAGGGAAAAAAACATTCAAACAGCAAGTTCTGCAAGCAATTAATTAATTATATGAGAGCTAAATTATCATAACACTATTATAAAGTCAATGTTTTACTGTGTTTCACTTACTGTGACATTACACCAGTACTGTCCGGGCCCTGTGATTGGTTCTTCTGGAAGAGTCAAGGCATGTGTTGGCACAACCACACCGAGCTGTGGACAGAAATACAACAAATTGTAAAAAAAACAAAAAAAAAACACTGCATTGGATTGTGTGAACAATGTAGGTGTGCAATACTTTTATACACACAAATATACTAATGTAAACAAGAATACTAATAATAAATTTCACCCTTTTAAGATTCTGAGTTGACAGAATTTATACTTCCCTTACCCGTCTAAGAAATTGTCTGCAAACAATCTCTTTAGTGAGCGAGTACTGAATTGAAGTGTGCATGGCAACTTCAAGCTGAGTTTTCTTCAGGAATTCAACAGTCTGCACCAAGAACACAAAGACAACATGAAGCAGCTCATGTGGAAACCAATACCAAAATATATAACGTGTAATTTTGTAGTCAAACACACAATAGGTTGGATGGATATATTACTGTTTTATAGTCCAAAACACACAAGAACTCACTAGCTGTCCTGTTCGGGTCTGGACTCTGTCCTCTGGCCGTCCCTCCCGAAGAAGCTACAGGAAAAAACAAAGCAAACCGTGAACACTTGAAATTATGTTAATGATGCTGAAGTTCACCCAAAAATTTACATTTGCTTAAAATGTACTCAGCCTCAGGCCATCCAAGATGTAGATGAGTTTCGTTTCTTCGTCAGAACAGATTTGGAGAAATGTAGATTTAGCATTGTAAACAGTGCTTGATGTGTGCAGATTTCTCCCCTGATTCAGACGAGCAGTACTATGGACAAAGGACTTGTATTTTAGCAACTGTTTGAAGTTAAAAAGTCTTAATGGTGGTTTTGCTTCTTAAAACATGCAGCTTTTCCCTTCACAAGTCATTAATTGATGGATTGGAGTTGTGTGGATTACTTGTTGATTATCGTGATGTTTTTATCAGCTGTTTGGACTCTCATTCTGACGGCACCCATTCACTGCAGAGGATCCACTGGTGAGCAAGTGATGTAATGCTAAATTTCTACAAATCTGTTAAGAAACAAACTCATCCACAGCTTGGATGGCCTGAAGCAGTGGCGAAGCTACAGGTAGGCCCAGGTGGGCATGAGCCCACCCAATTAAAAGTTGGTCATTTTTCAAATGGATGTAATTAATTAAACAACAATAATAATAAATATCTCATTTCACTATAACTTTACTCTTCCTTTCAAGCGCATACCATACACTTGTCAAAATGATTATTCGTCAGTTTCTGTTAGTCCCACCCACAGTGTTCGTAATGTTTTTACGACGTAAGGACATAATAGTAAAATGCGCACGTTTGTGGAAATAGAAAAACAAATATCAATCAGTCAGTTCTTTAAAAAGTATATACTGGATATCCCGATTGAATTTATAGATTGGAAACTTCTGAGCCAAGCTTATTTGAAGCTCATATTAGCATAGGTACAGTGTTTGATCCACTAAATAGATGCGTCCTTTGTGGAAACACATAAACATTGTACTTGACCCCGTAATGCTTTAGTTGATGCAAGTTAATGCATTAGCTAACATTAACAACGAGCAATGCATTTGTTATAATATTTATTCATCTTTGTTGATGTTACTTAATAAAAATCCGACTGTTCATTGTTGTTTGTATTAGCTCAGGTATGATTATTAACAGTTAATTTATTAGTAAACGCTGAAATTAACATTAATGTTAATAAATGTTTTAGAAGTATTGTGTATTGAACCTTTGTGCTGTATTTTCTGTTGGCAATTTGACATGCAGTTTTCATACTCTATATTTTGCCCACCCAATTTTATGTAGGCACACCCACTTAAACATTCCTGGCCCCTGGCACGAGTACATTTTCAGCACATTTTCATTTAATGGCAATTGATTTGTAGATTTAACTAACCCTTATTTCCTCTGCAAACATGCCTTTATTCTCCTGTGAAGGATAGACAGCCAGACCTTGGGGTAGCAGTTTGTTGCGGCCCAGTGATTTTTTCACAAAAACTGTGTTGCCTCGTCCACCGAGCTCTGTAAAATAAATATTACATAAAAATCCCAGTTTTTAAATCATACTTAAAGGTGCAGTAAGTGATTTCTGAGAAACGCTGTTGAAAGTGGATCGGACCGAGCACCAAAACACACTTGTAGCCAATCACCAGTAAGGGGCGTGTCCAGTAGTGATGGGGGAGGTGCCTGTGTTGAATAGCATGTTCAGAAATTTGGGGGCGGAGGCAAGATAGGGGTGTGATTCTTTTTGGTAGGGGCATGTTTGTTTTGATGATTTCAAATATCAACAGCATTTCTCAGAAATCGCTTACTGCTCCTTTAACACGTTTTCTTAAGGCAAGAGCACCCACTGGGCACCGTCTGGGTGAGGATGAGCTCCATTTTGTCCTGTGGTTTGTGTTTTGTGTCCTCAAACAAGCGGTACACTCTGTGTCGTCGAGGATGTAGTCTGGGTGGCTTTCCCTCTTTTGATAAAGGAACCTTCCAACAGCGTTCAACAATAGCTGTATTCTGGAATGAGATTAAATCAAGAAATCAATCTAAAGATGTAGATGCATTTTCATCTCAAATCCAGCCCCAAAGCCATTTCAGTGGAGCCAAATACGCATTCTGTATTAAATATGTGCATGCATGAACTACAGATCATCTGTGTTAACTCATCAAACATAAAGAGTTTATAAAAATAATCTTATTTGGAACTGGGCAAGACGTCGTCACAATAACAATAACGCTAGTCAGAAATCATGTATTCTGAACTGTAAACAGCACTATGATATCTGCCATTGCGTTGTTGATCTAGATCAGTTGTTTTCCTGCCGCTTACCTTGCATGCTGTTTGTGACAGATTCTGTATTCGACTCAAGGATGATTTCAGATTTGTAAGATTCCAGCAGCTTTGAAGGACAAACCTTGATGATGCGACCGCCCACATGATTGATATAGACTTTACGGTTGAAAATGAATGAATTTAATTATTTGGAAATATTAATCATCGCCACCAACCGTAGCATAGCGTAAATAATCTATCAAAATTCACATGTATTTCCGCACTGTCACAAACTATCATTGCACTCCATAACCACATTAAATGCAATGGATGGGATTTTAAAGGACCCCTAGAAGGGTAGCTGTTTATTTTGCCTGACAAAAAGATCAGAACGTCAATTTGTTTAACGACGAGTCGAATTTGTACACACTTTAATACACCAATATAGTACAACACGCTTGTTTTCCAAATTGTTGTATGATATTATAAGCAAATATTTATAACGGTAATCATATAACTAGATACCGAAGTAACTCGGTTTCAAAATAAAAGACCTTGCTCAATTAAAAGTCTCTTCTATGCCGGATACATGTATTTACTGTGAAACATATTTGACGTAGTTATGTTTTTCTGATATTTAATCTTCGTGGACCTGTGGAATGGGTAAGTTTAAAATTGCTTTATTGATTTGTAAAGAATATAAATCAACAAAAAAATTGGCTATGCATCAAAATCTTATATAAAACATGTAAAATGGCAGATTACTCATACAAAACAAATAGA
This sequence comes from Sinocyclocheilus anshuiensis, assembly GCF_001515605.1. Lineage (NCBI taxonomy): Eukaryota > Metazoa > Chordata > Actinopteri > Cypriniformes > Cyprinidae > Sinocyclocheilus > Sinocyclocheilus anshuiensis. Next base: position 408,318 of record NW_015554119.1, on the reverse strand, counting down.
GAATGTATAAACTGTATTCACATGCACTGTTTCAATTTCACTACCTTAAGTATTATTTGAAAAATAATTTTGGTAAACAAGAGTGTAAAAAAAACAGCAGGGAAAAGGCCCAACAAATTAGTATAAAATTATATGCAATGTATATGCAATGCAGTTTACATTTCAATACACTTCAGTGGCAAATGATGGAATCATATGACGAAATACAAACAAATACAAACAATAAAGGTCTTGTAAAAATTACATTGAGAGAACACTCAGAAATTCTTTTCAGAAACGTGATAAATACACTGAAAATCAAACTACAAATTGTACTGTTAGTAATGGCCGCCTTTTACAAAATGTTCATTGTCATTTCACAAAATACATGGTCTCAAATGAATAAATAATCATTTGTAGTGATCTTGCATATTATGAAAGTTTAAAGAAAGGAGGCTTTAGATTATCAGTGACATCTCTATTTTGACCATCTCTGTGGGTGCATAGTTTATTGAAATAAACTTTCTTATTTCTTTTGTCATGTAAAGAACTGTAATACCGTCTGTCTATATAACTATTTTTATAATACCAGCCTATAAACTACCAGGGCTTTAATTGAATTATTAAGACAGTTCTGCAGTTAAACTGTGATGTTTAAGACCACAATTGCACCACAACAATGGAAAACAAGAGATTACAATTAACCCTTAAAAGTACATTTTCAGAGCTATCTGGCCAATGACAATCATTGATGTTTCTCACCATGCACATCCTACTTTAAGCATCGTGATGAGCTAATATCAAGATTTAGCAGCTAGTCCTTTAAAATTCAGTTCAAAGAGAAAGCAGAGATACCTCGGCATGTCTCCTTATCTAAAATGATCTGAAAGGTAACTGACATGACATGATACTGAAACAAGTGACCGGGATAAAACATTAACAATCAAGTTTACAACATCACTTCACACAGTAACGCATTATAATGGATAGATTTATAGATCCGTTATAATGCAGTAATTTATGATGATGGAATAAGAATGCGATTACATTTTAAAATATTGTATATTTATGATTTCAACTAATTTTATAAGTATAGTACAGGCTATAAGGACCATTTTGAGTTGGGAAACCAACAAGTGTGTCTATAAGACGCAATATATGTTTTTTTTCTTGTTGCACTGAATCAAGCATCCTATTGCAAAGCATTGCTTATCTTGAAGTACTAGCTCTCTCAAAAATGCTAATTTGCTGAGAATTTATTCACCCTCAGGTCATCCAAGATATAGATGAACTTATTTCTTCATCAGAACAGATTTAGAGAAATGTAGCTTTATATCACTTGCTCGCTAATGCAGTGAATGGGTGCCGTCAGAATGAGAGTCCAAATAGCTGATAAAAACATCACAATAATCCACAATTAATCCAGTCCATTAGTTAACCTCGTGTGAAGTGAAAAACTGCATGTTTGTAAGAAACAAATCCATCATTAAGGTGATTTAACTTTAAAAATGTTGCTTCTGACCAAAATACAGGTCCATAATCCATAATCACACTTCCTCCAGTACAAAAAATTCCATCTCCTGTTGTCCTCTCATATCAAAATCCACTGACATATTTGTTTTGGACCGTTATTGCTTGTAAACTGTGCTTGATTTGTGCATATTTCTCTCCTGATTCAGACGAGACAACTTTTTCACTGGAGAAACCAATATTATGGACATTGTGGATTATTTGTGGATTACCGTGATGTTTCTATCAGCTGTTTGGACTCTCATTCTGACGGCACCCATTCACTGCAGAGGATCCATTGGTGAGCAAGTGATGTAATGTTCAATTTCTCCAAATCTGTTCTGATGAAGAAACAAACTCATCTACATCTTGGGTGGCCTGAGAGTGAGTACATTTTCAGCAAATGTTAATTTTTTAGTGAACTATTACTTTAACACACATCCCATCCGCACTTGTGTGCATATATGCTGCTAATAAATGTTCACAAAAGCTTTCAGAGAGGAGGTAGAAATAAAATGTTGCCTTGAATGTGCATGATTGCTCTACAATCACAAAAGTAACAGAAGGCAATATAATGAGGGCACAGATTCAGTTTTTCTATGTCAGAAGGCTGGAGGAAATGGCCTTGCTATGTTTCCTGTGCCAGGATTTCTCACCAATGACAGTGTGTGAGAAAATCTGACCTTTGTTTTATGAAAACATTTTGTGGTTGCTTCCTTATCAAACATCTATGCTAAGGCCATTGGCTCTTGTGGAAAAGTTGAGTTAACTTAAAAGTATTGTATAAATGTGTGTTTACATAAACATACTTAAGGTTTGTATATTCCCCAAAAGCACATGTGTAGCAAATAAATGAGCAAGGCTATTATGTGAATGCAAATGCAGAATATTGATACAATATTGCTGTGATCAACCTGTACTGTATAAAGCACTATATAAATAAAGGTGACTTGACCACACAACTGTATCTCCTAAGAAAAGCAAACAGGCAGTGATTTGGCGAATTCGCTAAAATGTAACGCCCACGTGTAATAGGATTCATGAGTAGTACAATGCAAACAAGGCCTCAAAATCAGATTTTCCCGACATAGTAGGTCCATGTGCCAGTACAGTCAACCGATAACACTGGAGGATAATACTGATATAGTAATAATAGCAATATTGCGCTTAATTCTGTTCAAGTTTAAAATGCCTTACATGTTCAGATCAAAAAGAAAGAAATGTATAATTCATCACCGTTTTTGTCTGTGAAATTATACTCCTCCCACACAAACACAAGTTAAAAAAGACTGTTTGGAGTTTTGGAGTGCTATCTGGTACAATCATACGCCACGTGTGACACGTCTTCATACTCTTCAGCATGTGCAGGGCAGAGTTGTAGTGTTTGACCCACCTAGCTGCCCCACTGCCATGAGCAGAATGTCCTTCTTTTCCTTATAAAAGCGCAGCTCCCGTCCTGCCAGACGGGCCTCTTCCAGCTCGCGCTCGGTGGCGGCCATCTCTCGATTGATTGTACCGGATAAAGTGTGTTCTCGACTGACCCAGTCGGCGGCCATTTGTGTACGCATGTCATCGTCTAGCGCTCGGTGGGAGTAATGAGCAAGCACTTCCTGTTTACAAAAAAGGCTGATTGTTATACACACCATAGACAGGTCAGCGAAACATATTAATGGGCCAAATAAATATTTACAAGAAACCAACGAGGGAATAACAAAAAAGAAAAATAAATAAATATATATATTAAATTATTTATTTTTTTTGTCAAAATGCAATCATATTTTAGTTTTTATTAACATTTTTGCCAGTGATATTTTTCTATCACTGAGATACTATTATAGTTATTTTAGTAATATTTTGAATTAATTTTAGTTTTATATTTTCCATTTTCATTTTAAAGTTTTAGTATTTTTGTCATTCGTTTTTGTTTTAAATATGTCTATATTGTTTTTTATTAATTTTTATTTTAGTTTTAGCTATTATAGTATATCAAGTTATACTGAATAAAATTACAAATGTCACCTTGGAAACTAGCTTTTTTATTGTATATTTTATTGATTTATTTATTTTGTATATTTTAGTAAACATTTATTTTATTTCAAGAAACTTTTTTTTTTTTTTTGCATTTTGCAGCATCTCTCTGATCCTAAATCTGTCAGGAACAGTATAAAGTTTGGTGGACTTTCCTTCATTTTACGTTGTTTTACTTTTCTAGTATTAGAAATAATAGTTTCTAATCACCGTTATTGAAAAAAAATATATCGCGATACATATTGATATTGAATTATTGTCCAGCCCTAGTTTCTATGCTACTTCTTTCTTTTTATTTCACTGTGACTGAGTCGGCCAAGTTTCTGTACTCAAAACAGTTGGTGACATGTAAATGTGGGCGATCATGTCAGAATAGTGTTAATAAATGGTATTTTTGGAGTGAGGAGGAAGTTTTGAGATTTGCTGTAAACAAGTTACAGCATGTTTTACACAGTGCAGTAAACCATTTTATTTTAAAAGATGATGGTACATATGACTACTCACGATATGACTCTTTTAAGTACTACTGAAAATTGAATATTTGTCTTCACCTGACGAGAGCATTGCCTTTCTCTCATGGCTTTGAGACTACCATTCCAATGGAGAAGCTGGAAAACCGTCATCAGTTCCTGAGAAAAAAGTAACAATTAAAATCCACATGTAAAGTTACCCACAACTTTTCATATAGTCCAATAATGATCTCACTTACCTGGAACTCTAGCATAGATTTCCCCTTGTTAGACTCTAACATGAACCGAAAAGCACCGATGCCTGTACTAGGATTATCAGCTTCTTCTCTGTTTCCCTGCAGTAAATAAAAACGAGTAAAGGTCAACAATGTCAACAATACACTTTTGTCCAAAGGTTCTGGGTTTTATTTGAAAGAAATTAGTACTTTCATTCAGCAGGGATGCATTAAACTGTTCAAAAAAGACAACAAAGACATTTATAATGTTTCAAAATGCTGTTCTTTTAAAGAATCCTGAAAAAATGTATGATAATAATAAGACATTTTTCTTGAGCGAATCAGCATATTAAAATGATGTCTGAAGGATCATGTGACACTGAAGACTGGAGTAATGAAGCTGAAAATTCAGCTTTGCCATCATAAAAATTACATTTTTAAATATATTAATATATTTAAAATATATTATTATTGTAATAACATTTCACAATATTACTGTTTTTTGCATTTTGATCAAATAAATGCAACCTTGTTGAGCATAAAAGACTTTCAAAAACTTTTGTTTTTTAAACTTCCCGACCCCAAACTTTTGAACGTGTAGGTCAAATTATTAAAATAAAATGTTCCAAGTTAATTCAACAGTTCACATAAAAATAAAAATTCTGTTATCATTTACTCATGCACATGTTTGTAAACAAGTATGTTTATCAGTCTTGATTGAATTTTTCACTAAATAGCCAGAGCAGGGTAGATGTTAAGATTTTCAATTAATAAGAATTGAAATGTCAATATATTTCTTAAAGCTTGAAAACTCCAGAGCCCTTTGATTGTAACTGCATGCAAAAGAGAAATCAGCATTTTGTGTTCCACAGAAGAATAAAAGAGTAAATGAAGCTAGAACTTTCATTTTTGGGTGAACTTATCCCTTTAACTGAAAAAATTCCCCTCAAAAACTGAGATAACTGTGAGAACTCACATTAAAAGAGGCTAGAGCCTCACACACACTCTTCTCTATGAACTCATCTGTGATGTGTCGAGATGGATGCTCATTGAAAACAGAATTCATTAGGGCAATTTTGGCCGTGCTCCGTCTTGCTTCAGCTTTGGTTGGGCAGAACTGAGAAGATCAAAGATGCTATTTAACCACAGTGTAATCGAATCCTGAAGATGCTCACAGAATTCATTTCCAAGAGATCCTCAAGAGAAAACATTAGGCAGAAAATATGCAGACACAGATGGCAACCAAAACGCAATTATTTATTTTCTGAAGAGCTGAAGTTCCAAGACAAATGCATTGGAAAATGTAAAGAGAATATTGCTTGCCTGAAAACTCCCGAAGCAACTTCCACCGGGGAGACTGACGTAGCAGACATAAGGGGGGTTATTGGATGGGACCATCTCATAGACTACAAGAGCCCCGTTCCTCAGGTCAGCACCTCGTGACTGCTTCATCTGCCAGAACTCCTGCAAGGCCTCCACGACATTCACTGTGGGAATAAGACCATCATATCAGCGTTTACAACACTATTCTAGTATATTTTAAGACTCATGAGCTCAAATGTGTTATATTCAAGTTGAAGTAACTTAAAGACCCCCTGTGGTGAAAATCAAGTTTTTAACTTTGTTTAAATATGTTTTTTTTTATATATATGCCTAAAGGTACAGTTCACCCAAAAATGAAAATCTGCCATCATTTACTCACCCCTGTATGAGTTTCTTTCTTCTCTTTGAACACAAAAGAAGATATGTTGGTAACCAAACAGCTGCTGCTAGCCATTGACTTCCATAGTATTTTTAGCCCCATACTATGGAAAGCAATGGCTAGCGGCAACTGCTTGGTTCAAAATATCTTCTTTTGTGTTCAACAGATGAAAGCAGCTCATACAGGTTTGAAACTATCGGAGTAAATGATGGCAGAATTTTTTTTTCGGTGAACTATCTCTTTAAAGACAAACCATCTGCAAATTCATCAGTCAACACCACTGCTGAGCATTTTTTTCTAAAAACTGCAGTGTACCAAACAGTCTCAAAAACACTGTTTATAACAGCCGTTTCCTACCGTCAAAAACATGTAACCAATCCTGTCAAGTTGGGGGTGGGGCTTTACATATCATTAGCTAGATAGATGTTGATTTTTAGAAGGTATGGTCAATGGGACCATGGTTGTGTGAGATTAGAAATACATGATTAGCTGTTTGATAGCATTTTCAAGTCAAGGCTAATGATATCGATTACCATGTAGAGCGCGGTACATAAAATGCATTACAATTCTGATACATCGACTTGTAGACGGCCCTGAATAATTCGTAATCAGTTTCTGGTTCAATCATACATGGCTGAATTAATCCAAAATTGCAACTTGTCATTGTGTAGCATTTAATACTTCAGTTAACTGAGTGAAAGTAGAGCAGGTAGTCTGAGCTTGTGTGATTAAGTAGAGGTGGGGCTAATTTGCATATTCATGAATCCACGTATACTAAATTAGTTAAAGGGGTCATATGATGCGATTTCAATTTTTCCTTTCTCTTTGGAGTGTTACAAGCTCTTGGTGCATAAAGAAGATCTGTAAAGTTGCAAAGACTAAAGTCTCAAATCCAAAGAGATATTCTTTCTAAAAGTTTAGAGTCAACCACGCCTACCTAAAACGGCACGCCCCCACATATCTACATCACTATGTGGGAAGATTTGCATAACGCCGTCCAGACTCAGTCTGACAATAAAGCGTCTCGTGGCCGCTCCTTCGTCGAATCCGCCGGCTGCGCCGTTCTCAAGCCCGCCCGCCGCTGCTCACTCAAGCCGGCCTCCGTATACTCTAGGCCTCCGGCCTCTGCTCACTCAAGGCTGCGGTGTGTGATGCTGTTTCATGGGCATAGAGGAGAAACAATAATGTACAGTATGTGGAAAATAATGTTTTTTGAATCTTAAACCGCATAAACACATTTCATTACACCAAATACACAAAATAATGTTCTTTTTAGCAGCATCATATGACCCCTTTAAGAGTGTTGAGTTATATTCAAGCTATTATTTTCATGGAAAATATCTCATTCTCTTTGATATCAAAAATGAGTTTTAAAGGATCAAATTTGTGACAGTAGAGAGAACTTTATTATTACTGAATAAACCCAAATATATTAAGCAATACTTTTACAAAAGTTCATAAATTCATCTTAATACACAATGAAAAGCACATGCTCATTAAATGGCCGATATAAAGGAAGCTTGTTGTTGTGGAATTGCTTAGATACTAGTTTCTAACAGGAAATAAGGGTGGTGTATTTGGATGGGAGTAATGTGAAAATCATCACAGCCGCACATGACACTCAAGCTCAAATATATAAAGGTCGTTCTTCTGCAAATGAAAGCTAAGCTTCTTGGAGGTTGTACTCAGATTGTCTGAGGTGTCTCGGAGGTAGATTAAAACACTTAACCTCCCTCTAAAGAACATTGGCAACAGTCTATCCAACGATAATCCCTTTAATGTAATTAGGTCAGCATGTCAGGGGGCTCAATCTGAACGCTCAAATCGAATGTTTAAACACAGGGTGCTGCAAAATACTGTCTAGTTAGGGAGCTGAATGAGTGCATCTCATGAAGAACATGTCTGGGTAATATTTCATATAATTCTTTAATATATCTGGGTAATCTATAGACAAGAAAATATTTTGCAAGAAAATTAAGCCTTTTTTTGCTTTGTGATTGTTATTTTCATAATTCTGCACACTGCCTTTCCTGTGTCTATATTGTTCTTCATGACTCTCAATTTAATTTAAATAAATTATATTATTTATAATAAATGCAAACACCATAATGGTTCTAAATATAGACTTGATTCTATGCAATATATATATATATATATATATATATATATATCTCTTAGAGTGAAATGAGATTCAAAACCCCTACTGCTGACACACCGCTAAGTTATGTTTTGGGAGAGATATAATAAATGAAATTCTCTAATTTTAAGCAGAAATTCTTGTGAATTTCAATACACATTTCTGAATGCATTTGCTTCAAATATCTTGCATGTGGGTCAGTTAAGTGGCACATTTTTTGTCCAGAGCTAGCCTATTAAATAATTAAAAAATACATTAAAATATAATTCATACAGAGAAAAAGTTATGTTAAAAGTCATATTTTGGAGGGCTTAAAGTGTCTGGGTGGTGTAAAAAAAAAATAGATACATAGATAGATTCTAAAATAGTACAATAATAAATATTATATTTATACTTTTTATGAAAGGTTAAGTTTAATTCAGGTCAAATTGAGTAACCCCAAGAAAACTTAATGATATTCATCATTCAAAAAATAATTTGTGAAAATAAAGATTTGTACTCTCACGTGTGTTTAATGTGCATGTGAAATATTATATTACATTTAATATGATGGGTAGACTACTTTTTAAATACACACATTCTGAGAGTCATATATAAATAATGTGTAAACTTTAATATATAAAATAATAATATATAAACATTAGTATAAGAACCAATTTGAATACAAATGTTTACATTTATAAGCATTTAACATTTATATTTTTAACTATGTTTTCAAAATATTTCTCATTGTTTATCATTGACCCTTATGCTCTCATGTGCAAAACATATCCACGTTCACCCCACATACCCCTGCCGTATCCTTGCGTGTGTTTGGCAAAGCTCCGGACCACCGCGTCCACTGCCTCTCTCAGAACCGCGGGGTTGGTGGGATTGGACAGACCCAGACCCGCCGACATGTCCAACGAACCGAACCCGCTGCCCATGATACCGGACCCGAGGCTGTGGAGCTGAAGGGGCGGCGGTGGTGGCGGCGGCCCCGGGGAGGCAGACACCGAGACGTGGGAACCCTGTGCCGAGGAAAGAGTGCCGGTTACACCGGGCCGCAGGGACCGGAGAGTCCCGGTCGCGCTCGCTCCGTATCCGATACCGGGCTGTAAGCGCTGATGGCGAAGAGACTCCATTGTCTCGAAAAGTGATGCAAAAGAAACCAACACAAAGGGAACGACTGCTAGAAGCGATTGCAAAGCCTTTAAAGATGCATATGACAAACATAAAAGTGTTTCTCGAAGGTATTAGCTTTGTTAAGCTGATTGGGCAAAATATTATTTACTGTTTGGGGCGTAAAACTGCCATAGGGAGCAAAAAGGAGCAGCATATGTTTGTGTTTGACCAATGGATGGATTCACGCTGTATGACGTGGCACGTCCGCACAACTCTTCTTAAATACACAAGTCTCTGTAACCAAGTTAATATAAACGTCGCCGTTTTCAAATATTTGCTAAACATGTATATTTGTGTAAATAAAGTCCTCTTTACAAAGCTCACGCGAGCAAAGATACTAAAATAGATATAGAGCCACTGAGAACAACTACTACTAAACATGGTTGACAATTAGTTTAAGATAGGCTACTGCTTATGCTGGTATTTTCCTTAAAGGGGTCATATGATGCG
>NW_015554119.1:394040-398518 GCF_001515605.1 Sinocyclocheilus anshuiensis | reverse complement strand
TACTAGTTCCTTGAAAAAAGTAATCTGATTACGTAACTCGCATTACTTGTAATGAGTTACCCCCAACACTGCATATAAGGCTGTTGTACAGTTTAAAGCATGTAAAACAGAATAACAACAACAACAAAAAGAAAAAAATGAACATAAACATAGGCTATGAAAATACTAGGATAAAAAAGTGCTATAATATTAGGGCAGTTACATAAATTTTAAAAGCTTTAGGATTTTTATTGTTTTTATAAGCTTCTTATTTTGTGATCTCACATTAGAAAGGATTTCAAAATATATTCAGTAATATAAAATCAGTGTTACAAAAGGTCATAGGGCCTACTGTATTATACTGGTATCTTTTGAATTATCTTTGCGTTATGAATATAAAACTTTGCTACAATAATTAACAGATTAATCATGTAATTTTGTTTTCAGAAAAATATGGGTTTTGAAAACAAAGTAAAATATCATGAAATTCTATATTAAGAGCTTTGCTTAATTATTTGTTATGTCTATTTTAAAGTCAACCCAGAGAGGTAATCATTTTGCAAAGCAAATTGTTCAAGATTCAAGTGGCGTTATTGGTTTGGAAAAAAAGGCTTTATATTGCTAATGTTATAAACGTTGTTGGTAACATCAAAAAACAAAAAAAAATGTTTATTAAAAAAAATCAATGAGAAGGAAAAGGTAAAAAAATATTTGAATGTTAAAAGAATTATCTTTGCGTTATGAATATAAAACTTTGCTACAATAATTAACAGATTAATCATGTAATTTTGTTTTCAGAAAAATATGGGTTTTGAAAACAAAGTAAAATATCATGAAATTCTATATTAAGAGCTTTGCTTAATTATTTGTTATGTCTATTTTAAAGTCAACCCAGAGAGGTAATCATTTTGCAAAGCAAATTGTTCAAGATTCAAGTGGCGTTATTGGTTTGGAAAAAAAGGCTTTATATTGCTAATGTTATAAACGTTGTTGGTAACATCAAAAACCAAAAAAAATGTTTATTAAAAAAAATCAACGAGAAGGAAAAGGTAAAAAAATATTTGAATGTTAAAATAGGGGTCCCCTGGAAAAAAAAGTTTGGCAACCACTGGGTTAAAGTATGTTGTTTGATGCTTCCTTTAATACAATACAGCAATGTTTTATAAAGATCTATTTGCTTTAGCAATGCGTTAATTACAAAAGAACGTGTTGTAACACCAGAGCAAAGTTTATTTAGGCAAGTCCAGCTGTAGCAGACAGACAGATTTAGCTCTTGTTGTGTAGACATGTCATTAGACTGCTGGAGGAGAACATGTCTTGTCCCTATATATATAGGGAGTTAATGTATGCTGTTGGGAGTCTTTACTTCCCCTCAAGTCAACGACAACACCGCGCTTCACGTTCAGATAGTCACTTTCACCTGCCTTTGTCAGTCACAGCTGAAATGAGCTGTCTGAATGCGCGACACGACACTTTACTCCCATTGGCTGTTTAGTGTTTGAGCGGAACGGTATCGGAGTCCCATTGGAGAGAAACGCAAACTCGGAATCCCGAAGTTGCGAAGTTCGCGAGTGGTGAAATTAAACGATTGCTGACGGAATAACGCCTGCGCAACTCGTCTGAGGCCGTTTTAAGCACGGTAAGCGTTTTATATAACAGCATCCGTGTATATAGCCTGGAATGAGTAGGTAAGGATCCTTATTTCGTGCGGAAGAGGCTTGTGTTCATTCAGAATGGCGTGTGGTGCTGCTGAACGTAAATACGCAGCCTACGCTGTGCATCACCATTATGACAGCGCGTTACCGAATTAAATATGTCCATTTAAACGCGATAAACAATAGGCCAGGAATGCAACGAGGCCGTCCGTCCGTCCATTTTTGGTCACGCTTTGAGTGTGGCTTTATAGACTGCAGCAGTCTCTTGTGTATTGTTCGTGGCTTGTGTTTGACTGTTGTTATGTAATAGCTGGAATCGTTATCTTGTTGATTACGTTACATCGGTTCTCTCTAATTGAATAAATAAGGTAAACAGTGCGCCAGTGTGGATTATATAACAAGTGTGCTTGGGTTCACAGATCCTTGAGGAATGCAAAAAAAAAAAGACTGGAAATATTATGTTTATGCATTGTGAGGCATTGTTGTTTTGTAAACCTGTTCATTTCAAGCGGTATCATCTGTGTGTGGGGGTTCAAGCTTCCTCATGTGTTTTTCCTTTCCTGTCAATTATTATGTGTCATCACTGTCAGATACAAACACAATGTGTCAAATATGTAATATAAATATTGACAAATAGCATTCGCTTGAATGAATGAATGAATGAGCTTCAGATTTTCAACCACATCTATTGAATTGTCACCAGTCATTTTGGAAATCTTGCATGTTGACTAAATGAAATTGTGCACATCGCATTTATTAAAATAACCATTTTGTGTTTCAAATGTTGCTTGCAACTAATAGGACTCACTTAATGAGGGTAGTGACAAAGTTGTCAAAAAGTAGAGGCAGTTTATCTTAGACAATTAACATCTTACTGTCAGGATATAGTAGTAATGTTTCTTTGAAAGACATATTTATGTTTTACTTAAATTCAGTATATGTTGTAATCAATATAAATTATTGAGTTATGCTCTGAAGACAGGTGGTTTAGGGGTTATTTATAATGCAGAGCCATTAGATGTAACAAAAAGACGATCCGATAAACTTGCATATTTGTGTTCAGTGATCATCTACGATGAATTTCAAAGTGTAAATATTGCTATTTTTAAAACTAATGGCAAATGTTGGAAGTTATAGGGTGTGTATTATTGCAGTCAAACATCAAAATCAGTACAGTAACTCTGTTTGCAGAGTGTTAATTATGAAATCAGTACAATTCTTGAGAGAATATTAATGTATGCTACAGCTCATTTTACTGAATATGATGGCCTGGGCAGAACATTAGATACTGGTAGTAAACTAATCTTTCTGAATGTGGTTATCTTCATAATGTAGGTGCTGTACAGAGCCACAAGAGGGCCATGTCTGATAACAGCACCGGCAGCACCGGGTCATCCAGTAATAGCTGGACTCTGCTCTCTCCGGAGGTTTGCAAAACATATTATCAAAATGCTTGTGTTAGTGATATTGTCTCATTTGTATGAATGAATCAGATGTAGTGATGTGCACTTTTGACTTTTAGGAGGCTGCTGTGGACCCTACAGCACCAGTGGATGATGGGACAGAGAGTATTGGAGATGCACCCAGTCTTTCAGAGGAAATAGCAGGTTATAAACCTAATTGCTCCTTAAAGCTACTTTTTATTTATTTAAAAAGAAAAGTCAAATAAATTTGTTTGCACTATTGTTCAAAAGTTTGGGGTTAATAAGATTTAAAAAAGAAAAAGAAAAGAAAGAAATTAATATTTTTATCCAGTAAGGACACATTAGATTGATCAAAAGTGACTGCAAAGATTGTTGTTAAAAAAAAAAAATCAATTTTAAATAAATACTGTTCCTTTGAACCTTTTGTTTATCAGATAATTCTAAAAAAAAAAATGTACGGTTTCCACAAAAATAATAAGCAGCACAATTGTTTCAGCTTTGGTTATATAATAAGAATTGTTTCTTGAGCACCACTCAACATATTAGAATTATTTCTGAAGGATCATGTGACACTGAAGACTGAAGTAATGACTGCTGAAAAATGTATCTTTGACATCACAGGAATAAATTAGTTTATAAAATACATTAAAATAGTTATTTCAAATTGTTAATATTTCACAATATTACTGTTTTTACTGTATTTTGATCACAGAAAAACACAGCCTTGGTGAGCATAAAAGACATAAAAAAACATAAAAAAATTGTACCAACTCAAACTTTTGATCTGTGGCGTATATTAATGTGCTGCTTATATGAACTGTTGAAAGAATCAGCATCATCTGAAGACTTTAGTTGTAACACCAGTTTGTAGATTTTGTAATGTGAAACGGTGTTTATTTCAGGAAGCTCTTTGGAGGTGAGGTCGCATGACCCCGAATTTCCAATGGTGGAGACCATTTTGTCAGAGGAGGGTCACCAGGTCAGTGCATCACTGCCGGTATGTACAGCGCATGACGTTCAGTTGTCATTCTCTTTCACAGTATTTGTTTTGCACACTTTGTTAACACTGTGCACAAGTATGACTTGTTCTCGCTCATTATATACATTTTGCAAATTTTGAACACAGAAAAAGTTACATAGTGCTGCTTAAAACACTACTTACAATTGGAGCAGAGTGAAGCTACAATATCTATATAAATATTTTAATGAGATTTTAAGCCTATTTTTCTCTGTTCATCTACTAATCCTACTAAAACTGGTGCCTGTCATTTGAATTTGAAGTGCAGATTGACTTTTTCTTGATACTTAAAGGTCCCATATTGTCAAAACTGAAATTTCTTGGCTTTTTTCACGATTACTGAGGTCTAGGGGCTATTTAACTACCATATAAGTTTCAAAACAGTCAGTCCACAGTAAAATT
>NW_015554119.1:375105-393291 GCF_001515605.1 Sinocyclocheilus anshuiensis | reverse complement strand
CCGCAAATATATATTCTTAAGGACATCAAAACCTAAAATAAAACTCCAGAAATGTGTACAATATGGGACCTTTAATGCCAAACTGTCTCCTTCCTAAAAGACTAACAATTGTATGTTGTCCGATATCCAGATTTGTCAGGAAACATCCCCGGATTTTTTTGAGAAAATGGTAGCGTCTGGTCATACCGATTCTGAGATCCATGCTCCTGTCATCCATGACACAATCACCAGTTCTCCCCCTGACAGTGACCTTCTGGGAGCTGTTCCCTTCAGCATCGCTACAGAATCGGCCTTCCAGTTTTCAGACGAGTCAGTCCTTGACGAACCCACTGAAGAGGACGTTACTGATATCTTCCCCGGCCAGCACGTTCCAGTCCAAGAAAGCCCCGCCCCTGAACCAGAGTCCAAAATCCCCTCCACTTCCAAACCATTCAGAGAAATAAGCTCTTCTCCAGATGTCCCTGTTGTTACCGCAGACATAAGCCCAATCCCTGAAATCAGTGATTCTTCTGCAGCCCATGTGCTTGATATTCATGCTGATGTACATCCTGCACCTGAAACCCCGCCTCTGGCCATGCCCTCTGAGACTGATACAGGATTTGGTTCCACAGTAGAAAGCCCCGCCCCTGACAGCCCTTATCCGGAAACCATTGGTTCAATTGAGACTGAGGAGGAGCCAACTTTTGAGAAAGAAGACATAGAGCTGCCAGAGAAATTCCCAGATGTAATCAGAGAACCAGGTATGAGGTTAAAAAAATGTTTATTAAGTAATACATGTGAATGAAGATTTTTCTTCCACCATTACTTCAGTTTCCACCCACTTTTACCATATTTCTGCTGATCTCGTTCTCCTGATTTTTTTCTATAATGTTCAGAATCTCTTGGTGCTGAACTTCCAGCAGGTCCCTCAGCAGAAGATGATGGTCTGAGGCTCAGACATGTGCAACCTACCATACTGCTGAAGCGAAGCTCAGACGAGGAGGAAGAGGAAGAGGAGTTCAACCTGCCAGCAAGGAAAGAGGAGAAACGAGGTTTCTCTTTGAATCATCTGATAGTAGGAGCATTGGTCCTGCTCTGTGTTGGATCCTTCTTTTTCTCCGGTGAGTTTTGAGTACACTGACACTGAAATAAAAAAAAAAGTCACAAATGTAAATCACATTCTGTAATTGTTCCTATGAAACAGATCTTGCATGCATCAGTTGTGCTGTGCATAACTGTTGAGTAATTCATATTTAGCCGATGGTTATGAGTACACACCTCATTTTACATTAAAGACTATTAATTTCCCATTTTCAGTGGTTACATTCATGTTGTTATGCCTCCAGGTTCTGTGGTTGACCTGTCTAATGGTAGGTTCATAGTTTGAGCTAGGTGGCAGTATATGCTTGTGTTTGAGCTGTGGATAGGAGTTGCCCTACAGTGCTGATGGTAGAGTTCGTTCCCATCGCATATTCAAATGTTAACAAATGAGTGGAGAAAAAGGTGCATTTACCTTAGGGCAGCTTATATCATCACCGCTGATGCACTGGGCTTAACAGCTGGTTGCTTCTACACCTCCCTTTTAAAGTTGAAGTGTGTAATTTCTGTGCCTCCTTTTGTCAAACAGCGTTCCAGTGCTCAAACATACAGGGAGTTTCCCAAACTTACACTTTTGTTCAGGCCACTCAAACAATCAGATTGCAGTTTGGTGTCACTTGGGGCAAGAAATTGCACACTTCACCTTTGTATTCGTTTAGTTTCAGCAGTGGCTGCCTCACCCTGAAATGGCTTAATGCTGAGATTCTGCTGACATGAAGTTTTTGTAGAGGATGCCAGGGTTACTAAATCAAAAGGCAACTCGATTAGGTTTTTGAGTAAAACTAAGTAAGATTTTTTTCATGTTTTTGTTCTCTTCTGCTTACCAACAGTGTTTTATTTGATGAAAAATACAGTAGAAACCGTAATATTGTGAAATATTATTATAATAAAAATCTTACTGACCCCAAACTTTTGAGCGTGTTACAGAGAGACCTGGTTCATATGTCCAGACACAACATGCATGTGAAAAACAATCTAACTCCAGAACTGTGTGACTGCTGTTGCATAAATTACACTGACTTTTACTTGCAGCGGTTGAGTTTTTGACACTAACAGTTTTGTAATTCACTTCATCTTGTCTGTGAAATCTCAAAGAACAGTACAAATCTTTTTTTTCTCTCCCACAGATGATTTTGAGGGTACAGAATTAAGTGACCAGGTTCGTGCATTGCTTTATTTTTTGTCTTTGCTCCGTTTCATTATTGCCAAATGTATACAAGTTGATTTCACCTGTGGCATTCTCTGATGACTTGTGTCTCTGTTTCCAGGAACTTCTTGATAAACTTGCTCAAGAGAATAAACAAATTAATATATTAGAGGCTCAGATTGAGGTTAGTCCTCTAAGTTCCTCAACTTTAACCTTATGACATTAAGTAAATCTCATGACATTAAAAGGGAAAACGTCATATACAAAGTCTTTTGGTTCTTTTTCTAAGTGAATGCAATTTTCCACTAAATGGCCTTGTTGCATTGTCTATAGGCTGTATTATTTTCAGATGTTGAACACTCATGGTTTTTCTTTGTCATTGATCAGTCACAGAAAGAGGAGTTGGACCAGGCTCTGAAAATGGCGGCAGATAAGCATAACACTGAGAAGGGAGCGCTGGAAAACCAGAACACTAAGATGAAAGAACAACTGTTTGAACTGCCTGGTTTAAAAGAAGAACTACAGACACTGAGAGCAAGAGTCGCTGAGCTCACAAAGCTTACCGGTATGATGAGAGAGAGTGGGAATGGCACATGAATAGTATTTGGAATGTTAAAACTCAACATTTAAATTTGGATGTAGTGGATAGGGTATGTAAATTTAACAGCCAAAAGACATCTTTTGGTTTAACAAGATGAGAATGAGGTTGTTAGCTTTTTTTTCTAGCTTTTACAGTACTTCAAAAGTTTGTTGTCAGTAAGATATATAAAAAAAAAAAATTATACTTTTATTTAGCAAGGACACATTAAATTGTTCAAAAGTGGCACTAAAGACATTTATAATGTTACAAAATATTTATATTTCAAATAAATGCTGTTATTTTGAACCCTCTATTCATCAGAGAATCCTGGGAAAAAAATCCATAATTTCACAAAAATATCACAAAAATATGAAGCTGCTTCCAACATTGATGATGATAAAAAATGTTTCCTGAACACCATCAAATCAGTATATTAGAATCATTTCTGAAGGATCATGTGAAGCTGAAGACTGGAGTAATGCCTGCTGAAAATTCACAGTAATAAATTATAATGTTACTGCTTTTACTTTATTGATCAAATAAATGCAGCCTTGGTGAGCAGAAGAGACTTTTTCAAAAACATTTTAAAAAATCTCACCAACCTCAAACTACTCAGAATAAATATTGTTAAAGGGGTCATATGATGCGATTTTTTTCCTTTTCCTTTCTCTTTGGAGTGTTACAAGCTCGTGGTGCATAAAGAAGATCTGTAAAGTTGCAAAGACTAAAGTCTCAAATCCAAAGAGATATTCTTTATAAAAGTTAAGAGTCAGCCACGCCTACCTAAAACGCCTCGTTCTAACACGCCCCCACATATCTACGTCGCTATGTGGGAAGATTTGCATAACGCCGCCCAAATGTTCACGCAAAGAAAGAAGGCGTAACTTTTATTCTCGCTGTAGTATTGTTGTTGCCGCCACCATGTCGTGAAGGCGCTGTGTGCTTCGTAGTGAAATCGAAACTACTTTGTTTGGCCTTCCAAAAGAGGAAGATATCGCTTCGTCATGCCTGGAGCTGATCCATGCTGGTTGCTGAGGACATACTACAATTTTGCGCTGTGGATCACCGGATCGGCTTTCACCCGCTTTTTTAGAACGATGAGCTTTGTAAAAATCTACGCGTTTCAGAAAGGCGGGGCATAGAGGAGAAACAATAATGTACAGTATGTGGAAACCGCATAAACACATTTCATTACACCAAATACACAAAATAATGTTCTTTTTAGCAGCATCATATGACCCCTTTAATATATATTGGTAATCAGCTGATATTAGAGATTTTCTAATTTATTGGTATCTGTCAATGTTAGATATTTAATTTGTGCATGCTCATGTCTTTTATTTTTACATTTAGATTACCTTTGCTGTCATCTAACCCTGTTAACACTAAAACACAAATAATTTAATAACACTGTTAAATGTAATCTTTAGCTAATCTCAAAATAAGTATCTTTTTCATACTTTCCATATTGTCTTACTGCACATTATAATATTATGATACCTAAATTCACTTGTAGTTAAAATGTCTAATATTAGTTTTAGTGTCTTATAATATTATGGATATAATATGGATTTTTTTGATAATTAAACCAGTCTTTTTACAATCCTACATCAAGATGAAATGTGGAAAAATATATATATATTTGGCAAAGACTGCAGTGCATTCTACTATTTTTTTTTATTTATTTTCTACTTCAGTTGAAGAAGATCTTCCACAACAGCTCAAAGACTCTGGCCCACCTTCCACTGCTGAGTCTAGTCTAGAAGGAACTGAGAAACACTGGGATAAGAAAGAAGAACTCAAGCGGCAGAAAACTCTTTTGGAGGAGAGCCGGAAGAGACTGGAGGGAATGAAGAAACAGGGCTGGAACAAGCAGGGTTTGAGGGAGAGCTTGATGGAAATACAGAAGAGACTCGAGAAACAGGTGGATCAGCTGGGCAAGCGGGAAGAGTGGAAGAGGAAACACCAAGAGCACAAAGGAGAAAAGAAGGAATGGGGCAGAAAGAAAGAACACGACAGTCGCTGGAAGAAAGATGAGGCAGAAAGGGGAAAAGAGTGGAAGCATGGTAAGGACAAAAGGAGAGACCATCTCAAGAAGTACAAAGAAGAGTGGGACCACAAGAAGGATGAGAGAAGGCAAGAGAGGGAACAGAGACAGAAGAAAAGACCTTGGGAAGCCAAACCTTCCAAGCATCATCATCATCATCACCACCATGAGCAGATAGACTTCTGGAAACACCAAGAAGAGAAGCTCAGGAGGAACCGACATCGTGCCGAAGGCTGCCATGGCGTATCCAACTGCGCTGATGCAGAGGGGCTTGTTCCTGTGACGCTTATAGAGTTTCAGGACCTCCTTGAGATCTACCTAAGCAAACTAGATGGTGTTCCACAGGAAAGCAAGGAGTCTCTCATCCGGCTCACTGCCCAGTTCTTCAGCGGCGGAGTTTTCGCCCACGACAAAATGCTCTTCAGTGAGTTCGCCGAGGACGTTGCAGATATCCTGGAAGATCTGGCAGATGGTTTAGAAGGCAAACAGCATGACAATGATTCCCTCGAAGAAGAGATGGAGGAGTTTGAGAAAGAGGCTCTGCTACAGTTCGCCGCCCCTTTGGAATAATTGGTGCTGCCCACCCCAGGAACTCGGTTGAACGGATGGAAAAATACACCACGTGAAGGAGAGCAAACGGAACAGTCTTACCCATTACTTTCCCCGTTCTTTACGGACTGTAGATGTAGTTTAATGCCTTGTGTGTGAGGAGTTTCTCTCTTTGGAGTCTTGTCATTAGTGAAGTCCCACATGTGCGTTGGGTGTTTTGTTGTAAGCTACCTCTGTTAGTCCTGTTCTTCAACGCCAAACCTTTTGACTCTTGCTTGCTGTGTAAAGTGTCAGTCATCTTAAGCATTAAGTGTTGCCACATGAATGAAACTGCTTCACTTGCAGATGGATTGGTCACCTAATACAAATGGAGTTGTGAACGAGATTAAAGGGATAGTTCACCCAAAAATGAAAATTTGATGTTTATAATGACGTCTTATGAAGCGAAACTATCAGTCTGTGCAAGAAACTGAACAGTATTTATATCGTTTTTTACCTCTGATTCACGCAATGTCCGAACTGTTCAAACTGTCCTGAGCATGTTCTCAACAGCAGGTGCGTAACACGTCGTCTTCTTCTTCTTGCTTTACGGCGGATCGCAGTTTCGATACTCGATGGTATCGAGGCATTTAGGTCGGTGCCTAAAATATATCTTTCTCGATACCCAGCCCTATCCAAGATGTAGGTGACGCTCTATCTACCATTGACACTCTATCTACAATCTCAATTAGAAGTGTCAATGGTCCACTTGAGAGATAGGTGGAGGTAATGCACTTATAAGTCTGCGCCTTTCGCGCCTGCTGTTGAGAATGCGCTCGATGCGGTCAGGACAGTTCGGACATTGCAGTAAATAAGAGGTAAAAAAACTATATAAATACTGTTCAGTTTTTTGCACAGACCGGTCGTTTTGTGTCTTTACACATCAATGTATCGTCACGAGCCGCAGGGTTTAATTAGGTTTTGTTTGTGTATGTTTTTTTGACTCAAAGCCGTGATTCACATTCACTTACATTATATGACTGACAGCCTGCAACGGTTTGAGTTAAAAATCTTCGTTTGTGTTCTACTGAAGAAACAAAGTCACCTACATCTTGGATGCCCTGGGGGTAAGCACGCAGATAAACACCAAATTTTAATTTTTGGGTGAACTATCCCTTTAACACTAAACTGGGTAAGTGCAATGAGATCGGTAGAGAATGCCTCTTTATAAGTTGTCTGAACAACCAAAATTGACTTAAAAATGATGTAGAATGTCAGGACTTTTATTTTAGCTGATTTTTTATTTATTTTTTATTATTAAAATCCTGGTTTCTTTGCACCTACCCCATGATTTCCTTACTAAGCTGATGTCAGACTGGTTTCTTTTTAAGTTTTGTTTTTGCCAGAGGTTTTAGAGGTCATTGTAAGCTTTCTTTTTTTCCGGTTTCTACCCCAACTCAAGTTCTGCTCACACTTAATGTAAAGGAAAAAAAGTAAAGTCTTTGAATGCTTTTTTTTTTTCTTTTTTTCTAGGAATTTGATATGTTAGCTTATGTGCCTTTACTAGTGAGCACAGAATGCTGGTACTGAAATCAACTCAAAACCACAATGAATGAAAATAGAGAAAGTTTCAATAATGGTTTTGTTTGCACTGTGGTGATGTGGACATTTATTTATATCCTCTTTCTATTTTAGGAAAACAGCCATTGTAGTGAATCATCAAGATCATTTGATTATAGCGGTGTTATTGTTTTGTTGCACTCTTTTGAGATGAAAACCATTGAATTTAGCCCTTTTCTTGTCTAATTTGTAAATACGAAGAAAAGGTTATTTAATGGAACTCATAATTTAAGTTATAATATGGCACAATGATATTTAATATGAAAGAAAATTTAATACAGTTTAAAAAAAAGGTATACAAGACCAAATGCCACAATGTATCAATATGAACAATTTTTGATGATTAATAAAATGATGTACCATTGCCATGAGAATTATTGAGATTTATTTTACAACTAACAAATCAGAAATGGGCGTTAACTTCAGGATGTCTGGTCTAATTTATTTTACCTTTAAAAATACCTCTACTTTAAATTTTTTTGTTTTATATTCTGTATAAAAGCACATTCAGTTCTGACCTCTAAAACTGATCTGTAGGAGACATATTAGTGAGGTCTTTGTATTTGTTCCAGCATGTCAGTTGATGCTGAGTAAGTTTTGACAGAGTTATCTGATGAAGTTTCCCTGATGGCAGATGTTTGGATTGACAACATTTAGGAAACCTGGTGTGTAGAGTAATCAACCTTCATGTGTTAGGGTATGCTTTGAAATAATCACAAATATAAATAGTACTTTTTCTCAGTATCATAAACCACAATGCCATTAATCTGTCGGATATAAACCGTATTTTGTCATCTGGATTACTATAAATGCATTGTGTGTAAGTGTGTGTGAAAGAGAGCCTAAACTACTTTGCTATGGAAACACTGAAGCAAGAGATAAGAACATCCTGACATGTGAAATGGAGCAGTGGGTGTGATTCTGGTTTTCCGCTGAGTTTGACGGTCAGACGAAGAGAATATAAGGTGAGATGTGGTCATTTACTCACCACAACAGTCAGAACATCATTCTTTGGCTCAGGTAAGCCTATGATATTTTTCTGTTTTCTACTGAATCCCATTTTTGGTTTGCATTGCATATACCTTCTTGCCCTTAAAAGTGTTAGTTCAGCCCAAAATGAACATTCTGTCAGTTTTTACTTATTCTCTTGCTCACCTTTCTGGCATCTAACAAAAAATGACTGGAGCATCCTCTGTTTTTTTTCTCCATACAATGACAGTAAATGGTGACCACGTGTTCTTGGTCCTCATCCACTTTCACTGTATGGAAAAAGAAGCTTGGACAGTCTGCTAAATATCTCCAAGTTATATGGATTTAAAGCATGGTGATTATGAGTAAATGGTTCTGAATCTTCATTTCTGAGTGAAATATTTTTATACCACAAAATGGGTATTTGATAACTGAAAAGGACTAACCTGTCAAGTACTTTTTTGTTTTCTAGCCACCTAACTATCCTACTCCAAAAGTCATGGAATCTGCCATTAACGTGCTCGTTTCCCAGTTCAAGACTTACGCAGGGAAGGATGGCTCTGCAAACACTCTGAGCAAAGAAGAGTTTCAGAGCTTGGTCACATCCCAGTTACCAAACTTTGTAAAGGTAAGCCTTTTGAGTTATTACAGTATATCCTATAGAATTTGTCGGCTTCATATCTATATATTCCTCAATTCAGGTCTACATACTTAAATATGTTTCCATTTAGAACCCATTTAGTTAAGAAAATCATCTGCTTTAAAAAAAAAATAATGATTCAGTACAATGATCTTAAAGAACTATAATCTAATATTAAGAACTTAAAAAAAAAAAATCTCCACAGAACCATAAAACCAACTCAAAAATGGTTCTTAATAAGAAGAGACATGTCTGCTGAATCTCAGGTGCCGCAAAGAACCTCTATTTTGAAGAGCTTTCAGCTACAATAAAATGGTTGTCTTACAGCATGCTAAATTGTAATATAGAATTTACTATACAATTTTTCAACCTGTGACCTTTAATAACAATATTTAGAAAATTGAAGATTGTTTAAATAAATAAATAATGGCCTTATTTCCAGTGCTTAACTGGTATTATGTGGTCTAAGAAAAATTAACCAAAATGGATAAGAATGCTGAATTTTACTATTAAGCATTATAAATAATGCTTTGAATTATTTAACATATATTTTTTAATTTAATGGACTTGTTTACAGTATTGGATTAATACTAATGCTGAATTTTACTATAAAATATTTTTTTAATCTGAGACCTCATTAATAATATAATATTTAGATAATTAAATTAAAGATTTTTAAAAATAAGTAAATAAATATATAATATAAATAATGGCCTTATTTACAGTGTTTGTAGGCTATTCTGTGTTCTGAGAAGAATGAGCCCAAAAGGATAAGAGCACCATTTCAGAGGTCTGATGTGAGTTATTAGTTAACCACATCCCAGTCCTCTAAAGCATTCCTTGTGAGTCACGTGTTTCTGATTTTATAGAGGAAATTACACAAATCCTTCCTATGCAAAAAAAAAATAAAGTCAGAGACTGACCTTATACTGCTAGCAAGTGTGAAAACAAACTGGCTGCTTTCAGCATGTTTACATCCTAACCAGATCTCTAAGGCTGGATACAATAGAAAAATGCCACATCAGAGCATTTTCTGTTTGGCCCATCCAAAACAGGAACTCCCCCCAAACTAATAGGTCAGCGGAAAAGAATGTGCAGTACCAGTGACAACCACTAGATGGAGCACTATCATTGCAAGTGCGTATAAATGCCTGTCCATCTTGTCTTCACCCACAGAATGCCTCTGACCCAGCCACCATTGATCAGCTCATGAACTCATTGGATGCGAATAACGATGGAGAGCTGACGTTCCTGGAGTTCTGGCAGCTGATTGGCAGTGTGGCGAACCAGCATGGTGCCTTTTAGCCAATAAAGAAACCTGAAGTATTAGTCTACTTGAAGAAAATCACTTTAATTTTACCTTGTGACTTTCTGATGTAATTATAACATTGCACAGTTAATGATTGTCCCAAGCAGGTGACGGCAAATAAAAGAAAGCATTGTTTAATTCTCCTGGTAATCTTGCCTTGCCTCTTTATTGGCCATGTCATATAAGATTCTCTGCACACCCTCCAATCTCTCCCACTCTTTTGTGTAGACAATATAACGCATCTGATTTAATAGCATCATTTTATGGCAACCCAACACCACCCTGAGGCCCTCAACTATCCGATTGCACAGCGGCTTAGTTTTAGATCTTAACAATTTCAGCTCCAGACAGCAGTCAGTTAAGAGACATCCTTATTGACACATTCAATCTCACACAATATAAAGCAGTTGCCTCGCATACAGGTGTGGCTTGGGGGAAGGGTGTTGGTTTCTTTTGGATTTGAAGGGAGATTTAGATCTTATTTGCATGTGCAAATATATCAAACTGAATACAACATTTCTGAGAATTTTGAATTGCCTGAAGAGCATTGGTTATCAGTGTTAAATCACCTGAAAAGATGCATTGAGATTTTAATTTTAAACCCATCATACTGGTTTGATGAGGTGGCAACAGGGGTCAGAGAGTTTAAATCTTACTGAACCAGTCACAGTTCCTGTGGGGTGCCTAAAAAACATTTTATGCAACAAAAATATAATATTTAAGATTAAGTCATAAGTGAACTTTGTAGCATAATCAGAGCTGCGAGGCATGACCATAGTCCACACAAAGCGAAGCCAGTCAGTACAAACCACTTTACATAGGCGGTGCCTCTTGTAAACACAGATAATCATAGTAAAGCGCTGGCACTGAGATATGATTCATTAGTCTATATGTCTCCCCTGAGGCCTGTTAAAGGCTGTCTGAAGATTTATCACAATACAATGCATTCCTGTTAGCATGAATTCGGACTAAATTCATTCCTGGGGCGTTAAAAAACAAATAAATAAAGAACGGTCTCAATATTGCATGTGTAGTGCATAACCAGTGTCAGAATTTTACTTTTTAAAAATGAATAGGGGCCATTATTTGCCCCCTGGAATTTATTTTCTGAATGTTTTTTTTTTTAATTTTTTTATCCTTGTTTTTTTACCAATATAAACAATATAAAGAGTGTAATTTTTTATGACACACTCTTAGGCTGATGATACACTCTAAAAAATGCTGGGTTAAATATAACCTGAAAAGATGCATTGAGATCACCTCAGAGTCGCCTTATATGTTTCAGAGTTAAATATAACCCAGCGCTGAGTTAAAAAGGGACAAACCCAGCTATTGGGTTGTTTTGACCCAGCAGTTGCGTTCAAAACAACCTAACCGCTGGGTCAAAACAACCCAATAGCTGGGTTTGTCCCTTTTTAACCCAGCATTTTTCAGAGTGTACATGAGGCAACTTTTTGAGCAATTTTGCTTGGCAACTTTTTTTTTAACAACGTTGCCTGGGCACTCTCCCATTGTGAATGGGTAACAAATTTCTATCTGGATACTTTAGATCAGTTGTGGACCCTGTGTCTCACCTGGTTGCCCATTGATGGCAACATTAGCCAAAGTTGGAGGCAACATTGCTCAAAAAGTTGCCCTGTGTATCATCAGCCTTGTAGTTAATTAATTTTAAAAAGCAATTTTATGATAGACCTAGCAATTATTCAGAAAACCAAATAAATAATTGTTCTCTCTATGTTTAGATTAAACAGCTCTTTAAAATGATGGAAGATTTTTTTATCCAGCTAACCGTGTGTGTGTGTTTTAATTTATTTTATATTTTAGCTACCAGCTAGAAACCACCTTATATGTTTCAGAGTCGCCAAATTCATTACTTTATAAGACTAATTTAAAATATATAAAATATTGTTACAGGTAAAGCAATAGGGCATTTTGCCCGGAGCCCTGCATGGTTAATTTCTGACACTCATGCAAACATTCCACAGGTAAGGGTTAAAGTTTTCCCACTAAAGCTCCAGACAAAACTCACCGTCCACTGCAATGATTCCCAGCTGGATTTCTGGTGTGAAACTACCAGAAATCATACTGTTGATTTTACAGCAGTAGAAAACATTAGAAATATCACATCTGTGAATCATCTCAAAACTCAAATGTCCTGTTTAAAGTAGCCAAATAAGTTCGTCCCCTAGTTCCCCTCCTCCAGGTACACGCCCTTTCATTTGTCAGAGTCAGGGGCAAAAAAAAAAAAAACGTTAAAGAAAAAAAAATCCAAATAAGTTCGTCCCCTAGTTCCCCTCCTCCAGGTACACGCCCTTTCATTTGTCAGAGTCAGGCGCAAAAAAACGTTAACGAAAAAAGAAAAAAAAAAAAAAAAATCACGGAAGAGATTCGGCAGCGGTTCGAGTCTGACAAGTTTTTTTTTCTTTTGAGGTAGGCGAGGGAAGAAAGGGGAAAGGAACAAATAGAGGTTTTACTGCAGCTACTGCGAACTGTCAGTCCGTGCTGTCCCCATTTTAGGGTAAGTGCTCTAAAATCCGTTTCTTTCACTTTAAAGGCTTATTTAAACACAAAACTTTGCAGTTTTGAAAATGTGAGAGCTTTCGTAGAGTGTCAACGCCACGTTTTGGGAACACCCTTCGACCATCCTCAGCCAGCTGGATCTGAAGACATCTGCCGTTTTCGCACACAGTTAAAGCGTCTTTATTGTGAATATACGGAGCTATATACAGATAAATACACTTCTGTGGTTTGACGCGTTGTTAATGGCGACGATTTATTACGAGTGCACGCGCGAACAATGACAACGTCCTTGATGAAAATCTTATGCGGCTGTTTGTATTGCATTGCTATTTTAAACTTCTTAATCTTAAATTGAGTATAATCTTTTAAGATTATTGTGAAGTTATCGTTATTTAAAAAATATAAGTTGAATATAATCTTTTGTTGACGTTATTTTAAATACTAAAAAATGTAAATATAAAAACAAATCTAAACAAAAAACTACATATTAGGATAAAAAATGCCAAATGTTTATTTTTTTTTATATTTCTAATATAATTATAGTAAACTTAAGTGTAGATGCTTGAAGATCATGACATTTTGAGTCTCCTCTGCCTGTTAATCAATTCCAAGTCAGAATAACACTTGTCAGAAAAGAGAGGCGTTTAACAAAAGCGTGATTTCAAGGTGAAGAAAATAAGAACTACCTCGAGATTGTTCCCCACGAGTTTTTATGCACTGGCAAAGTTGTTCCTGTGTGAATTTTTAATGGCGCATATCACGTTCGCCAGTTTGGAAACAATCTCTTTTGCGCATTGGAGAGAAACGGCAGAGTGGACGCTGTTAAACTGCATATGTCTGTGTCCCATTTTCGTTTTTTGAGTGTGTGTGAGCGTATTTATTTATTCATTTCGCCCAGGAACAGTACAAGGTCATGTCTGTTTTGGAGAGAGTCATTTAAGTAATGGAAGATCTCTCTTCATTACTTATTATGAACCCATCCACGTGCTGTCTGTCTGAGGGAGTTTTGGGTTAAAGCTTGAGACTGTCTAGGGTGGCAAGCGCAGAATTGCCAGGTCAGGGGTCAAAGACGTCAATAATTCATATGACTTCACGACTGGCACTGGATAGGGTTGAGACCCAGGGTTGAAAGAGTCAACCGGATCAATGAACGGTGCCTATAGTCACTTGAAATATGATTGTGGAGACAAGGTGTGTAAGACTTGTGACAACAGCACAGCATTGACTTCTACAGAGCAACGGCCCTTTGATCTAGGGCACATGTAGACATAGTTTGTCCTGTGGATAACGGCTGACTGTATCCGGACTGTACAGTAGGGGCTGTGTCTCAAACCTACAGTGTTGTGCCACCTGCATAGATGTTCCCTTTCAGTTAGGATGCTATTTTCTGTGTACACAGGTGCTGGTGCAGTAAACTGTGAGTCTAGGTCTTAAAAAATAGATCTTTTTATGATAATGCTGTCTAGGTAGGCAGCTCACTAGGTTTTAAGACACAGCCTAGAGAAAGTAACTTATATAATGTACTTTTGAAACTAGGCTAATCTTTTTATGACTTAAAAGTGTGTTTCGGTCATCTTTACTAGTTCAAAATATTATAGGTTACAACAACAAAAGTCATTTTTAAGGGTCAAATCAGGTCAAATAGAACCTAAAGGTAACAACTGTGTTTACACTTTAAAAAGAAAAACATTAAGATTTTCTCTTTGGTTGCATGAACCATATTTTTCACATTTAAAACTTGTTTTTCTTTAATGCCAAGTTTAAATATAATATTTGCCATTTTTTCTTTATAGTATTAGCAAACAAACAGCAATTTTGTTTAGTCAAAGACCATCTTATAAATGTTATCATAGACAGCATTTTTGGCATCATACACTCAAAATAAAGGTTCTTTATTGGTAAGAAACTTTAACATCCATGGAACCTTTCCATTCCACAAAAGGTTTTTTATAATGGGGAAAAAAGGTTCTTCAGCTGATTAAAATGCTATTCACAATAAGAAAACTATACGTTCACCCAAAAATGGTTCTACTATGGCAGTGCTGCAAAAAAAACTTATTTTTAAGAGTTTATCGGTGCAGTGTGTGTCAAAACATGTCTGTGATGCCAAAAAATTAGGTCTAGAAAAACGGTCTGCTGGGCTTTGAGACATAGTTATTGTTTTACCAGAATGAAGATGGTGCACGAGTATGTAGCATTCATATTTGACAGCCTATAGGAAGTATAGTTTATTCCTGCATTGTGACATCATTAGCTGAGTGTCTGTGTGCCGTAGAAGTAGAAAACTATTTCCTGCATCATTCCACCTGACAGTATAGTGTAAAAGACTCCTTCTCACTTTCAAACACCCTATGAAACCAGAAGCTTTAATATGCGTACTGCGTCATCTCTGTATCTCCTTCTCTCTCATTAAATTAGGCTAATGGTCATGTTTCTTAATTGCTTACTACCTGTCGATGTGGTTATTACTGCTGATAAGAGGAAACTCTGTGTGAATTTATGTCAGCTAATTTGGCAGCATCAGAAACCGTCTCGGATGACAAACGTAGCTACACAGATTTTGACCTGCAATAACAGCTCAGAGGGCTTCTTTGCTGACCGCTGGACGTCACTGGTTTGTTTTACGTCTTTGTTTGTACAGCTATGCAAATGATAAGGTTTCAGTCCTCATCTAACGAGCAAGCCGTAACTTTCTGGTTAAGTTTGAATGACTTTCGTAAAGAGCAATGATTGGAATTCAAAGGATGACAAACCCTCAGAGTTGTGTCGCTCTGACACACTCGGGTCTGTTGTTCAAGATTTTATCAATGAAATGTACCTTTTTTTGAATGCACACTAGAAAACACTGGTTCGGTTCTTAGATATAACAGGATAATTTTATATGTTTGGGATCTTTTTGAGGTACCTGAATACCTACCTACTTATTTTTAGCGTATTTATGAATATTTTGAATTAGCTTTTATTTTTATATTTTCAGTTTTAATTTACATTAAGTTTTATTTTTTAAAATATTTATATGGTTCAATTTGAGTACTTTACTAGTTCAACTTAAACTTATTTATTTCAGTTAGTTGCCAAGGCAACATTTCAGATTTTTCAGCAAATATTTATTAATATAATATTTAGAATATATTGAATTAGGTTTTATTTTCATATTTTCAGTTTTCAATTAAATTTTATTTGCAGTTTTAGTATTTAGTATAGAATTTTTTTTATTTCTGTATGGCTTTAATTTAATTTAATTTTTAGTTTTAGTCATTTTACTACTTCAACTTCAACTTTTTAAATTTAGTTGCCAGGGCAACAATTCTAATTTGAAAGTTTTTAAAAGTTTTTTTTAATCAAATATTTATAGTATTTATTAATTATTTGAATTAGCTTTTTTATATGTATTTTTATATTTACGTTTTCGTTTTAATTTGATTTCAAGTTAAAAAAAAATATTTATATGTTGCTTTAAATTTGTTTTCTGCTTTTATTTTAATTACCAAAAATTATATTTTTAATAGTTTAGTTAACAACAAAATTGCTTCTGATATCTTAACTTATTGTTGATGCCGCATATATTAAACACACATTTTTATGCACGTTTTCGGAAATTACTTTTCTTTTTTTTTTTTCAAAATCTGATCGCTGCATCTTCATGCCATGAACATAGCTAAGTGATGACCTTTCGCACCTCATCAAAGAATCTGAGAAATGCCATTCACTAATGAGGCAAGGTGACTGGCTATTGGCATTTCCTTCGAAACTTTGACCAAGCAGTAAAAAATTGTGTAGCGGAATGCATGAGACAGTGAACGTGTACCTGCATTGGTGAAATCTTACACGTGACAAAGGAGAAGCAATGCTGGTCATGAAAGAAAGGGAAAAGCAGGACTTCTTTACATTGAAAGAGGTGTGAAGAGCACGAGGAACAAACTACAGAACCAAAAAAAGAATGAGTGGGGAAAGAAGGGATGTTTGAGCTGTTGGTAATCCCTTGAGAAACATGAAGCCGCTGTGCGGTTTGGTCATCAGTAGATCAGATGGCCTATCAAAGATCAGGACAGCCACTGGCGTCTTGCCTCTTTCCTCTCTCTTCCCTTATCTGCAATTGATTGTCAGTTCTAACCCCCAAGATTTCCATTCTCCACACCCTAGTAGACTTTCCTGTACACTTAGTAAATGGACTATAGTGTTGGCCCTACCCTTTATGAGGAAATGTCACCTTAGTTCTTCTTAGGGTTAGGGTTTGTTTAAACTATTAAACTTAAAACAGATTTTTGATTTTCGCCTGGCAAATGAGAAACCAAGTGAAAGGGATTTATTTATGCTTTTATTTATGCATTTATTGATTGATTGATTGTCATTTCCCTTATTTAGTTTACTATTATCAAAGCTAGCTTACCTTTACTCTTTAAAAAAACAAATATATTAATAACTGTTAAATGTACACTACTGTGTAAGAGTTTGGGGTCAGTAAGATTTTATTTAAAAAAGAAATGAATCATTTTTATTCAGCAATGAATAAAATTTAAAAATACTAGCCAAGGACATTTATAATGTTTCTTGAGCACCAAATCAGCATATGATTTCTGAACGATCGTGTGACACTCAAGACTGGAGTAATGATGCTGAAAATTCAGCCTTGTCATCACAGGAATAAATAACATTTTAAAATATATTTTTAAAAAAACATTTAAATTCTAAATATATTTGCATTATTCCTGTTTTAATGTATTTTGATAAAATAACTGCAGCCTCGGTGAGCATAAGAGACTTCTTTCAAAAATAATAAAAATCCTACTGACCTTCTGAACACTAGTGTAATTTTTAGAAACTAAATATTTCTCATTTTGAATATTCACTTTGAATTTTCATAATGTGCATTATAATGTTGTGATGCCTAAATTCACTTGTAGCCTTTATTTTAATATTGGTCATTTATCATCCATCAGCTATCATTTTAATATCCGTGCAACCCAAATGTCAGTTGTATAATAGATGTTTTCATCTTCTTGTAGAGCGAAAGCAAAGATGGAGGCAGCAATTAAAACCGTGGTGAGTGTCTACCTGAAGTCATCCAAGGGCAAGGAAAACCTCGGAGGGAAGGAGTTCCAGAGCCTCGTGAAGAACCAGCTGAAAAACATTCTGACGGTTAGAAGCTGCATTCAGTTTTGTTAAATCTAGCAACACTTTGTTTGATATTCATTCATCATTCATTGTTCCTTATTATCTGGACTTTGATGAGCTGAGCAGAAACCACAAACTTGTGTCCAAATAGTCATTTACCATGAAGAATGCTGCTGTGTTATTTGCTCCGGTGCCTCATTAAATTACATGTTTGTGCTTCGGACATGAATGAGAACTCAAATAGTGCACTTTCTTGTGGAGAAGTGTGTTATTAATCTTCTGCGGTTTATTCCATTAAAATGTGAAATGACAATTAAAACAAGCTGCAAACTTGCTTCATCAGTGATTAACATCTGAGGAACTTTGTGTTTAGGGCTCAGAGGACAATGAGGCAGTCAAAAACATGCGTCAACAGCTTGACAACAACCAGGATGGGAAGGTCAGCTTCCAGGAGTATATGAATCTGATTGGCTATCTGGCGCAGGCTGTCAGCGAACAGCGTTGTTTGGAAAACGAAACACAACCAGAGAGTTCAACCCAGGAGACGCAGGCTGAGGCGGCAGCCAATGCACAGGCAGAGCCGGCAGCCAATGCACAGGCAGAGCCGCTGAAGGCAGAGCCAAAGGCGGCAAAG
>NW_015554119.1:358873-375095 GCF_001515605.1 Sinocyclocheilus anshuiensis | reverse complement strand
GCGGGGGCGGCAGCCAATGCACAGGCAGAGCCGCCGAAGGCAGAGCCACAGGAGGCAAAGGAGGTGGAGAAAGAAGACGAGCCAGTGGCCGAGGAGGCAGCGGCCGAAGAGCAGAAGCCAGAGGAAGAGAAAAAAACAGATGTGGAACAGGAAGCGGTGAAAGTTGAAGAGAAGAAAGCTGAAGAGGAGAATAAAACAGAGGAAGCATCGTAGGAGCTCGAGGAAGTCGAGATTGTCACATCTCAAATGCTTCTGTGTTTGTTTTGTTCGTCATTTTCATTATTGTGATATTTGAATACATATATATGAAACCTGGCCAATACACTACAATTTTTTTTTTACTGCAAAGAGCCGTAACCCTCTCATTACAGTTTTTTTTTTTTTTTTACAATGCTAGGACACATTTCTCAATACTTTTCAAAACTCTTCACACTGTTCTCCTTACCAACTTTCAGCTTGGCACAGCAGTAAATTTCACATCCAAAATGCATTAAAAACACTAATATATATATATATATATATATATATATATATATATAAAAAACCTGGCCAATATACTACAAATTTTATTACTGCAAAGAGCCGTAGCCCTCTTATTACAGTTGTTTTCAGTGGCTAGGACACATTTCTCAATACTTTTCAAAACTCTTCACACTGTTCTCCTTACCAACTTTCAGCTTGGCACAGCAGTAAATTTCACATCCAAAATGCATTAAAAACACTTAATATCATAACACTAGTGAAGGTTGTTACCCAACACACACCCTTTAGGGCTTTTCACACTTGAAATAGTTACCGTTTTTATTTGCAGTGTCATTTAATGTGTCACCTGTTCACATAACAGCTCTGGCATTAGGCGCCCTCGTATTATTGCAGCCAGTACATTTTCTCAGTGGACGTTTCGGTGGACTATACCGGGTTAAAAATGCTGTTAATCCCCTTCTACATTACAAGAGTAAAGCGTACCATTGCCCAGGATTAAAAACGAGGTTTAAAACAATGATAACCCGAGGTTAAGCACAGAGTGGAAAAACCCTTTGTCACTCATAAAACAATGACCTAAAAACACCAAGAGATGTAGCATTTATTTTTGGTAAAATTTCTTTACAAAACAAGAATGACACCTCTCTACTGTTTAGAATTCACTGCAGTATATGTTACATGGTCCATGTTTACATTACAGCACAAAATGCTAAGTTTTGTAGATGATAATGAAATGAAAGACTTGCACCTGTGTAGGTGTTCAGCTACATGTAATTGTTTTGATAGTGTCGTTTAGATTTGGTATATATTTCAATATAGTATTACTGTAGAAGTGTAGCAAATTGCTGTTAAGTTTTAAACTCAGTTTTAAAAGTGTTGAATAAAGTATGTTAATGTGCCAATTGACATGTAGATAGATTGAATTTTGATGGTGATTGTGTGAGAAATTAATTGACATAATTTGAGAACTGTTTAGTCATTAAATGCATTTTGTGCCAGAGCAATGGAAAATAGGAGGCTGCTGTTGTTTAGTTATGTGAAGAGTTTTAAAAAAGTGACCTAATATTGAGAAATGGGTCCTAGTGATTGTAAAAAAAAACTGTAATACTAATTTCTGTTTGTATGCACATCAATCCATGCCTGTGATTCATTTTGTACTAATAGCGTATCATAGAAATTGGCAATAGCCGCAAATGTGACAAATGGCCAAAGAGGTGCAATAACTAATCACTATGTCCTTTTGTTTGAGCCAGATTTGTCGTAAGGGTGCTGCAACCACTGTGTCCCCTCACCAATATCTCCACAAAACATCCGTGAATGAAGAAAAGACACCGTTTTTATTGCATAAATGTTGAAAAAGACACAGATATCCTTTTTAAGTGTCCATTATGTTTACCTTTTGTTTGTGCCATGCACCTTCTAAGGACAGGGTTACTATTTGACTACGGTGCTGGTCATAAATGTACTATGTATTTTCCAGTGTTGCAGAAGCATGTTTTTCACCTCGCTTATTTTTGGACGAAATGCCATTCTGCAGGAATTTAACATAATGCATCACCATTTAAATGTGGGATTTGCATTTGTGGCGCACATGGGAACACTATGCAATCCACCTACTTCGTTGTTCACATTTCTGGGCCTTGTTTGCATGAGAATAAACAAATTTGCTTTTGAATAATGCAGTTTTATGGCATGCTTTCCGGCTTGTGTATTTGGATCTAACTCTCTGATACCCTCTATTAGCTGGTCTTTCTTTTAGACTTTTACATGCTGTCCATCTTTGTCTAAAGAGCTGGAATATCAGATGCTTAGTGTTCTTATGATAGCTGATGCTCAATAATTAAATGGCTTTAAGATGGAATCCACACCAGGGGACCCTTATGGCCCCGCAGGAGCCCCAAGTCATCGGTTCACTAAGGCAGTTAGGGCCCAAAGACCTTTACATTCACATAGCATTCATTCTCTCAAACTTTATTTTAGCTATATTAGCCAGCATATATTTAGGTGTATTTTGTAATGTCTTGGTCTCTAAAGTCTAGGTCTCTTAGAGTGTGAGTAGAGTGTTTTAATAGCTTTGCAAAGTTTATAATGTCGTAAAGTCTCTTAAAGATCATATTCACAGCAGGACTGACTGGTTTCACTTATATGTTGTGCTTTTAAACATTTAATATTTGTGATATAATTATAACTAGTGCTTGTTAGCATTTGTTTAGTGCATAAATAGACAGACAGATTTCACAGAGAGAGAGAGAGATGATAGATTTGTATGCATTCTGCTTCAAACTAGCTAGAAATATCTGATTAGTAACATTAATATTCCATCATGTATTGACTGTTGCATGAGATTTGTGCTAGAAAACCCTGTAACAAGTCTGTTGAGGAGCCTTATCATAATGTTTCTTAATTCTTTTTTTTTTTTTACTAATTATCAATGATTCAATGAATTTTGACAGCAGCTAGGGTAAATATGCGACTTGTTCCGGTTTGTTATGAAATGTTTATGAAAGCCATGGCATGCATAACAAGAAGAAGAGACAAATGCACAGGTACTTTCACTTTAGCCATTATCTAGCAGCTTACATAATACATTATAGTGTACATTATACATACTACATTATACATTATACAGATATGAATAGCCTACATCAGTGTAAAATCCTACACTGCCTAAAAAGGGCTCATTTAGATCATGATAATGAGCTCTCGTTTAGCTCATGCTGTCATGTATATCCTGGCTAAATCTAAAACCTCTGTTTACTTTGGTGTGTCCGACTCTGTGTGTCCTTCTGGTGTTACTAGGCCCTACTACATTAGCATTATAGCATCATCAAACATCATGAAGTTTGGCTAACATTCTTTAACCACATTTTGTTTGGAAAATGGCTTCGATATATATTAGAAAAGCCACTAGCATGAACATGTTAGCATTGACTTTCAAGTTTGATGTTATTCAAGTTTGTCAGTTAAATAGAAGTAGTTAGCGGCTCTACCTTGGTAGGTGATTGCAAGGCCCCACTACATTAGCATTATAACATCATCACACCTTATGCAGTTTGGCTAAACATTCAAGTTTTGACCACGTTGCATGTAGATTATGAAAAACAGTATTGAAATCTATTAGAGAAGCCACTAGCTTGAACATGTTGCCTTTCGAGCTTGATGTTAATCCAGTTTTGTCAGCCAAATAACAGTTGATAAGAGCTCTTCATAGTTACATAAAACCTGTTCTGTCTTTTAAACAAATGCATGAGCGTTTCATAAAGTGTACAAAGCTCAATGTAACCAACTGACCACATACGCAGCCTTCATTTTCTATGCTGTACGATTGACCATCTCCATCTACTCAACAATAAAGGACTGTAATGCAAACTCCATTGGCCTGTAGAGTCTTCTTGTGTAGAGTCAACTGGCATGACGGGGTCAAATGGCCCTTATATTGGCAGGTGAACTAAAGGAGGAAAGTACGGGAGGGGTGCCAAAACTGAAGATGCAGGAGATGTTCTTGAGAAAGGAGGGGGCCGAGTGAGTGATATTTAAACCCCAGAGGTTCTCTCTCTCTCCTCATCTGTTCCTCAGCTCTTCGGCTGTCTATCACTATCTCCTGCACTTCATTACAGACAAAGGAAGCACTCCGTAGGCAATCAGGTAAGACAGACAACTCAGACGAGAGAAAGGACTCCTTTCTCTCTAAGCAGAAAGCTAATGAATGCTCTTCTGGATTTGATAATCTACTGATAACTTTTCTGGTAGTCTTATTCAAATATCTGTCCATAGGTCAGTGCTCCCATTACTTTTGTGTGAAGTTCTCATGGGATATAGATATAACCTGTAACTTATATGAATGTCTAGTCTTCGAAGTTAAATAACTCAAATTGAAACATATGTTTCAAATATATGTTTCAAACAGATTTTTAAACCTTTAAATATGCATATAGGGAGAATTCAGGTAAATTGGGACACGTTTTGCCATTGTGATATATATATATATATATATAGTGGGAAATCTTGAAGAAGATGTTGTTTAAGTTGTAGGACTAGTC
Source organism: Sinocyclocheilus anshuiensis (assembly GCF_001515605.1). Taxonomy (NCBI): domain Eukaryota; kingdom Metazoa; phylum Chordata; class Actinopteri; order Cypriniformes; family Cyprinidae; genus Sinocyclocheilus; species Sinocyclocheilus anshuiensis. The sequence continues at coordinate 370,572 of NW_015554119.1, read as the reverse complement.
TTGGACCAGGACAGGTAAAGTGAAATTTTGTATTCTTTTTTTTACTTTTATTTTAAAATCTATCCATATAAAAATATAATCCAAATGATTTAGAAAATCATTTGAATAAACATCTCTGAACTACTCTACTACTCTATACACAATAATACAAACACTGAAGTGTCCCACTTTACCATGTATTCACCGAACAACATGCCTGTCCTAAAGAATGGTTTTGTTTTTGATTTGAAATGTATGTAATATATCAATGAATGAGTTCGATTTATATTTGAAAGGTTTTGTTTTCATGTAAATAAATGAATCTCTCCTCCTTTCCATGTCAAAGAACGGTCAGTTCCTTAGTGTCACTGGGTCACTCGGTGTTACATTTCCATTCTCATCTTGGTTGCCATGGCATCACAGTGTCCATTCTATACCATTGTGATACTGCTAATGAGAAGGTGTTTCTGTATCTTATGTCCTACAAAAACATATGTGCCATCATTTCACCTGCTTACTTTTTCAAATTATCTTGCAATTTAAATAGTTTATTGCTGTTCTTCTATCTTCTGCTGCCTTATAGCCGCTTTGTCCTTTTTTAACGTTTTTAATGGCTTTGCGGAACATTAAACCATTCTGACCTTTGTAGTTAGTGTCCATTTCATGAACAATAGTTCTTAGTTTTAGTACCTGAGTGCTGTAGTTCACCGTTTTTTGTTCCAAATCCCCGTCACCATTTGAGCTTCCTAATTAGGCACTCTCTTAAGTTAACTAATTAGTTACATTAGATGGTGTAGTACTTCAAATAAAGAGCTGAGCATGGAGGCCTCATTAGAGTAACGCTGTCCAAAGTTGCAATTCAATTATTCAATTATATGTAATATATATAGTACAGAAATTTAAGAAAAAGGGCAAACATTAATTTTACTTTTAACTTTATAATTGATTGAAGGAGTAATTCAAGCAATCAGTTAGTTGTTTTATCCTCCAGCTGTTTTTCTATTCTATTCATTTTACAATTTTCACAATTATACAGTCTGGTTGTGTTTTCATGTAAATAAATGAATCTCTCCTCCTTTCCATGTCAAAGAACGGTCAGTTCCTTAGTGTCACTGGGTCACTCGGTGTTACATTTCCATTCTCATCTTGGTTGCCATGGCATCACAGTGTCTATTCTATACCATTGTGATACTGCTAATGAGAAGGTGTTTCTGTATCTTATGTCCTACAAAAACGTGCCATCATTTCCTCTATACACAATAATACAAACACTGAAGTGTCCCACTTTACCATGTATTCACCGAACAACATGCCTGTCCTAAAGAATGGTTTTGTTTTTGATTTGAAATGTATGTAATATATCAATGAATGAGTTCGATTTATATTTGAAAGGTTTTGTTTTCATGTAAATAAATGAATCTCTCCTCCTTTCCATGTCAAAGAACGGTCAGTTCCTTAGTGTCACTGGGTCACTCGGTGTTACATTTCCATTCTCATCTTGGTTGCCATGGCATCACAGTGTCTATTCTATACCATTGTGATACTGCTAATGAGAAGGTGTTTCTGTATCTTATGTCCTACAAAAACATGTGCCATCATTTCACCTTTCAGCTTACTTTTTCAAATTATCTTGCAATTTAAATAGTTTATTGCTGTTCTTCTATCTTCTGCTGCCTTATAGCCGCTTTGTCCTTTTTTAACGTTTTTAATGGCTTTGCGGAACATTAAACCATTCTGACCTTTGTAGTTAGTGTCCATTTCATGAACAATAGTTCTTAGTTTTAGTACCTGAGTGCTGTAGTTCACCGTTTTTTGTTCCAAATCCCCGTCACCATTTGAGCTTCCTAATTAGGCACTCTCTTAAGTTAACTAATTAGTTACATTAGATGGTGTAGTACTTCAAATAAAGAGCTGAGCATGGAGGCCTCATTAGAGTAACGCTGTCCAAAGTTGCAATTCAATTATTCAATTATATGTAATATATATAGTACAGAAATTTAAGAAAAAGGGCAAACATTAATTTTACTTTTAACTTTATAATTGATTGAAGGAGTAATTCAAGCAATCAGTTAGTTGTTTTATCCTCCAGCTGTTTTTCTATTCTATTCATTTTACAATTTTCACAATTATACAGTCTACAGGACTCTTTTTTTCCCCACTTAACTTTGGCCTCTATCCTCAAAATTAACTAATGGATTTGCTTTAGGATAATTTCAGGTGTGTATTGTGTGTGTGTGTGTGTGTGTGTGTCTTCACGAGAGCCTCGGATTACTTGGACGCAGGTTCTCTTGGGAACTTGCCCGTAGCTTTATCTTCATTTTGACAGTTTTATATTTCACTTGCGGTTTCCATTTGAGAGATGCGGCCCCTGTTACATGAGCAACAGATGATTTAGATGTGAGCAGGGAAGCGTTCACACACAACTAATGAGCGTTCGAAGAAAACCTAGAGTTGTGTAGCGCCGGCTAACAGTTTTTATAATCATGCATTGAGTGAGAATGACTCATAAAGTGCCAAACCTGCTGCACCACAATACTTAGAGGTCTAACATTACCTCTCCGTGTATCTTTGACATCAAAATGAACTAAATGTGTTTAGTTGCTTTTAATCCTCTTATAAAAACCCTGAAGCAAATCGTTCAGCTTTCCAGCAGTTTCTGTTCATGCTCCAGTCTTTCTCGTCTTCTGTTGTACCTCATCAATGACTGTGTCTGTTTCTACTTGCGCAGTAGCTCGCTGACCCTGGAGAGAGAAGATCCAAGATGCCTCGCTCAAAGTGTGATGTGTAAGAATGTTGCTTTTTGAGTGACAAACCCCTAATCAGAATTTTCCTCTAAATCAAATAATAACCCCCCAAACAGTAAGGATATTACCTCAAACAAATGATTGAGAGAACATTTCACATTTTGTTTTCACCCATAGTCTAAAACATGTGTTTGTGCCAGAATTAACTGAGCCAAAGCTCCGCCCATGCTAGTCATGTGATCGTACATGCAGCAGGGTCTAGCAAGGGGCGCGCCATCTCGTTGTAGCTAACCTTTGACCTTTTTCACCACCTTACAGCATGTCCAAAGAACCAAGCTCCAACTTGGAAAGCGCCATGCAGATGCTCATCAAGACTTTTCATAAGTATTCCGGGAAGGAAGGAGATAAATACACACTCAGCCGAGGAGAACTAAGGGAACTTCTGATGGAGGAGCTGGGAAATTATCTTGGGGTGAGAAGAAAGCATGTGCACAATTACAATTTTTTTGCAACCTATTGTGGTTTCACAAAGAAGATATTAAATAAAAAGAGGGCGGGGCTTGATTTTATCCAACGGGAATTGACTGGACAATGCAAAGTGGGTGTTCCAAACTGAAATGGAGCCATGAGTTTGGAAGGGTGGGATTAATAAATAAGGATTTGTAATGTCAGCCAAAAATGACAAAGACAAACATGTTTTATTTGGATTAATAAGCACCAATAGATTGGGGAATATACATCAAGAAAGTAAATTGCAAATAAATGAAAAAGTGACATGATAAAATCAATCAATGCAATCGATAAAATCAATGATGTAAATTTAATAATGAGACAAAGTCGTCTTAAAAATATATTTTTGATTTTTTTTCACATCCTCTCTCACATTTTGATAAAATCTTTCCACATAAATTCTTCAGAACTTCTGCAAAAAAAATATTTAAATACTTGCCATCTGCCGTACATACATTTCAGCCAAAACAAATATGACACAACCTGTATCGCAAGCTCAGATTTGCATCTTCTGTAAGTTACAGAAATGCCCATTTGATAATTATGTCTCATGCAAATATCATATATGTGGATCCAGCCTCTGGCTTTTTGACCACAAACATTCCCTTTTATTAACATTCCCAGAATTCCTCATGCAAATGACATTATCACTATTGATTTTACACATTCTTAAAAATAAAGGTTCCAAAAGAGGGTTTTCACAGCAATGCCATTGAAGAACCTTTTTTTCTTAGTGTGAAGGACATTTTAATTGATCTTTTTCCACTATGAACCTTACACTCTAAAAAATGCTGGGTTGTTTCAACCCAACTTTGGGTCAAATATGGACTAACCCAACTTTTGGGTTAAAAATTTATCCGAACAGTTGGGTTAGTACAGGGGTAGGCAAGTTCGGTCCTAGAGAGTCGCAGTCCTGCAGAGTTCAGCTCCAACCCTAATCAAATACACCTGAACAAGCTAATCAATGTCTTCAGGATTACTAAGGCTATAGGCAGGTGAGTTTTTTTTTTCAGGGTTGGAGCTGAACTCTGCAGGACTGCGGCTCTCTAGGACCGAACTTGCCTACCCCTGGGTTAGTCCATATTTGACCCAAAGTTGGGTTGAAATAACCCAGCATTTTTTAGAGTGCACACTTTTCACAGCAATCCCATAGAAGAACCATTTTTGGTTCCCCAAAGAACCTTTCAGTAAACAGTTCCTAAAAGAACTTTTTTTTTTCTTAATTTGAAGAACATTCAAAAATGTTCTAAATAACCTTTTGTGGAATGGAAAGGTTCCATGGATGTTAAAGATTCTTCATGGAACCATAGATACCAATAAAGAACCCTTTTCCACTGTGAAGAATCTTTTGTGCAATAGAAAGCTTCCATGGATCTTTAAGGTTCTTCATGGAAGATGCCAGTAAAGAACCTTTATTTTGAAGTGTATTTTATTACATACCGATACACAGTTTTAACTCTCCATCTTTTAATTTTTGTCTTCATACAGAATGCTCAAGATAAAGACGCGGTGGAACGAGTGATGAACGACCTGGATGGCAATAATGACGGCGAGGTGGACTTCACCGAGTTCATCATCCTCATGGGGGCGCTGACCGTGGCCTGCAACGATTTCTTCCTGGACAGCCCGGCACCCAAGAAGCCAGAGAGCAAGGGCAATGCAGCCACAACAGAGGAAAAGAAAGAGTAATGAGCAAATGCTACAAGAACAGAGAGAGAAAATGGAGAGAAGTATTAGTAGGTTGCATGGCTGAGAACAAGAGAGTGTGTTTCATCCATTTCTTTTATCAGGGCCGACAAACCTAGTTCCTGGAGGAGATTTCTATGCTTTTATAATTCAACCGAAGCTGTTAATATACTTTCAAAGCAAAACTAACAAACCCTGAAGGCAAAGACTTGGGGGTTTGACTGAAACACACATCAGTTCAGTGCCAGGAGCTGGTTTGTCTAATGCTGAACTATTTTTTTTCTAGTTAATGAGAAGTTCTTGAGTATAAGTTGTTTAAAAGTCTTTCAGGAAGGGTGCCTTCTGTTTCATATGACCGCAGACATTATATACAGCTGTATATAGTGTTTTTTGAAGGAAGATATAGCAGCAAAGTGTATTTTGAGTGCAATCAGTGGCTACTAAGTGTATGTCAAAGCCTGTATAGGGGGAATGGGACAGGAAATAGTGAATTATGGCCAGTTATGACTGCTCATTTTTAATTATTCTGAACTGTGACTTGAAACAGATGTTGAGGTATTTACATTTATATCTTTCATGATGATGTAATTATAAATACCCATTATTGTTGACAGCACTATTTCATGGTTACCATAAATTCTGAACAGTGTTCATAATCTATAATAATTCAGTGTTGAAGATGTGGACTTGGTTTGTCTCTTTCTTTACATCTATTTTTTAGCCTATTTTTATTTAATAATCAGTATGTATCTTCTTAATTATAATAAATGTGCAACTGACCTCCATACATTTGTCTGATATATTTTTTTGTACTGGGATTCTAAATGCAATTTTAACATATTGAACATTTATCATATTTAAATGGTTTTCTGTCATCTCTCTGATTAATATAAGAAGGTTTAGTTTACTACACAGCTAGTTACCAAGCAAACATTTCTCATTTCCCCTTAGTTTAAGATGAAGTAATATAAATAAAACTAAAAATTAAAACATATTCACATAAAACTTTAGCTAAAATTAAAATGAAAAGAGAAAATATACGAATAGAATCTAATTCAAAATATTAATAAAAACTATAATAGTATATCAGTGATATTAAAAGAACACTGCTTTGAATAGTCTATTGTTAAAAAAAAAAAATTCTAGCAAACGTACACGTTTATATCAAACAGCACAATCTCATCATGCTAGAAACAATGTAAAATGTAAAAGTCTTTGCATAATTTTCAGTCTTTGGGTCTTTTTTTGAGCGGAATTGTTGAAGTCAGCAGCAGTGCAGTAGACAAAACTTTGTTTAACGGCTGACTGAAGTGTGTGAGAGTTACCATAAATCCACAACAGTGAGGATTCCCACTAGATGTTGGTGTGTAAATACTACAAAGGTGCTTGCTCGAGCACATCCTGGACATGTTGCTAATTTCCGGCTCAACCTGTTTGACTTGATCTACTGCTAGCCATGTTTAACTTGGCCTGTAAAGGAGAAACAATAAGCAGCCACAAACAGTTGTGTTAGAACAAAACAGAAAGAGCTTTAAAATGTCTGTAGTGATCCTGCATTCATATTTCCAGAAGCACATTTGTGTTCAGCCCAGAGCCAATTACTTCAGTCCAGACAGTCATGTTGAATCAATTATGAATGGTATCTTTCATTTCAGTGATATAAGCATTTGCTGGTTCATGTTACGTAGCAACTGATCGCATGTTGTGTATTCATTTTGCTCTAGGGAAACAAATCTTCATTGGATCAGAGCTGTACAGTGCTTTGATCATGATGATGAACAAAGTTTACACTATATAACCTCACGTCATTCACTGAGATATAAATGACACATACCTGCACATGCAATGGCAAGGATTTAATAATGTATGTAGAAATGTTTAACATTTTTCTTTTCACCACTGTTGCAGTGTACTTTACTTAATTACTAACTTAAATTTTGCATTCATTAAAAATGTTTTTTTTTATACACAGTACTTTTCAAAGGGCTCTTATGTTGACCAAAGCTGCATTTATTTGGCCAAAACCACAATAAAAACAGCAATATTGTGAAACATTATGATTTAAAGTAACTGGTTTCTATTTTAATATATTTTAAAATGTAATTTATTTTGATCCTGCAGAAATCATTCTAATATGCTGATATGGTGCTCAAAAATGATTTCTTATTATTATCAATGTTGAAAACAGTTGCGCTGTTTATATTTAATATATAGTATAATAATATTATAAAATAATATTGTCAAGGAAACCTTGATACATTTTTCATCATTCTTTGATGAATAGCAAGTATAAAAAACAGTGTATATTTTAAAAACACAAATCTTTTGTAACATTAAAAATATCTTTACTGTTACTTATGATCAGTTTGACGTGTTCTTGCTGAATAACTATATTAATTTCTTTAATAAAGTGTCCAACATTTTAATAAATTGACTTTTTTAATTGAAATGTATTTATTTATTTTTACAGTTTATCTTGACTTTTCCCCCTTTTTTGTATTGAAAATTATCAAATTTTGATATTTTATTATCAATGAAGTCCTGTTTTTATTTATTTTAATTTATCAGACACTTTTATACAAAGCAACTTAAAAATGAGGAATACAAGCAATTTATCATGAGGACACAATAATGTGAAGAATGGGCCCTTTTCACAAGACTGTGATGACATGTTTCAACGGTCATCAGCATCGTAAATCCTACAAAGTTTTTTATATTTTCATGTTTTTTAAATGTATGTACATTTATAACACTGTGCTTTGTATTATATTGCCTTAAAATACTAGTTAACGCTAATGCAAGGATGTTTCTAATACAGCATCTATGAGAGTGATGGTAAATTTGACATTATTCTCTTTTCCGACTGCCGTTATTAGACTGCCATTTTTGAAAGCCGTGAAAACGTGGAGTTTTTCTTTTGCTATTTGAACGAATGGGGATGTAACAAAATATTTGTGGAAGTCTCCCATTCACTGCTATAGAAGTTTACTCAACTACGCGACTTCCGCTACTGAGAAACCACTGCTAATAGAAAAAGCATAGAAAAAATATGTTTTTTCTTATTAATTATCCATGCAGGATACAAGATATGCTTTCACACAAATAATTAAACCTAATATGAAAGCATGTATGAACATTTCGTCTACAAATATTTCGTCTTCCTCCAGACCACAGACAGTGTTCAGGACAGTGTCAGTCTTTTGGCCAGGGCTGAGGCTGTTGTGGCAGCTTTGATGCGGTGGTGTCAACTGACCGGGTCCGGCTGGTAACTGTAGTGCTGCATGTCACCGTTATCTGGCCAGGCTGTCTGGACCAGCCCTGACAGACACTTCAGCTTACCTCACGTGCTGAACATCTCCACAGCAGTCTCCAGCTCTGCTTCTGACCCTCCCGCAACAGACGTCCAGCTGCTGATGATCTGTACTCACGATAACAACAACAACAGTGTCCATATCAGTGTTTATACATGCAGACAAACACGTACTTCCTGCACAGTAAAGTGGAGGCTCACACCATGAGCTGACATGCAATGATTCACTCATGTATATGAACGTGCATTTGTAAGGCCTTTATGAAAAGTATGTTTGACATTCTAGAGCAAATGTTACACAGACAAATGTAAGCATGTGTGGGAGCCACAGAAGAGAATGCAATAGATTACAAACATCAGTATTTATTTATACTGTATCAAATATTTCCTCATACTTTTTGATAATGGATAGTTGTAACGTAATTACAGAAATTAATAGGCTACTTTTATTAATCAAGGATGCATTACACTGATAAAAAATGACAAAAAATACATTTACAATGTCACAAAAACATATTTCAAATAAATGTCATTCTTTTTCACTTTCTATTAAGAATCCTGAATAAAATGTATAATGGTTTCCACAAAAATATAAAGCAGCACAACTGTTTTTAACATGGACAATAATAATGAGCACTAATGAGCACCATATATATATATATAATTACAGAAATTAATAGGCTACTTTTATTAATCAAGGATGCATTACACTGATAAAAAATGACAAAAAATACATTTACAATGTCACAAAAACATATTTCAAATAAATGTCATTCTTTTTCACTTTCTATTAAGAATCCTGAATAAAATGTATAATGGTTTCCACAAAAATATAAAGCAGCACAACTGTTTTTAACATGGACAATAATAATGTTTCTTGAGCACTAAATCAGCATATTAGAATGATTTCTGAAGGATCATGAGACACTGAAGACTGGAATAATGATGCTGACAATTCAAGTTTGCATCAAAGGTATTTTAAATTGTAATAATATTTCCACAAAATTACAGTTTTTACTGTATGTTTTATCAAGTAAATGCAGTCTTGGTGAGCATAAGAGACTTTTTTCAAAAACATTAAAACATCTTTCCAGCCCAAAACCTTTGAATGGTGATGTTTGAAAACTGAACATTATAATGTCCCCACAACCAAAATGTAATTTGGAAAAAGTTTCAACATAAATTTGTTGTCTGGTGGTTCTTCTGGTTGAACACTGTAGTTTGAGGTTGAAACCAACTATAGTTGTTCTCACCCTTGCGAAGTTTTAAACACATGGTCTGTTCTGTAACTAACTTTATATCTCACAATTGCTTTATTTCTTATATTTGCAGTGTGTTTAGACCACAATTACAAGCCACTTGGCGAGCTACATTTGTAAAATATACAGTTTGACTAACAAGCTAATTGCTACAAGATAAAGCTCATACTGTAATACTTTCTCAGGCCGATAAAGTTTTGAATTTTAAACTAAAGTTTTGTAATATCAAAATGACTGATTACCATATTTTTACCATGTCATTTTATTTCCTATTGTAGCTCCATGGCAATCTACTGTAAAACCAAAGAGGCTGTTTTCTTGAGGCCTCATAAGAACATGTTTGGTGTATCTTTAACTGCTGGTTTGTCTGTCTGTCTCATACAATATGCTCGTGGAGGATGGCTCTGGTCTTAAATTGGATCACAGCAGGCGTCACAAGAGACCGCTTATCGGACTCAGCTATCATGATGATGAAGTAAGAAAGGTAAAAAGAGAGGGATCGTAGCGTACCTACTGAAAGGAAAGGGGGAGGGCTGGTGTCAATTCAATCCTTTTCCCCTGCATGTTAAGTGTCTTTAATACTGGTGAAACGATACCGAGGCAACACTTTGCCCATTTTTAGCAGTGTGATTCCCTTCGGCTATCACGTATTGCTGCTATTCTACCCTAAACCCCAGGGGTCACATAGACTCGTGTACATCTGATCTGCAAACAGTCATTAACCCTGTCGCCTCTGTCACCACTTCACCTAGGTCGATACAGTCAAGTTCAAACACCAGCAAACAATTATATCCAGGGCAAAGCAAAAGAGTAATCCAAAAGAGGCAAAGGTCAGAGCAGGCAGCAAACAATCATAAAAACAAGGAAACAGTCCAAGGTCCAAAAACAGGCAAGGCAAGGCAAAAACATGGAAACGCTCAGAAGTGTCCGCTAACAGCTGAACAAGACCTCGCAAGTTCTTCTGGTTGAACACTGTAGTTTGAGGTTGAAACCAACTACAGTTGTTCTCACCCTTGCGAAGTTTTAAACACATGGTCTGTTCTGTAACTAACTTTATATCTCACAATTGCTTTATTTCTTATATTTGCAGTGTGTTTAGACCACAATTACAAGCCACTTGGCGAGCTACATTTGTAAAATATACAGTTTGACTAACAAGCTAATTGCTACAAGATAAAGCTCATACTGTAATACTTTCTCAGGCCGATAAAGTTTTGAATTTTAAACTAAAGTTTTGTAATATCAAAATGACTGATTACCATATTTTTACCATGTCATTTTATTTCCTATTGTAGCTCCATGGCAATCTACTGTAAAACCAAAGAGGCTGTTTTCTTGAGGCCTCATAAGAACATGTTTGGTGTATCTTTAACTGCTGGTTTGTCTGTCTGTCTCATACAATATGCTCGTGGAGGATGGCTCTGGTCTTAAATTGGATCACAGCAGGCGTCACAAGAGACCGCTTATCGGACTCAGCTATCATGATGATGAAGTAAGAAAGGTAAAAAGAGAGGGATCGTAGCGTACCTACTGAAAGGAAAGGGGGAGGGCTGGTGTCAATTCAATCCTTTTCCCCTGCATGTTAAGTGTCTTTAATACTGGTGAAACGATACCGAGGCAACACTTTGCCCATTTTTAGCAGTGTGATTCCCTTCGGCTATCACGTATTGCTGCTATTCTACCCTAAACCCCAGGGGTCACATAGACTCGTGTACATCTGATCTGCAAACAGTCATTAACCCTGTCGCCTCTGTCACCACTTCACCTAACCTTCACTGCGATCTTAACCTACCTATGACAGCAGTCCTGGATTAACAATTAATCTCAATTTAAGGCAATGCAGACAGCAACTCAATCCTGAGGCTAAAATTAACACTAATGGGTCTTGAAGAGGGCCTGAGAATGCAGAAATCATTCATGAGAAGGAAACAGTCCAAGGTCCAAAAACAGGCAAGGCAAGGCAAGACAAAAACATGGAAACACTCAGAAGTGTCCGCTAACAGCTGAACAAGACTTCGCCCTGTGAGTGGGTGGGTGTGCAGCTTAAATAGTCCTCCTGATTGGAACCAGGTGTGTATGTAATCAGTTCCCAGGAGTGGGGTGTTATGGGAAATGGAGTGCATGAAAGTGGCAAAGGTACGGGATGGAGTGCCCTCTAGAGGAGCTCACGGGCACTCCAGCTGGAGACCGTGACAATAGTAGAACACTGTA
>NW_015554119.1:330975-358631 GCF_001515605.1 Sinocyclocheilus anshuiensis | reverse complement strand
TGTTTAACATTTAATTATTGCAGGTTTGCGTCATATTCTGAGTTGCATTATTTTGATTCATTTTGAGGAAAACTGAATCTGTGTGTTTTTTGTTGTTGTTGTGAGTGAGATGAATTAATGCATATTCATCTTTATTTTAGAACTACAGTAACATCTTCTGATTTCTCTCAACATGGGGACAGGAGAGCCGTCAATCAATAAATTGGAAAAAAAAGTAACTTGCGTTACTTATTTGAAAAAGTAACTCAGATATTCTCTTGTAAATTAAAAAGTAATGCGTTACTTTACTAGTTACTTGAAAAAAGTAATCTGATTACGTAACTCGCGTTACTTGTAATGCGTTACCCCCAACACTGTTCATGAGGAGCGCTTGGGAAAGACTTATCAATGAAATGATCCATAACTAATGACCAAGGGTGGATCATGGCAAGGTGAATGAATGACAGTGGGACTGTGCACCTTTGGATCTGGACTGGGTCTTCATTTTGCATTGTGTGATTTATGGCGACACACATCTCTGAGTAACTTACAGGGCTATTATAGTTAACTAAACTAAATTAGAACCATAAAAAAAAAAACATTTCCGTTGCTTGAAATAAAATGAATGTTAACATAACATTTCATCTAGATGCCAAGGCAACATTTCTCATGTTCATTTAGTTTAACTTCATTTAGACCTACTAAAATAACTAAAACAAAATATAAATGAATAAATAGGCCTACTATAGACATATTTAAATAAATGAAAACGAATAAAAATATCAAAAACAAACAACAAAATGACTGAAACTTACTAAAAAATTAAAAACTACTTCTAATAATAATAAATACTTCTAATGATATTTAAACAACACTGGTAACTGCACAACAAAATTATGGCAGAAAGCGGTAACTTTTTTTTCATAAGAAAAAGAAAAAAGAAAATGATGAAGATGAAGATCATTGATGATTGAATGAAGTTGATTCCACATCAAAGTTTTTCTAAAGAATGGGAGAGAATAACCATTGGGTCATTAATTGGTTCAGTATTAGCCAACAGACCTGATATTGTAATTACAGTATTTAAAATGTAAAGTCTAAAATGTAAAAAATGCAAGTACCAAAACAAACAGATGATAGATAGATAGATTTACAAGACATGCTAAGTTCATATATAATGCATCACTTGTATTGTATTACAAGGGGTGTACCTAACTATGCTATTTTTAGGGCAGTGTGAAAGTATCCTCAAGTCATTCAAAGCAGAAATGGCTTCAGACAGTCACAGTAAATTAAGTGACAATAACAGCTGTGAACTTGTTTTGAGTGCTGGCATGATTGTTCTGATACTTTTACAATTGACGTCCCAATGTTACTTGCAGTGTTGGTTCTTTGTATAACCAATAGAGGCCGCCAGACGCTAACTTTTAGTCAGATGGGCACCGTTATATGACTAATTTCTTTCCTTAGTGAAGAAACCAAGTTCAGGGGTGCAAGTGCAGTGGGCACAAGAGGGCAGCAGAGTCAGTGGAATAATACATTTTAGTTGTCTCTTGAGATCCAAAGCAGTGAAGGTTATGGAATTGATCTGAACACAGTTTTGCCATTTGTGCTGAAAATGTTTGATTTATGATTCGAGTTTGGAGGACTGATCCTAAATCAGTAGTAGGCCTAGTGCAAAGAGAAAACCTCCATCGGTGCACTGAATTGAGCTGTTCTGACTCGTTTCTAGACAGTTGTATCTCAATTTCCAACACGTTTTCATCAATTATTCTAAATTAATTTAATTGTAATTATTTTATTATTCGATTTTTGATATCAGTGTTCAGATGCAGTTGATAAACAATGCCTACAAATCTGCTTTTAACATAAAAACTAATGTAATGACATAAAATATTTCATTTTAAAGGCATTTTTTTATTTAGAACAAGATTATTTATTTATAAAGAGAGAGAGAGGGGAACAAATAAAACAAAACCACGTTCAATTGAACTGATTCCATGCTACGGCAGTCTTAAAACTACAACTCCACTCATGCATTGGAACCATACAAGCATTCAGACGCGCCTATAATGAACACCGGGGTAAACATTTTCTTTTTAGAAAACGGTCAGAGTACATTCCCTCCAAAACTGCACAGGATCATAAATAAAGTCTAATTGTACCAATTTACAACAATACCGATTGCAGTGAACTGATTGCAAAATGCACAACAGAATTTCTTTCTGCCTCATTCGCAAAATTGGTCTGATCTCGATCAGTCCACATGATTGATACACGGGGGACGGCGAGAAAAATATTGAACAGTTACAGAAACAGTGTCAGACATTTATTAGGTTTACCTTGCCTAAATGCCACCTATCTAACTGAAAATACAAAACAATTCTATAATATCACTAGTAACGTAAATATTTCGTCAAAATCACGTACTTGTTTTAGCCCGACCCCCCCTATTTTCCACACATGCCCTGCGCGAGTCGACTCAGGCTGTCCCTCTTTGTCCGGCAACGAGCAGGCCGTAATTAACATGGCCAATTTCGCGTTTGGGGATAAATATTAAATCGTAAGTCTATTTGACATTGATTGTTTGTCATATGCGGGTTGACATCCATGTCTTGATGCAACAGTCAGGTGTATATGAATGAGCTGTGTGAGCAACGTTTACCGTCTTACTTTGCTTGCTGATGGCTAAACCGCTAACTAATGGTAGCTAGATCGCGAATTCAAATCACGTTTGAATTAAATTCAAACGCTTATCGCGTTATTTACAGTCTCACCGCACGTTCGAATCGAACGCAGTTTAGAATGGGGAGAAGAGCTCGGTATGCTTGCATCTAAATGTCATTTAGACGGCCGTCCAGGTAGAAACACATCTGTATGTGATCACATTGCAGGCAGGCAGATGTGTATTCACATTCAGTCCATCCCAATTACTTCTGATCACAGCTGGTTTGCGTGCTTGCAAAGCTCTTTTGATCAATAACTCCACATTTTCAAACATATCTGCGATGCTCATCCAGATCGCGTTATTATTTGGGGGTGCATGCGTATAAACGTGCAGAAAATGATAAATCTGACTCAAACCATTAATGCATCCTTCAGACATGTTGTTGAGTAGGTGCCTGATCTCACTGGCCCATCGGTACAGTTAAAATTAAGCATTTCACGTGCAATTCCTGGGGCTGCGGGGTGATACTCGTTGGACCCGTGGAGGCTTTTGTCAAGTAAACTAATTTCTGTAAATGAACGGTGTCATGGCACCGCACCGACAGTCATTTTAATGGCGGGACAGCAGGCGGGACAGACTCAAGGAAAACGAGGCAAAGGTAGGAAACTGTCAGTCAGCGCATCTCTGTGTCCGAGCGGGAATCCACACAGCTCTGGCTGCAAATCTCCCTTTTCCCTGTCCGCACATGTCTGAATGTACGGTGGCCTTGTTTACGTGGGGATCTGTCTTTGGGTAGCTTTATGTCAACCTCGCACCACTTGTCTATTCACGCGTGTTCGTTTGGGTTTTTTAGTTTTTTTTTACACACATTGCATTCAACTCTTTTCCAACTTATTTGCCCTAAAAGCAAGCCTCTTATCTTGGGATCAGGGTTTGGGATCTCTAAAGGGTTGCATAAAAATTCATCAGCTGTAAAGTTTGTCTTAAGAGAGAGACCGATATTGCCTTTTTAAGACAGACTGTCTTTTAGTGTCTGATAACCGATTTGCAATTTTTAAATACTTCTTTAATACTCTTTTATTTCTGCTTTCTGACAAAATTAGACTACAATTAAATGAGAGATATATTTAATATAATATTTTATAACAATTTAAACAAATATTTATTATGCAGTGATATTTATGCGCCCCCCCAAAAGATTTATTTTGGGCTGTGTAGTTGTAAATCTAAATTTTTGCCTTGAAAATGAATTAACGTATTGGATAGTAGTAATAATAATAATAATAATTGCTTATTATTTATTAATTGTTATTATTATTTAAATTATACCATTAAGTGACTAGTGACATTCTGTGAATAGTAATTAGGTGCTAGCCTTTAGAGCAGGGATCCTCAAATCTGACCCACGAGATCCACTTTCCTGCAGAGTTTAGCTCTAACCCTAATCAAACACAGCTGAGCATGCTAATCAATGTCTTCAGGATCATTAAAAAATCACAGGTAGGTGAGTTTGATCAGGGTTGGAGCTAAACTCTGCAGCGCATTGGCCCTCCAGGGCAAGATTTGAGGAACCCTGCCTTAGAGACTGACCAAATGGCACCATATATCAGCAGACCAAATATTACAGTATATCCATAAAAATATTGGTCAAACTGATTATCAAACCGATAATCAGTTTGACCAATATTTTTATGAATATACTGTAATATTTTATATAATATAATAATCTTTAGTCTTCAGTTTCTTGTCATAATGTTTAATAACATTGGATACACTTTGATAATCTAGGTTTTATTTTTGTTTATTATTATTATTATTATTATTATTGTTTGATTTAATTAGTTCTCAAGAAACATGTAGGCTATTTATTGGAGGTACTGAGATGTGTGGTTGTAAAATTGAGTTGTTTCCACGCAGTTAGAAATAAAAACGTGATTTAGACAAAAGCTATTGACACTTATATGATATGTTTAACAAAATAGTCAGTTACCAAATTCATTTATTACCAGTGCTCTGCTTTATCTCTTCAAATGCCAGTCAGGTTCACAGTTGATGTTAGCAGTGTGAGACAGTGGGCATGTAAATGGCCAATTCCACCTAATACCACCTGGCAAATTACAATGAAAAATGATTTTGTGCACATTTTTGCATCAAAAAAAGTTGTCTATAAATGTGCTTTTGGTCTAACTGCTACTTTCCCCCCTCCCTATTCTTGTTCATTGTTCCCCCTTTCCATTTCTGCTTCCATAGGTTCCCAGATGAAGAGCCCAGAGAAAAAAAAGAGGAAGTCCAACACTCAGGTTAGTTTTTGAATATTTGTATGGTACATTTGAATGGTATTCGTCTCTTAGTGGACTTGCTTCCCTCCTTAAGCTAAATGTTAACAAGAATTGCATTTAATGACAAATTCAGTGCATTAAAAATATTAATAATACATGTATTTAGTAAAACATTAGAAACGAAGCAATTCAGTGTTACCAACTAATTTCTCACCCTTTGTATTTCCTGTTAGGGGGCAGCATTCTCCCACCTCTCTGAGTTTGCACCCCCTCCTACTCCAATGGTTGATCACCTGGTGGCCTCTAACCCTTTTGATGATGACTTTGGTCCGCCATCGCGATCTGGTGGAGGGGGTGGTCCAGGTGGTGCCTCTTTTCTGCCCAGCCCAGGGGGTGGTGGAGGTGGCTATGGCAGTCCCGGTCGAATGGGAGGAGGTATGGGATTCATGGGCAGCCCAGGTGGACCTGGAGGTGGACAGCCTGGCCGACGACCCCCTTTCGGTCCCCCAACGCCAAATACTGGACCACACCACCCACTTGGATTTGGGGGCATGCCAGGCTTTGGAGGTGGTGGAGGCGGAGGAGGTGGTGGAGGAGGATTTCCACCAGGAGGCCCATCCCAGTTTAACATGCCACCCAATTTCAGCCCACCCATGCACCCTGGCCAGGGCTTCAATCCAATGTTGTCACCTGGAGGAATGGGTGGCGGTCCAGGAGGTGGAGGAGGTCCACCTCATCCAAGGTTTGGGATGCCTCAGCAACAGCCTCCACATGGACAAGGTGGCCATCCCTTCAACAGCCCACCCTTACCTGGCGGCCCTGGCCCTCGTGGGCCTCTACACGGCCCCATGAACCCTATGGGGGGTATGGGAGGAGGAATGAACATGATGGGCATGGGTGGTGGAGGTGGTGGGGGCAATATGGTGGGTGGTCACCCAGGTATGCCTCCGCAAGGACAGTTCCCTCCTCCACAAGATGGCCCGTACCCTGGATCAAGTCCTCCTGTTGGTGAAGAGGGAAAGAACTTTGGTGGTCCAGGTGGTGGTCCACCTGTTCCCTCTCAACAGCAACCACCTAACCTTAATCCCTCCGGTCCTCCATCCAACAATGCCACTCCTGGTCCGTCCCCAGCCCCTGGACCCCCACAGCCTGGAGGAGGTTTCCCAGGTCATCCAGATGTCCAACAACCCAACCCTAACACTCCAGGTCAACCCCAGTCAGCTCCTCAGCCTCCCAATCCCAACTTGTCCCCCACAGGCCCACATAATGGTCCCCAGCCTCAGCAAGCACCAACCAATCAGCATCCTCCACCCAACTCCACTGGTGGCCCTGGCTCCAACACCCCATCCAACCAGCAACAACCAACGCCACCAAACTCCGCTCCAGGTTCGGCGCCCTACAACCAGCAAAACAACGCTCCTGGAGGTCCAATGTCAAACCAGCCACCCAACTCCAACCAGAACAACCTTAACAACAGCAGTGGTGGCAACACTCCAGGTAGCAACCCCAATCCTCCATCCAACTCCAACTCTACGCCCAACACCCAGTCCCCACTTCCCAGTGGGCCCGCTCCACCAGCTGCTGGCCCAGGCTCTGGTCCCCCAAAGTTAGGTGGAGGCATGGTGTTCCCTTGTGGCCTCTGCCTGTCTGAAGTGCACGATGACCAAGAAGCCATCTTGTGCGAGGCCTCCTGCCAACGATGGTTTCATAGAGACTGCACAGGCCTAACTGAGCCAGCATATGGGCTGCTAACCAGAGAGAGCGCTGCGGTGTGGGCTTGCGACTTCTGCCTCAAGACAAAGGAGATTCAAGCTGTTTACGTGCGCCAGGGACTGGGACAGCTGGTCGCTGCAAATGATGGCTAAAGGATAGAAGAAGATTGGGGAAGAGGGATGTATGATTTATTTTTTGGTGCTTCATGTCTTGTGTTTCATGGTGAGAAAGTGAAATGGAAGCGAAGAATTAATCCACCAGAGGCGAGCGCGACATGCAGATAAAACTGAACTTCTTAATCTGTTGTTACTTCTTGCATTTGTTTCTTCACAGACCTCATAAGCACTTTTAGGGCCCATGTCTCTGATTAAAAAGCATTGTACCAGATGTTGGAAATGTTAGTGTATATAGAATATCATGATACATTTTCAAAATTCAGCTGTTTTTGATTGATGTTGCACTCATAGGTCTAGGTCTTCATTTCTCCTTGGTGACAAATTTGGAGAAGCAGCTTGATTCTGGCCACAGTACAAAGCAAAATTCAATGCGTATGTACAAGAATTTAACCTTTTGTGTGATTATACCCAAGATCAGCCTCCAAAAAACTGTCCAATCTCCTCCCCAAGCCCACCCCCCCAAAATCCAACTTCTTGATCTGCAAAGCACTGACGCCAACTTGCTACCTCAAAATTTTGACATGTCTGGCTAAGAATGCTTTAAGTCAAGAGTGTATAGTCACCACACAACCTCTCCTCTCCTCTCCTCTGTGATCTCCATTTCAGTATATCCAAAGGAATATGGCAGCGTCCTGGAAAACGCATATAATAAGTGTAGATAATCAACATTTCACTGTGTGCGTTGTTGAACACATGAGCGATCTGACAGAAATTGGAGTCCTGTGATTCTTTAATTAATCTCTAGATTGTTTCTCTTCATGTACAGCTACTCACTGTTCTTGACACAAAGTGGAGAATGATGGCTGGTGGCAGTGCCGATACTGGTAATCCATAACCATATCAGTGTGTGTATGTATGTAGTCTTTGGATTGCATGTGAACCAATGCAGTACTTTGTCAGAGCTGTTTTTAATTGTTACATTTACTGTTCCAGTTAGGCCTCATCCTGGGCTATGAAGTAACCAAATAACAGAACGAAATCAAATTTTGTCACAGATGTTTGCAGTTTCTTCCTTTTTTTTATTTCTACATTTCGGTCCAAGTTGCCTTTTTCTGGTTACTTTTTATGTACCTGTGTGTATGCTGTTCAATGTGCTTGCTCTGGTGCCCTCCATTCGCCAGCATTGTGCAGTAATATGGGGGGTGTTCTGGCCTTTGGCACTGTACTGAAAGAAGTAAACTGAATTGTTTTTTACAAGTCTTTTTTGTGAACTTATTATTGTATTAAATATGGGTTTAAAAAAAAACTAAACTAAGGCATGTAGTTAAAGATACCTTTTTTACATGTTTATTTTCAGCTCGGCAGTCTATAAAGTAATATATAAAAAGTTTCTTAAATATATATTAAAAAGCTGGCATTTTTGTGCTCCTGTCAGTTAAGGTGTTTTAAACAAAACACTTGGAATCATAGTGATTTCATGACTATATTTGTAAGGTCTATAATAATTTCATAAATTTGTAGGGCAACACAGAAGACTAATTCACCATGGTTTCCCTCTGGAATTTCCTATGGGTTTTCAGATTTGAGTAAAATAAAGTCTGTGGTTCACATTATTTTGAGGGTGCATGTTTTGTTGCAACAAATTAAATTATCTCAGTCTTGCATTTTGAAGCTTCTCTGTTTTTAAAAGACTTACAAGTTGCTATGCAAAGACTGCTACAGTTTATAAAACATCAGTTTGAAATCTTGTGGTGTGTTGTTGTCCTTTTAGCAACTTTTTGTAAAGAGCAGTTGTGGCCTAATGGTTGGAGAGTCGGACTTGTAACCCAAAAGGTTGTGGGTTCGAGTCTCAGTACTACTGGCAGGGATTGTAGGTGGGGGGTGTGAATGACTTCCACCTTCAATACCATGAGGTGAGACCCTTGAGCAAGGCACCGAACCCCCAACTGCTCCCCAGACGGCACAGCAAAGAAAAAAAAAAGCATGCCCTCTGCTCCAGGTGTGTGTTCACTGCTCAGTGCTGTGTGTGTGCGCGCTCTTGGATGGGTTAAATGCAGACCACTAATTCAGAGGACACCATACTTGACTACACGTCATGTTACTTTAATTTGTTTAAAAACAAAACATAAAAAGTCCCTTCAAGTAATAACCACATTCCTTATTTTACTCAAATAAAACAAAAAACAAACAAAAAGCTGTTGTAAATATCCGAGGAAACTCATGCCTCAAATATGCAAATTTTGAGTGTATAAACTAGTTAGTAATGCTAAAGTAAGCTATGAATGGCTGTATTCATGAAACATGAGCAGAACAGATGTCTAAATCATTCACAGATCAATTATTTTGCAAATGATTAAGACAGAATTTTGTTCTAGTGTTGCAGTTCTAGTGTTTATATATATATATATATATATATATATATATATAAATATAAATAATATTTCCATTTTTGACACGGAATTATATTCTAATAAACCGACAAATCTGCCAACTAAAACCTTAATAAGAAAGAAGTTAAAAATAAAACTTCTTTGGTTATCTGACTTATGATAAACATTTAGCTATTTTTATAGTTAATTTTCACAACATTATTATTGTTTTCATTTTTTTTAGTATGTTGTTTTAAAACATGCAATTTTAACGGGTATAAACAGTGGCATCAAGTTTCTTAAATTGGTTAATGGACGGGCCCTGAATTATTTGTATTTGATTGACATTGGATCTCGGCCAATCACGTGCTCGAATCGGCCGGCCTTGGGACCACTCTCCAGCCAATAAGCGCTCAGAAGGGGCGGATCGATGACGCAAAGGCAACAGGTTGTTTCGTAAAAAACGCACTGACAGTTTTGCATGGTCTGTCCATCCTCAGTCTCAACGAGGAGTTTTTAATTGAGACTAAACTTAAAAAGAGCTTCTTTATTATTTTGTGCCTTGTGAAGGTCAATGCTAAAGGTTTCGGAAAACAGGTAAGCAGAAGGAATGTTTTTGTTTACCCAGCGTGTTTGTTTTTGTTGCTGTTCATGGCTGCGGGTTTGTGTCCAGCCTTTCAGTTGTTATAATCCATAATCACATGGCTTCACAATTACGATGGAGTTCTGCTGAGCGAAGCAAAGAAACACCTGTTGCTTTGTGTCTAAAGCTGCAGGCTGGATTACAGAAGATGCGCTGATCCAGGTTGGCGTCTCTCCTCTATGAAATAATAAAGTCAGTATGACTGACCTGCGTTGATCTCAGTAGGACCGATCAGCATCATTTTTGTATATTATATATATATTATATATATTTTAAATATCCCACATGATTTAAAGGGAGTTTTGGTCGCATAGGTGTACGGTGTACCTTGTTGTCTATATCTTTTACAAAGTCAAAGAACAACACAGCTAAACAATCAGTCAAAACTGTAGCCATAAAACATTCATTGTATTATTAATGTAACTTTAACCCTGTATATTAAAATAACATGCTGGTTTCGATCCCACCGATACTGACTGACTTGCTGGGTGGGTGTGACGCAATTTGGAAAAAAAATAAATATATATATATAATCGTTTCATTCTGCACCTTTGCTTGTGCTACCTCATCTCTCTCTCTAGTCATATCTGTGAATAGAGAAACTTATGGACAAAAACAGCTCCTCTAAAAAGCGCCCGTCTCAGTGTAATTTAATATTTAGCTCTTGGTTATTTCCAACACTGCAACTAGAACATAGTAGAGTCAGTGTAATTGACGCAATAACTCAAAGCTAGCCTCAAACCCAAATTCTATCCTGCCCTAAATAGTATAGTAAACTGGCACATAAAATATAAATAATTAAACAATGAAATAATGACAATGAATAAGTACAGAAAAGATGTAATCCTCATTGGCATATGCATACTCGTATGGATTGAATTTTACTTAAGAATACTTTTTTTTTTTTTAATGGGCTATTTAAAATGTTGATTTCAAAATGAATATTGTTTTGTTTTTGTTTATGTGCTTGTATATCAGTTAATCAAACTACTGTATTTTGTCAACAACAACTAGCCAAAGGCTATCATCTTACTCTATGACAATAAGGAAAAAGCTTCTATCTATCTATCTATCTATCTATCTATCTATATATCTCTATATATATATATATACAGTTATGACATAAAGACCCTGATATATATATCCAGTTATGACATATAGACCCTGATATAAGCTTAAATTGTTGTGATTGTCTGTTTAAGGTGACAAGAATAACTCTATCGATATAACACTCTAAAAATTAATGTCATTGCATTAAATTACAAAACATCAAAGTAGAAAATTGTATTAAAGAGTAGAGAATTGTATTAAAATACAATTTATTGCTATTCAAATTCATATGTATGAATGTGGAATATGTTCATGTTCAGGTGGTTATTCTGCTCTGACACCTGTGTGAACTTGAGGAGAATTGACTTCAGACATCCAACTAAAAATAACCATGGGACAAGTTGGGAAAAGTAATTAAAACAATGGCTCAGAAAAAAAATGTTTATAAGTTGGTTAGAGAAATGGTCTAGCATAATTTTCACATAGTACAGATGCCACTTGGTTAAGAGTCTACATTTTGGGGCCTATGTAAATTAAATAATATTTATTTAGACCACATTTGGTGACAATTTGGAAGTGAAGAAAAGTGAAAGATGTCTATGTTTGGGCTAAAGACTGTGTTGGCATAATTGACATAAATAGAATTTTCCCCATAGAAGCACCAGCCAAGAAAACAATTAATGGATTAAAGCCAGTATGTTTTAGACGCAAGTACCCTCAGGGTACTAATTCTTTCAAAGAGAGTGGAAACTGTAAATAAAACCCTAACAAATCTGTTTAGGTATTTTAACATGCTTTTCTAAGTAGTCAAGTGTATTTGCAACAACTTTTTGTATTATTAATTTGACTGCATGAATGGAAGATGGCACAGAGAACTGGTGATCTAGTCTAGTAACATTCCTCCAAGAACAAACAGCCATTCTGATGCCAGGTGGGACCCAGTGCCTTGTGAAGGTTGAGAATCACATCCACATAACTATCCAGACCTGTTTTCATAAGTTTGTACCTTTAATGTTTGGCAGATGTACACACATGGGTTCTAATGCAATAATTGTAGAAACCTGGAAAACTTGCAACCACAAACAGTTTTTGTTTGGCTATTCTGTGTGTATATATATTTTTTTTTTTTGAGAAGGATTTGACACTTGTATGTTGTCTTAACAAGAATCTTAAGTCAAATATGTACAGTTAAAAATGTACAGTTTTCACATAATTAATCTGCTCCTTAAACCAATGAGAAATCACATGGTGGGTTCCATTTCGCAGGAATGCTTGGAATCCCGCCTATGTGAGGAATACAATGGCTGACTTTGAGTAGCTAATCACACCTAATGGCTCAACAGAGGCGCTGACAGTTATAATGTAACCAAATGCCCCTGTTTCAATAAGTTATTCATTGATAGACCTGAGTTTGTGGTCTGTTATTTTAGTTCTCAATGTCTTCACAATTTTTGCCCCCCAGCATTATGCTGGTGCATTATAAGTCTGTGTTTAACACCGGATGCAACGTAATACTTCATGCACATAGCAGTTGTTGTATAATTGTTGACATATAGAGATTGCAGAAAGAAATTTGCTTCAAGACTTCAAGTAGCACACACAGTCTGATGAGGTGGTAAAACGAGGGCTTTAGATGATGCCCTGCATAACTCTGGATGTTTTCTGCATCACTTGCTTTGTACAATAGAGCACATATGCATCTGTTTAAACACCAGTAACTCAGTTAATCAGCAGATTAGACTCAGCATCTTTGATCGTTCATGCAAACATGCTATGTGGCGCTTTGATGTGATACGAGGAATGTTCCTATCACAGTGATAAGCTGTTTTTGAGCTAATGTTAGCTCTCCTGTGTAATGGAACTGTGTTCTAGGAAAACGGGAAGACAGGAAGCAGAGTGGAATGTGCTAGAACCTGCTCCTACCAGCAGGCACACCTGTTTGCCACACACAAACAATATCTTTCTCTATTCTAATGTGAGAAGACTCTGTGCCGATACCTGATAGCTGTCATGTACAAAACTGCTTCATATTTCTATTTATCAAAATGTGACACTATATCAAGGAGCAGTTTGTTAAAGGGTCTCTTGGGAAATTAGTAGTAGTAATTAGTAGTCCAAAACATATTTGAAAGGTGAGCCCAGATGGAATTTGCAAAACAGCATCAAGTCTGATAGGACTGAAGTATGTACAGAAATATAAAATATTTGCAGGTCGATGCTGAATTTCTCATCTTTTTCTGAAAAAGCTTAGATGCTTGAATGAATTGCTTGCCATTCTGGCAGTAAAAAAATCTACCTTAATACAAAAAGATATTAGTAGTATTCCATGTTTTTTGTGTTCACAGTGTTAATTTTAGTTTGAGTCATTTTGGTACTATAGCTTATTTTATTTTGTTTAGTTGCCAAGCCAACATTTCAGCAATTTCAACAATTTTTGTTTATTTATTTAATATACTGTAGTATTTTTTTATTTAATTTAATTTCAGCTTTATGTCAATTAACGGAAACTATTTTTAATAGTTTTAGTTTCAGTTAAGAATAACAACACTGAGATGTTTTTTGTTTTAAAAATTTCTTGTGAATGTTTTGTGGGCCCTAAACTCCATGGCATGTTTACATGAATCACAAGTACGTTCAATGGGTTGTAAAGCTTTATAACCAACGGCAGATTGTTTAGCTGACTTAGCATTGAAAAAAACATCTTTGCAAAGAATTTCCAGTAGACAAAAAAACCCAGAGAATGTTGGTTGCGAAAATGAAGTGTGACTTCCTGTAGAACCTAAAAATTATGCAATCTTTTGATCAGACTGTAAATCTATCCCACACAGCCTTGTTTTCATTTGAAAATTTAAATATGGAGTCTACCATGATTTGGTTCAATTCATGTTGTGGCTTCTTTGTGTATCTGTCCCCTCTTTGGGCTCTTCAAATAGTCCACCAAACAGTCTAGCATTTTAGTTTAGTCTCTAAATGGGCTAGTGCACTGATTTATTAAATTCTTTGTCTTGTTACCACAGCAGGTCACAATGAGCTCCCTCTCAGCAGACAGGAAGCCCCCTCTGGACTATGGTGTCCAGATTCGCTTCATCAAAGATTTGGACGACGGAGGGTTCCCAGACAGGAGTCGACTGGCCGGTGGAGTTGGTGGCGTCAGCAATGGGACTCCTTCACCGTCTAAGTATGGAGTAGCTGTGCGGGTGCAAGGCATTTCAGGACAGCCGTACGTGGTGCTCAAGGATGGAGAAAAGGGGGACTCTTACGGGGTACAACTGAAGACTCAACCACAAATCCAGAGCTCAACCCCAATTGTCTCTCAAACTTCCCCTTACAACTCCCTGCTGCTGGGACAAAGGGAAGGGGCTCGGACTCCCCAGGGTTCTTATGTCCCGGCTGACCAACCTAGCTCTCCAGATGAGGATTTTGGGAGCCCCTTAAGAAGGCCACCTGGTGACGGACAGGCAGGGACTCAAGGAGAAGCCGAGGCCAGGTCTACAGAACGCCTCACCCCTTCTGCTCTGGCTCCCAAGGTGGACAAAAAGGATGATGATAGTTTTAACGAAGCAGGGCTTAGGAAGGTCAGGCAGAATGGTATTGGGAGTAATCTGAATGGGACAGGGCTAAATGGAGCCTCATTGGACGATGACCAAGCCCCAACTATAGACACCAAGTCACTGGCTCCCATTAATAAACTCATTAGCCGGTTTGGTGGTGGTAGTTCTGGTGATATTTCGAACTCAGAACCCCGAACTCGGCTTCGTCTTGATAACCGAGTTAGGTCTCACAGTGTGGATGCCCTCAACAAACCTACAGATGAGCCCCCTCCAACTTCACCAACGATAAACCCCTATGCTCCTATCACTCCAGCTACAGTGCCCAAACTCAGCTCACCGAAACCATCAACTGGCAGTCTAGGGCGAGACTCCACCTCTGTGGCTAAAGTGGCTGCTATCCCCAATTCCAAACCCCTCACCTTCAGCCAATCACCAAAGCTCTTTGTGCCCAAAGAGGCACCACCTGCTGTACCAAAGAAACCAGTGAGTCCTCAAGATCTTGTTCTTCTTCTTGCTTAAAGTTGGCACACCTTTAACCACAGATCTGTCACTACGTCCTTTTCAGTATAACTTTAAAGGTGATTTTTTTTAAATAGCATGCTTAAAAAGTCTGTAAACGTGTGTAAAAATGTGTTTTTTTCCCCAGTCAATCAGAAAGTTTAGCTAGTTAAAAATGCTCTCTGCTTGTTAATCATTTCGTACATATGGGATTGCTGTGCCATTGAGATGGCAAACATGCTTTTGGAAGGTGGTATTTTTGAGAGGATGTAGTTCTCCGTACACCTTTGGTTAGAGAACTGCCTCAAAGTTTTTTAATCTGCTAACATATGCTTTTTGATTAGCTTATTTCTCTGAACACCTATTTCAGTGATGTTGGTTAATTAGTAGGGGCAGTTTTATGTATGATATTTCAAAAATAATGCTCCTGTCTATTTTCAGGTGACACCTGACCTCATAAAGAGCCAGACCATGAGTGCAGAGAACGGAAATGGAGAGGATGCCCAGACCAAACAAGCTATTTACAATATACTTAAAGAAGGGTATGATAATTCTCTTATTTTACAGAGCCTCACAGTTGCCTATAAATGTATTTCACAATATAAGTTGGTGAAGTGCATTCATAAAGACAAACATTATACTACTTTTTAACAGGCTGCTATTACTGATAAGAGCTGTAATATTGGAGGAGTGACTCGAGAGATAAATTTAATTATATTTTGTAAGCTTATACTCAACAAATCGTAACATGCTGAATACCACTCACACTTTTGCAATGCCCTAGCATCCAACAAGAATACCATGTAAACATGCTTAAAGCCACTCAAAACACCCTAGCAACCCTGGCAACATACTGGCATACACCTCTTACATTTTCTTAAGAACATGCCATAATCTAGTCCGTCTCTGGCTCATTCAATTTCCTTTTATATTTTCTAACACTAGGTCTATTGAGAGCGAGTCAGCCATCAAACACAAAGCAAGCCTCATTCATGAAGGGTTCTGTGGGGTGAAGGTAAGCACGCTTGTATTCAATAAATCAGTTTGCATTTCCCAGCAGTGAATGGCGCTCCGCAGTGTCTGCTGAATGAAGAAACTACATCTAGAGAGGGTGTGTGTGTGTGTGTGTGTGTGTGTGTGCCCATAGTTTGCGTATCGGTCCCAGTTTTGCATGATTGTGAGCGTGTTTTAAAAGAGAGAATGTAACAGAGAAAGATATTTCGAGACCGTGAGAGGAGATAACAGCGACAAGGCTGTATCTTTGTGAAGAAATGAGCATGCTTGTAAAAAAAGAGTTTAAAATGGACAATAATCATTATTATCAAGTATTTTAAAGAGAGTAGGTCAGCTAATAACAGGCTTTATTTAAAGGGGCAGTTCACCAAAAATGAAATTCTGTTTTTCATTTACTCATCCTCATGTTGTTACAAACTCGTATGAATTTCTTTGTTTCATGGAACACAAAAGGTGACTTTTTGAGGAAAATCCTGGCCAATGTAATACAATTTTAATTATTAATTAGAATTTTGCTCTAATTTATTCAGTTTAAATATTAACTTGGCCTGCCAAGCTCCAAAATGACAAAAAAAACACCATGAAAGTGGTCCATATGACTTACATGCTATATTTCAGTTTTCTGAAGTAATTTGATAGACATTTCAGGCTATTCACTTGTTTTTCCTAGAATGTTGTTGCTGAGAGATGTCGATTGTCTAATTTGTTAACGAATCATGCTTTTGAATCGGATCTTTTCGGTGAACATTGATCCAGGTCACAAAATCAGTTCGTTCATTAATTCGTTCATGAATTGGACAGATCCGGTTCTCATAGCACACCAGAATGGACAATTATCAATGAACAAAAACTTATATTCTGTTACTTAAAGTTCGTTGCTCACACAAAGCTATCATATGACTACAGAAGACATCATGATATTTAATGATCACTTAATATTTTTATAAAGCTTTTATGTCCTTTTTGGAGCTTAACAGCCCCAGTCCTCATTCACTTTCATTAAATTGAAAAGTGGCAAGGATATTGACTGAAAGAAAAGCAGCTTTTGTGTCTTCATGAGAAGAATGAAAATCATTCAGCTTTAGAAAAAAATGAAAGTATGTAAATAATTTTCATTTTGTGGGAAATATCTCTTTAAATACGGAGTTTCTGTATCTTCATGTACGTAAACACATGCATGGCCATGCGTGTCTGTATAATATTGTTAGCCTACGACGTGTTTGCATAAGTTTCCTGCATGTGAAATATCCTCCTGCGGTCTCTTGGCAACCGTCATCTCAACAAGGAAAGCTGATTAAGGCCGTGTGGTTCCATCAATAATTAAGTTACACTGGAAATGGAAGCCTGTGAGGGAGGGTTTCCCCTCAACCTGGGGCCCTCAGCATGTCTGTTTGGGTTAATGGTTTTAATGCGCACTCGTTGTACGGCCTCTTACGCTGTCATATACCAGTGCTCGTCCATGCATGATAAACTCTGTTGTTGTTGTGGGCAATAGTGGGAGACGTTGTGACTGTTGCTAATTAAGCTCATTAGCGTGGAGTAAACCTTGTCAGGGACTTGGAGATGTTTGATAGTGTTTAGACTGCGATTACTGTTAAAAAGTTTGGACAGTAAAGACATCTATTAATGTTAACATATTAACATTTTTAATGTTATAAAAGATTTCTATCTCAAATAAATGCTGAAAATTAGTCCTGAAAAGAAAAAATGTATCACAATTTCCACAAAAATCTTAAGCTGCACAGCTGTTTCCAAAATTGATGGTAATAAAACATTTCTTGAGCACCAAATAAGCATAATAAAATGATTTCAGAAGGATCATGTGACTCTGAAGACTGGAGTAATGATGCAGAAAATTCAGCCTTGCCATCGCAGGAATAAATTATATTTAAAAATCTATTCAAATAGTAATTATTAATTTGTAATAATATTTTACAGTATTACTGTTTTTACTGTATTTTTGATCAAATAAGTGCAGCCTTGGTGAGCAAAAGAGACTTTTTTTCAAAAACACAAAAAAATCTTACAGATCCCAAACTTTTGAACACTAGTGTATGATGATTAGCTGAGCTGATGTGACGCTGTTACTGTTAGGTTGTATTCTTTCTAATAATTATCTACACGTCTAATTGTTTTGATTTACATTGGTTCTAGAAGTTTACTTCATACTTTAATAGTACTTTAATGTGTTGTTTTTTTATTCAAGAAGTAACTTTAGATCCTGCGACACAAAAGGTCAGTTCAAATGACCTGGTAGTAGCCATGTGTGGTCATTATAATGATGGCAACAGCAGTTGAATGGTCCGATGGGATATCCTACAGGACTGGGTTATTTGAGCAGCAGATAGCTGCCTGCTGGCAGTGTGTGTATGTTTCAGATCTAATAATTAGTTTTATGTTACCTCATTAAATTAAGATCAGCCATGTGCAGTTATAAGATAATTCATTTAAGGCGTATCTGTATCAGGGCAGGAGTCACTCAGAAACTAATGTGATTGACAGTAAGAATAACTAGTGTAGTGTAGATACGATGGCTAAGACAGGATGTAGTGATTCCTGAGGGGACATTTGAAGCAAAATTGCTGCTGTAAGATGAATGCATAGCCCCAAGATGACACTGATCATCCTCCTTGTATGACTCATATGCATGTTTGCAACTTATATGAACAAAGCTACATGTGTTCTGGTTTTATAAGGCCCATTGGTGGCAAATTGAAAGACTTTTTGTTTAATAGTTTAATGAATAAAAATAGAAACAAATCCTTATATGGTTCCAGCACAGTAGTTCAACTTTTAATTTTTCACGTCCTCTTCGTATCTTATGCTCAATTCAGGGAATTCTTTGTTTATTGGTGGAGGTAGCATTAAGCAATTATTAAATGTACGTATTTAAATAAATGAATAAATATTAAAAATATTAATTTATTTATCATGTTGATTCTGGTTTCAAAACAGAAAACCATTTCCACTTGTCCCCCAGTTTGTGAAAACATGCAAAAATCCTTTTTAAAAATTTTCATTTTCTTTTCTTTTCTTTTCTTTTCTTTTCTTTTCTTTTCTCTTTCCTTTCCTTTCCTTTCCTTTCCTTTCCTTTCCTTTCCTTTCCTTTCCTTTCCTTTCCTTTCCTTTCCTTTCCTTTCCTTTCCTTTCCTTTCCTTTCCTTTCCTTTCCTTTTCTTCCAGTTGACTACGTGTTGACATGACACTGTGTGATAAAATCACTTACTAATCTTGTCTGTGGAAAGCTATTCAGTCTTTTAATTCCTGACATAACCATGTTAAGCTTTCATATAATGCATGCAAGATATTTTTTACGGGATTTACGTCAGTAATGTAAAGCCTGTTCAGCTGCCTTGAACAGTAGCCCTGCCACAACAAGGATGATTTATTAAATAACTTAAAAGATCATAAGACACACATTTTGACACAAGTGCTTTGATGAAAATATGAGCTTCTGCTTCCGTTTCTGCTTTTAAACCCATAGACTTCAACTGTAAATGCATTAGTGTAAGTGTGAATTTTCTTTGCTAATCAACAGCATGCTGTCAAGTAGAGCTTTATTTTTTTCAAAGCCGGATCACTACATTAATTGTTAAAACTCATTGGGGTTTTGTGCTTCACACGGTCCGCAGATCTTAGTGACTGACAGCAATATGAAGACTGAACTGGAGCAGGTGTTCAACAAAAACACACAATTACAGCAACTCCTGGACAAGGCCAAGAGAGAACTGCGGGAAAACCAGGACCAGTGAGTCTCTGTTTGCATTATTAACATCAAAACAAAGCAAATGTGCATTTCCAACAGAAAATAGAACCATGTGGAGTTTGTGTGATAGGTTCCTTCTGTCTTCAGAATGGTAGAACTGCGTATGGATAGAGAGGTAGCGGAGTCTCGCTTACGGCAGCAGGAGGATCAGCTAGCTCAGCTCCAGGAGGAGCTCAGACGAACACTGGAAAACTCACCTCAGTCCGACACAATGCAGCTAGTATGCACACAAACAAACAACATACAGAATGATTGTGGTGTCTGCCATTATTGACCCTTACTCAGCCTTTTTAATGCTTTAAATTCCTAACAACATATTGCACCAAGACGTGTGAATTACTAAGTGTATTATTCATTGTTCAAATTAAAAAGGTATGCAACGGTAGATGCACTGTATCTACACACACATTGGTGATGTCAAAAGTATCGATGTCGGTACTGAAATTTTAAAAATGTGATGATACCAGCATTTCCCGCTAGCATTTTGAGCGCTGTTGTGCAGATTCTCAAACACCTCTGACTGGCCATTGTTCACGTGGTCAACAGATATGTCTGTAATTGGCTACAATAATCATTGCTTCACGCTCTTCACCGAGAGCTCAAAATGCTAGCGGGAAATGCTGGTATTGTCACATTTTTAAAATTTCAGTACCGACATTGGGACTTTTGACAACACTAACACGCATACAGAACTAAATAAACGCACCTACTCAGTATGTATTATGACTATTTTCCAGAATTTAAAAACAGTAAAGTCATCACATCATGGATTAACATACATGCAGTTACGGGAATTATGAAGTGACCAAAAATTTGCCACTCTGCCACCCAAAGTTGGTTTTCCAACTCATTTGCTCCAACTTATCAATTAAAAAATAGAACATTGTTTTTTTTTTACATTTTTAGTTTTGTAAATACATTTATGTTGCATACATATTTCCCTTAAACACAGTTTTTCTCTGCAGGACTTGATGACGGTGCAGGCAGAGCTGTCAGAGTCTCTGATGCTGAAGCAGAAACTAGAGGACACACTGAGGCAGAGAGAGCGAGAGCTCACCGCTCTGAAAGGGGCCCTGAAGGATGAGGTGGAGTCCCATGATAAAGAGATAGAGGCCCTGAGAGAGCAGTACAGTCAAGACATGGATGCCCTTCGTCACAGCATGGAGACTGTCTCACAGGTGAACATGCACTACAATGCCTGTGTCTCACGTTCCAAGTCCCTGCCTTGTGGGGATTAACATGGAAGAGAAATGTTTTATCACTTGTCGCATCATGCCTGATACCTAGGCTGGATCGATTCAGATGTGTGATCTGTTTTGTTGTCCAAACTGTTGTGAGAAGAACTTTTAAGCATCTTGAATGAGTGCAAAGTACAGAATTGAAATTTTCTCTGATACCTGTTGTCTTTTTCTTTGGCCTTATCCATAGTCTCAGCTGGAAATCGAGGAGGAGCGTCAGAAGGTGAATGCCTCCATCCTGGCTCTGGAGGAGGAGCTGGAGGGGTACAAAGAGCAGAGCGACCAATGGAAGAAGCAGCTTAGCTCCACCAACCGAGAGTAAGCTCTGACACATGAAACATTTTTTGAAATATTTATATGGTGATGGCAAAATTTTGCTGAATCCCAATAAAATGAGCGACAGTGGCCATTGGTGATGTGATGTGGATGGATCCAATGAAAGAGTTGGGAAGTGTTTAATTTTATGCAGATGAGCAGTGAAGCCCACCAGTAATGTTAGGGCATCCAACATTAGGAACAGCCACTATGGATAATAACCACCAGAGTTAAAATTACAGTATTTTAGCAACATTTGTTCATATCTATGCCACCTTAATTACATAGAACATTGTTTTATAATTTCCTAAGGTGTTTTATAAGATCTTAATGTGTTGTTCCAATGTTCAAATCCATATTTCTCTAAGGAGTTAAGAGACTCATCTGTGATCATATTCAAACAACCTTGTGACCAACACCCTTTGTTAACATTCAGTGCTATCTTGAGGACTTCAGTACGTATGATGATTGTTTGGCTAGAATTTTGTCTTCTGGTCCTGTAGGCTAAAAGGTCCACATTTCATTTGCCTGATGTGATACTTTAAAGATAGATACTGTTATTATCCTGCATCCAGTTCACGCTCACATTTGAGACTGCACTTTATTTTTAATGATATTCAATGCCGTTCAAAATTTTAGGGTCTTTCAGATCTCTTATGCTCACCAAAGCTTGTGATATTTCACAATAACGTCTTTTCTATTTGAATATAATTTGAAATGTAACTTATTGCTGTCATTACTCCAGTCTTCAGTGATTGGTCCAGACGCTACATGATCCATCAGAAATCATTCTAATATGCTGATTTGCTGCTCAAGAAACATTTCTTATTGGCACTGTTGAAAACCATATGGCTGATTCTTTGAATAGAAAGTTCAAAAGAACAGTATTTTTTAAATTCATAATGGACTTCACTGTCATTTGACTTGACTTTTGATAAATTTAATGCATCCTTGCTGAATACAAAGTATACATTTCTTTCATTTAAAAATACTGACCCCAAACTTTTGAGTGGTACTGTATGATGAGAACAGAGATGTTTTAAAGGACATTTGAGTTTTTTAGAGCAGGATTTGACTCGAATTAAATCTCATAACCACGTCCCACCGGTTTCATTGTCTGTTTTATATGTTGTCTTTGTTTGTCTGCATTTGATGTGTTTTATGAGTTTCATGCTATGTGTTCATGTCTGTTGTGTTTGTTCAATGTTTATTGTTGTCTTTCTGTTGCATGTGTTCACTTCTGGTTCTGGTCTGCCAGGCTGGGGCAGTGCAGCGCATTTCAAAAGTGAGACCGAGTCCTGTAGATGCACAACTTCTAACACCTCGGGCAGAAATTAATGATCAGTTAACTATGATTGATTAAGTGTTTTAGTGTAAAATCTGTCGCCCTAAACTAGAATCTATTATCCTGGTTTCAATTTGGCTGTTTCAGTTATAAAATCTAAAAAATAAAATAAAATCAGCGATTTAATTAAGACTAATCAAAATAAAATCCTTTAATCTCACTGTCTGAGCTGATGCATCAAATACAATAACATAGTACTTCTATTAATATGGCAAATGTTCTCGTGCAGGTGATCCAAATTGACGCTCAAATGAATCTTGATCAAATATTTTCTTATGTCATGAATCATTTCAGTTCTGTTCATGATTCTG
Source organism: Sinocyclocheilus anshuiensis (assembly GCF_001515605.1). Taxonomy (NCBI): domain Eukaryota; kingdom Metazoa; phylum Chordata; class Actinopteri; order Cypriniformes; family Cyprinidae; genus Sinocyclocheilus; species Sinocyclocheilus anshuiensis. The sequence goes on along the minus strand of NW_015554119.1, from coordinate 335,777 downwards.
AAATAACACAGATCCTTCTCTAGGATGTTGATTCTTCTACTGGATGAAATCATTGTAGTGGATAGCTGCACTAACATTGAATGTGATATTGTGTGTTGGTGTGTTTTAATTAGTGCTTGTCTCATTGGACAGGCTGCTGCAGGCACAGCAGGAGAAGGAGGAACTGGAAGAGAAGCTGCTCACAGTTAAGAAACAAACTGATGAAACCGATTCAAACTCTTTAATGAAGGTAAGATACAAATAGAAGTGTTTTCTGTTGTATTTGGTTCAAAAAGATTTACTGTGACACCTAACTGTGCACTGTGAATGCTGAATTTTAAGACATAGATATGTTTTTTAGCCTGGTATAAAAGTTACTTTGCATTTTGCAGCAGTTGCAGCAGTGCCAAGATGATTTGAAGAAAGCTCTTTCAGAAGTGGAAAAACAAAAAGCAGAGGCAGCAAAAAGGGAAGAGGAGCTTAAATCAGTATCAAGAGCCAATGAGAATCGAGAGGAGGAGCTGAAGGCAGAGATTGACAGACTAATAGATCAGTCAAAGAAAGACAAAGAGGAACTTGCAAAAGTACTGGAGAAAACACAACAGGTAATTCTTGAAATGATGATAATTAAAACCTACCAGGGTGAATTAAATCTAAAATTGTCTTTACCTGGCATATTTAGGAAATGCCACCCGCACTAAATCTCATTGATCTCGCTTGACATGCTGAATTTTAAAGAGGAAATATGTTCTGATGTACTGGAAATTTTTTTTTTTCCGCTTTATACAGCTTTTCACTTTCCTTGAGGAAAAGAAAAAGTACTGTAAATGTAATATTTGTTCCCTTATTCTATTTACTTCCTGTTTGTGTAGTCCTCCACATCAGCGCAATCTCAAGAAAGCAACCTAGAACTTCAAGAGGCCAATGCTCGCTTAAGAGAGAAAATAGCACGCATGGTAAAACATCCCTAAAAATCCAAAATAGCCTTTTGCATTTTTAAGCATTTTGCTTTAAAAATGATTGGCATAACCATTTATCTCTTCTGCTCTAGTTTAGTCTTCTATGTACAATGAATGTATTTTCTTTTAACCCTCTTTTCCTCTTCATTTCCAGACACGCCTGCACTCCAGTGTTCCTGAAAGCTCCTCAGATGTTCTGGAGGATGAGAACCGGAGCCTGAGGAACCAGCTGGAGGAGTCCCGGCGTGCAGCTTCTCGACTGGGTCAAGAGAAAGAGGAGCTCAGCAGACGGTTGGAGGAGAGGGAGAGAGAGAGGGAAGCGCTGAGACATGGCAAGAGCGACCTGGAGGAGCAGAAGAGACTGCTGGACCGAGCACTGGAGAAGATCAATAAGGAGGTGAATGTGTGTTTTTTGTTCCGTTAAAAATTGCTTCTATTTATTATGTTTATATTTTTTCAATTTATAATTATTTACATAATGTATACATACGCTACTGTTAAAATTTTGGGGTTGGTACAATATTTGTAAAATGTTTTTGAAAGAAGTCTCTTATGCTCAGGTTGCATTTATTTGATCACAAATACAGTAAAAACAGCAATATTGTGAAATATCATTACAAATGAAAACAGCTGTTTTCTATGTACATATATTTTCAAATGTAATTTATTCCTGTGATGCATCATTACTCCAGTCTTCAGTGTCACATGATCCTTCAGAAATCCTTCTGAGATGCTGATTTGCTGTGCAGAAACATTTCTTATTTTGATCAATGTTGAAAATACTCGTGCTGCTTCATTTTAATTTTTGTGGAAACTGCGATAGATTTTTTTCAGGATTCCTTGAATAGAAGGTTTAACAGCATTTATTTGAAATAGAAATATTTTCATTGTTTTTTTATGTTCTTCATTTCTTTCTATCAGGTGGTGACTATGATGGGAGATTCACGTCAGTCGGTGCAGGTTCTTCAGTCTCAGTTGGATGAATTCAGAGATCGTTCTCGTAGAGAGCTGCAGGACGCTCAGAGACTCTGTAAGGACAGGCTGGTTGAGCTACAGAGAGCACAGGCCCTCCTAAAGACCACCCAGGAGGAGGTGAGACAGACCATGTTTCACTACATACACATAATGCTAAAGTACAACATAGTGCTTATAATGCAAAAATCAGTAATTCTACTTACATCCTTCATGAAAACCAAGACACTATCTGTGAGAATATTCCCACTGCTCTTAAAACCTTTCAGTTCAGATCTCAGATCACACCATAGATAAGATACTCAGTGCTTTGTTCTGTGTGTTTCTCAGGTGTCTCGTCTGAAGAAAGAACTGCTTACATGCTCAGAGGAGAGGGACAGTGCTCAGCTGGATAAAGAGCTGCTGAGCAGCCGTCTCAAACACCTGGAGAATGAGCTGGAGACGGAGAGAAGCTCACAGACGGACCACAGCAGAGAGATCCGTCTAATAGAGGTAACTGTGTATGTTTGGCACCTGGACTTTTGAGTGAAACCAACTCGACAGCACCCAGTCTCTTTTTAGGGGCTTCATTGAATGTCTGTGTGATCAAGAGTAACAGGAAAGAAGAACAGGGAGATGCTTATAGTGTTGTTTCAGTGATGTTTGTTAATGTAGCTTTTACCTTCATAAAACTGTTTCAGGACAGAGTGAAGACATTAGAGATCGAGTTGGATGAGGAGAAGTGTGGAGCAGAGCTCCTAAATGAACGCATCGCTCGCAGTCGAGAGCAGGTACACAGACGCACATTAGTTAAAGGCTGCTTTTTATTTGTCATATTTATGTTTGCAAGCACAAGCTATACACAAGCAAGGATATAGATTTAAATTTTTTTTTTTTCTAGGTGGATCAGCTCCGTTCTGAACTGATGCAGGAACGTTCAGCCAGACATGATCTTGAGATGGATAAGAGCGCACTAGAGAGACAGGTACACACAGATACCTTTCTAATAGACTTGGTTCTAAATTAAGATTATTATAATTGCTTTAACAAACATTGATCTGAAATAGTACAGTAATGGAGTTTACCCCAGATTTATTTCATCATATGTGACCCTGGACCACAAAACCAGTCTTAAGTGGCTGGGGTATATTTGTAGCAATAGCCAAAAATACATTGTATGGGTCAAAATTATTGATTTTTCTTTTATGCCAAAAATCATTAGGATATTAAGTAAAGATCATGTTCCATGAAGATATTTTGTAAATTTCCTACTGTAAATATATTAAAACAATTTTTGATTAGTAATATGCATTGCTAAGAACTTAATTTGGACAAATTTAAAGTCGTTTTTCTCAATATTTTGAATTTTTTGCACCTTCAGATTCCAGATTTTCAAATAGTTGTATCTCGGCCAAATATTGTCCTATCCTAACAAACCATACATCAATGGAAAGCTTATTTATTCAGCTTGCAGATGATGTATAAATCTCAATTTCAAAAAATTGACCCTTCTGACTGGTTTTGTGGTCCAGGGTCACATATTAGTATGACACACTTTTGTCACATTAATAATTTTATAACTGTATTGTTATATATATATATGTATGTTTAAATCCTTCATTCTGTCATCGCTCTGTATTTCATCTATCGTCTCTCTTGGTCTCTCAGGTGAAGGAGTTAAAGTCTCGTATTGCTGATATGGGCTCTCAGACTCGTCCCTCTGCTGGAGTCACGATGCTAGAAAACAAGATTCAGGAGCTGGAGGACCGTTTGCGTAGTGTAGAGAGGTACAGAACTGGACAAGCACAAACACAATCAGCACATAACTGGATATTAATCAAAGCATCCATGTATCCACTGTCTTTTGTGCATGTAGAGAGAAAAACACCATTCTAGCAGCTCAGAGGAGATTGGACAGGAAACTTAAAGACGTGACGGCCACCCTGGACCAGGAGCGAAGTCAACATGCTGAACAGAGAGACCAGGCAAGCACACACACACACACATTTAAAGATACATGTATTTTACATGTACATTAGGGTATGTACTTGATTTACGTCAAAATAGAAATATATTTTTTTATGATGTTAATTATTATGCCTATAAATGTGTAGACATAGCTGTGTGTATCTAAACAGCTGCTGCGTGTTTGTCTCTCCAGCTGTCTCTGCGAGTGAAGGCTCTGAAGCGGCAGCTGGATGAGAGCGAGGAGGAGGTGGAGCGTCTGGAGGGCGTCAGACGGAAAGTTCTGCGGGATCTTGAGGAGCAGCGGGAGCTGCAGGAGGCACAGCAGGCCAAAGTCAACGCGCTGGAGAACGAGCTCAAGTGAGATTTCTATCAAATATCCATATCAAATAATTAAGAATAATGTATGAATATATATATTTAATTTATGCATTTAGCAGACGCTTTTATCCAAAGCGACTTACAGTGCATTCAGGCTATACATATTTTACCAGTATGTGTGTTTCCTGGGAATCGAACCCACGACCTTTTGCGCTGCTAACGCAATGCTCTACCACTGAGCCATATATATATATATATATGTATATATGTGTATATATATATGTATATATGTGTATATATATATATATATATGTATATATGTTCCTGTGGCTCAGTGGTAGATTTATATATATTTTTTTAAATATACATATATGTCAGACATGCCTGATGTGAAAAAGCTTCACTGTCTTGAAAACATCTGAGTTAATGAAAAATGTAGTCAGTTGTGTCACTACTTTTAGCTAGTTACATGCCACCACTGATATCAAATGTATTTAGGCCTCAGTTTTGTTGAATGAACATTTTTAAAGAGGTCATATGATGCGATTTCAATTTTTCCTTTCTCTTTGGAGTGTTACAAGCTCTTGGTGCATAAAGAAGATCTTTAAAGTTGCAAAGACTAAAGTC
>NW_015554119.1:328664-330878 GCF_001515605.1 Sinocyclocheilus anshuiensis | reverse complement strand
AGAGGACGATATCCGCTTTGTCATGCCTAGAGCTGATCCGTGCTGGTCGCTGAGGAAATACAACAACTTCGCGTTGTGGATTGCCGGATCGGCTTTCAACGTGGACGAAGCGGAGTCCAGCCCAGGGTCATCACATGTGGTTGCCGCAAGCCCGCCGGACGGTCCTTCGTCAAATCCGCCGGCCGCACCGTTCTCTAGCCCGCCGCCGCTCACTCTAGTCTGCCGGCCGTTCCTCACTCTAGCCCGCCGGCCTCCGCTCACTCTAGCCCGCCGTGTGTGATGTTGTGCGTTTCGTTGTGATTTGAGACTTTAGTCTTTGCAACTTTACAGATCTTCTTTATGCACCAAGAGCTTGCAACACTCCAAAGAGAAAGGAACTATTTAAATCGCATCATATGACCCCTTTAAGGACCTTTATGCAACCGGGCACAGATCTTGTATGAAATTGAAATATAGCTTACACTTCAAAAGGCTATTTAATTGATTAAATATGAGCGCTGCAAGTTTCAAAGTCAGGTGCTTCGCTGCTTTGTTTACTGCGGTTACGGGGCAAACGGCTATATTCCTGGCGAAAAGCGACACCTGCTGGCAGAGAATGAATTTGCTTTTTTTTTCAATAAGCCCTTCTGCTCTTTATTAGTCTAAACTTTAGACCAAAGCCCAACACGACCCTTATTTTTACGCAGAAAACACGCTCAATTACTGTATTAAAACAAACACAACAAACAGTGAGTATGTTATTGTTTATAAAGCTTTTATTTAAGAGTCACATTTAAGTATTTTGATATATCATTGGAACACACTCTTATGGTGGTGACATCTGACGGTGTTGACAAATTTGGCATTTCTTTCACAAAACCAATGGAGTTCATGTAGTAGCCATTTTATTTTTTTCTGTTGATGCTCAGAAATTGGAAGATGGTGTTGACATATCATGGCTGTGACACAGGAAATATTAACATTAGAATTTAAAATATTCTAAAACTATAAAACTTAGCAGAGCCTGTCTGACACTGATGTACTCTACAGAGGTGAACTGTGCCAAGGGGGTCCTTTAGAGTGACAGCTGCCCCTGATATTCCCTGATTTGATTACATTTTAACATCTTATGAAACATGCATGTGTCATTAAAAAAACCACCTTGCTTTGATAGGAGATATTAAGTGTTGCTTTTGATAAAACAAGCTCTTTTTCATCATTAATTTTTTTTTAATCCATTTTATTGCATATGAATGATTGAACCCTTCTCTGTGGACACACTGTTTAGTTGTAGTGAGAGGACATTAAGAAACACAGATTTGGTATAATAATGAGAAAATTAAATTGAAGGTGATAATTGTGTTAAATACATTCTATTATTAATCCCTCATGACATTTAAAATATTTTTATTTTTAAACCTAATAGCAGTTACCCTTGCTGGACCTGTTTTGTTCCACGTCTCAAGAATGACTGAGTTGTAAATGTGAACTGGTGGATCGACAAGAATATAATGAATGATAAAACTCTAAAGATATAGCCCCCCATACCCCCTTCCCGTATTTTGGTACCCAAATGTTGACAGGTGCATGATGGACAACACTGCAACTGGAGTTTATGAAAATCTTCACCCTGGCAGGCGTTTTCAAAAATGTTTGGTTTCAGTGAACTGGTGCTGCGTTTGCGTGTGGACGAATGGCCTAACCGCGTAGAAAAAGCTGCGATTTAAAAAAAATAACCGCGTTCGTGTGGACAGGGCCTCAGACTGTCAGTCAACAAGAACAGACAAAAACTAGTGACAGGCAAGATGTGGCAGAACTGGGTCAGCCTGTTGTGAGACAAGACTGCCCGATTTAAAATTACACACTAAACGTGTTGCTAAACATGTGAGATCACATACATGGAACGTGAAGAGCTGAACAACTTGGCGATTCAAATAGTGCAGTTTGAGAAGAACCACCGAAAGTAAAGCATAAAAGACAAAAGGTTAGAAATATAAAATGAATGAACATTAAAGAGGTTATTCCGTTTTGGACTTACCAGGAGGATAAAATACCCCAGGATCTTCATGAGTGAAAAAAAAAAAAAATCAGTGTCCTTTCCTTTTCATGGTGTGCAGCTTAAGACAAAACAAGGGCACTGACATATTTTAAGATAAATCAGTGCAAGTTTATTTCAGTTGAAACAGCTAAGACTTACATTTTAGTCTGGGACTAAGCTTAAGTCTTCTATGTGAA
>NW_015554119.1:314574-328406 GCF_001515605.1 Sinocyclocheilus anshuiensis | reverse complement strand
GGAAAGAGTTTCATTTCATCACAAAACTCAGTATGCTTGTTACTCTTTGAATAGGTTAAATCCAGGCTGACTAGTTATGCTTGGCTTTGTTCAGTTCACATTTTACAAGAAAAGCATTGCATTTTTAGGATTTTGACACACCGTAAAAACAGCTGAATGAACTGTTCGTCACTTTTAAACTGACCTGTTCTCAAAGTAAAGCAACTACTTGTGCACACAGATGTTACTTAAAACAATAATTGAAAACAAAAGAAAAAACAAGGCAGATCTTAAATTCTTTTCTTTATGTTACACAGTGATAACACCATTGAAAATACAATTTATAAATATATTAAACTCTGGCTTATTATCGGCAGTATCATCTGCGAATCCAATCAGCTCTTCTTTACCAACAAACTAAAATTGTGGCAGTCAGTTCTTTTCAAAATACTGCAGCATCAACAACTAACCTAAAGGTCTGAGATGTTAATATAATTCTTAAACTACTCTTAATCAGATTTGATTGAAAAGTAAAAGAGTAGGCAACTTTATTAGGGTCATTTTGTGGCTGCAAATAATTATTCACTCATATAATCAAGACTGGATCTCCACATTCACACGGAACAATTCAATCAGACTGAACAATGTAAAATCAACTAAATATTATTGTAGCTTGCATTTGGTGGGTTTGCTGGGAAAGGATGAAAAGAGATCGTGCTTGGGTTTGTGTCCAGAGCTTCTTCAGCCTCTGAAGAACTTCGAAAACACTGAGAAATCATCCTGCATGTCAGTAGAGGGGTTCAACCCACCTGAAAGATGCAGAAAATATATTTCTGAATGATTATTCAGGAAAAGCTAGAGCAAAGCACTGCAGAAGCTTGAGGAATATTTGGGAAAATATACAGATATTTTAAAATGTAAAATCTAAATGAGGATGTTTTCTTAAATGCTCTAAAATCTAAAAGGTCTATTTTAAATATTCTCCTTGTCTTTTACCTTTAGGACCATTCATTACATAGGACAGGACACTTAAAAAGTTGTCTAGAAACCACTAACCTGGCATGAGAGGACCAGACTGATCTTGCGGCCCATCTCGGCCACTTGGACCAGAGATGGTCACTGTAGTCTCTTCATTACCTTCACCATCTCTGACTGTTCGCCTTTCTTCTACAGTCTACACACACATACATTCAATCTGTATTATTGTAATTAAAATCAGGTATTTACCAAGCTTGTTAGACAACATCTGAATGCAAGATGTGTGGTATATTTTGAGCCTTGCTCTACAATATTACTATATTTTTGATCAGAATAACTTGAGAACAAAATGACACAGGATCACTCACTCCATCTGGTCTGACCACCTTGGTAACGCTGACAGACTTAAAAGTTGACCTTATCTTAGGCTGTGAAGGCGCTGGAGTCAAGATCTGATCCAGACCACCTGAAGACACCTGTGAGTCCAGATCTGAGTGGAACCAGAAGACAAAAGGCCTGGATGAATTATACACATTGTATCAACTGAATATCAGGCAAGAAATTAATGTATTCACTGAATTGTCAGCACAAAAATCATAGACAAAATGAAAAATAACCCACGCATTTCTTTGCAATTTCTTTTTTTTAACTCCTTCACATGAAGTCTGAAATTTCATAATGCAGTGATCCGTCATTCTTTTATTTGGAGTTGATTTTCAAGTGTCTGGATATCTAACGATTCATTAAGATATCCAAACTTCTTTAAGAATTACAAAAGTGTTACAAAAAACATTTGACCAAAAATGTTATTTGAGAACTGTTAACAGTCTGTACTAGGGGTGGAACGGTACACAGATGTCACGGTTCGGTACGTACCTCGGTTCGGGGGTCACGGTTCGATACGATTTCGGTACAACGGGGGGAAAAAAATCTACTATGCTCGGTTTCTTTTCATTTATTTTGAACAGACAGTAGTACAAATTAAAAAAATGTTCCACCTAGATGTGAAAATACTAAATATTATTACATTATGCTATATATATATAAAATCTGCAGTATACATACAAGGAATAAACTCTTGAAATATATTTGATTTAGTTAACAGATAAACAAGGGAAAAAACAGTGGGACAAGTAACGTAGCCTATATACGCTGAGTTTCAGTTCATTTTTGTGACACGCTTAATTTGTTCACAGAAAGGAAACTCAAATGGCAGAAAGCGACATCCTATTTGTTTTCTTTATTTTACAAAAGCACAATGTTTTGTTTTCATTGTGAGTGTACACAAAAGCAGACCTTTATACAGTGATGCATTAATAATACAGTAAGTGTTTAAAGTTGATTCTGCTGGTATAAGGAAACCGTCGAAGTGATTTCGCGCACACGCACACACACGCACACACGCACACCAGTTCCAGCATTGCTAACTTGACAGCGCAGTTGGTACTTTATCAAAATAAAATAGTGAACCAAACATCAGCGCGCCCGCCTCTGTGTCACCATTGGAACGCGACTGAAATACAAAGCCTATTCAGGATTCAGATATACGTTACACCGCAAATATGGAAATATTATGGAATATTTGGACTTGTGCCAAATGAGAGAGGTAGGATACACGAGCACAAAGCTCCATTTCGCAAACAGTTGAGTGCACAAGCCTTTAAAGTATACTCCTTTGTCAGTCTGTGAGATGCATTCAGAGTCAGCACATTGTCGCTGTCTAGTGGGCTTTGTTTTCAAGTGCGCAACTCACAGCATTCGCTGTTCTTCTGCTGGCGGCCGGTTATCAAACAGCGTTGCATTGCTGCGGGCTCCCGCTTCTGGATTGGGGGTGAATTGCCTGTATTCGATTGTAAGGCCTCATGCACCGAACCGAGATGTCCGTGCCGTGACGGTTCGGTACGAATACATGTATCGTTCCACCCCTAGTCTGTACATACATTTAAATCATAGGGGGAAAAAAGCAAAATGCATTACCTCCATCCTCTTTTTTCTCTACCTCTTTTGGTCTTAATAGGCCATCTTTCCAAAAATCATGAAACTAAAAATAAAATAAAGACAATCAGGTGAGAACCCAGCATGGCAAGACTCTAAAGCACTGAATCGGTGAATTGGTTTACCTTTGAGAAGGGTCTCCACTGAGGAAAGTGGCTGCTGGGATCCTGTGGAGAAGAAGAATCCCTGTCCTTTGGTGCCCCAGAGGGGGGAGGGAGGGCTGGTGTGTCGGGTGAACTGTCAGGAGACTTCAACATGAAATCTCTAATCGGGTTACTACTTCCTGCCCGACCCCTGCCTTTCTCTGCACCTTCCTGAGGCGGAGCTTCTACTGGTGGGGCACCTGTTGGGAAGGAGAAGAGCAGGAGGAGATAGTAACATATACTTAAAATGCATCTAATAAGCTTACATCATCTAAATTAAGATAAACAACAATCTTGGAAGTTGAAGAAATACTTTGGACAAGTTAAATAAAAAAAATACAAATAATTGCAACTTGTGGAACAGAGCATACAAATGTACCCCTGTGTCCAAAGCCATGGTGCTCATCAAAGCGGCCTAGACCGGCAAAGATCTCCTCCATGTCCCTGAAGATCTGGCCGAACAGCTCAGGTTCCTCGAAGCGCATCCCACCAGGCCCAAAACTGAAACCAAATCTAAAGGCATCATCAAACGGGTCCCTACGGGGCCTATTAAAGTAATCGTGGTGAAATCCATTGTCATCGTCCTCGTCTTCATCATCTTCATGAATCATACCATCAAAGAAGGGGTCCCTGATCAAAACACATTTAAATTAGCAAACTGCTCAGCACTACACAATGTCACTGTATTGTATTTATCAGGAAAAATGAAGGGAAAATAAATACACTTTAGACCAACTAGGCCTACATTTATTTTTAGAACTAATAGAACTTTTACTTCTAATAACGGGTTAATAAAAAAAAAAAAAACTATTCTGAGGTTCGATTTCTCATTCTTCATTACTGTTATTTTTCACATTCTAGAATAATAATAATCAAAATATGAAGCCCACTGTTATTTATGCCCTGATGTGTCAAAGTAAAACCGAAAGAGAGCATGTACTGCTCCATATGGCTTCCCATATAATAGCAATCTGTAAATGATTCTGATGAATAAAACTACACCAATGAATGCATTATCAAATCATTCAGAACTGTACTGACAATTACAAATTCTTTAAGATATCACAATGCTCTATAAAAGTTTATATGGTTATAAAATCACATTCAGTAAGCATTTACTTTCATTGGCACCAATAGAGAAACCTCCACAAGAACAAAATGAAGAGAAATATTTAGAAGTATTTAAGTTTATAACACTATACACAATATTATAACCTATACAGTGTATCTTGTCAATTACACAAGATCAACACTTATATTAAAGTGTTATTTAGTCTAACAGCTGCTGCTGTCAGGGGACATTTAAACTTTAAACTGTTAAAGACAGCCTCACCTGCGGCCATCACCACGATAATGACCACCGGGAACCCCGAAAAACCCACGAAACAGATCAAAAACACTCATTTAAGGACGCAGAATCCAGTGATCCTTCACCATAACAAACACGGTTGCATCAGAGATCCAGCGCAGGAAGGACAGCGAGGAAACCTACGAGATCTTTCCACTTGCTTCAGAAAATCATTTCAAAATAAAAGTCCGTCGTAATTGGCAATCATGTGGAATACAATTTTTAACTTGCATTTTAAAATCAATAGTTACTACTGATACTAGACTATCAGCAGTTGGAAAATAACAGACATTTTCATCAACATGAGAATTTTATAATGAATGTATATGAAAGCTTTACATTAGGTGTTGTAAAAAGAATCGAACGCTGATATTTAAAAAAAAAAAAAAGGTTTACTTACAAAATCATGGTAACACGATGTGATCATTTAAAGGGGTCATATGATGCGAAATCCAAAGATTTTTCCTTTCTCTTTGGAGTGTTACAAGCTCTTGGTGCATAAAGAAAATCTGTAAAGTTGCAAAGACTAAAGTCTCAAATCCAAACAGATATTCTTTATAAAAGTTAAGAGTTAACCACGCCTACCTAAAACGGCTCGTTCTAACACCCCCCCACATGTGTACGTCACGATGTGGGAAGATTTGCATAACGCGCCCAAATGTTCACGCAAAGAAAGAAGGTGTAACTTTTATTCTCGCTGTAGTATTGTTGTTGCCGCCGCCATGTCGTGAAGGCGCTGTGTGTTTCGTTGTGAAAGCGAAACTACTTTGTTTGGCCTTCCAAAAGAGGACGATATCCGCTTCGTCATGCCTGGAGCTGATCCGTGCTGGTCGCTGAGGAAATACATCAACTTCGCTGTGGATCACCGGATCGGCTTTCACCGTGGACGAAGCGGAGTCCAGCCCAGGGTCATCACATGTGGTTGCCGCAAGCCCGCCGGACGCTCCTTCGTCGAATCCGCCGGCCGAACCGTTCTCTAGCCCGCCGCCGCTCACTCTAGTCTGCCGGCCGTTCCTCACTCTAGCCCAACGGCCTCCGCTCACTCTAGCCCGCCGTGTTCTCGTCACTCCGGCCGGGACACGGCATCACAGTATGGTAGGGGTGTAACATTTCCGTCACACGCTTGAGGTATTCGGCCAATCACAATGCACTGGATAGCTGGCCAATCACAGCACACCGATGAGCTTTGTAAAAATTGACACGTTTCAGAAATGCAGGGCATAGGGGAGAAATTAATAATGTACAGTATGTGGAAAATAATGTTTTTTTTTTACCTTAAACCGCATAACCACATTTCATTACACCAAATACACAAAATAATGTTCTTTTTAGCAACATCATATGACCCGTTTATATTAATATTCTGGCCACTAGAGGGTGCACTTACAATGCTAAACTATTAACAACCGGCCTATGGCTGATATTGGTCTATTATAACGTGTGTGATTGATTGTTTGTTAGGAGGAAGGTTCAACAATCACGACGCCCAACTCTGGGAAGCACCTTGAGTTCTGAGGAAGAGGAGAGTTACTCCGACTCAAAAAGCATCACGTCTATTCTCACTGAAACGCCACTTCAGACCACCAACTGTTAAAGCCTGAATGAGAGAGGGGAAAAATGTGTTTTTGCACACATTTGATTTGAGTTTTCTAGTAAATGTAAAAATAACAGAAGAGACATGAAGGATACAAATGGTGTGGCATCAACACAGTCTGGAAAAAAAGCATTTTTGGAGGGCTGGTGTTTTCAACAAAAACTGTTTTTACAGTGGTTGATGAGGTAGACGGGGTTGAAGGCCTAGTAAAGCAGTCAGTGTGAAGATTTGTCAACCAAAAGCTCCTTTAGTATTGTTTTGCTAAAACTGGTTAATTCTGAAGCAAAATTGTTTGTTCTTACTCTGTTTATGAGTGTCGTTTATTTTAGGAAGACTCGCAGTAATTATTATTTTTTCTATGTTATGGTTTTTGACATCCTTAATCATATTACCGAAATTAAAAATCAATGAAGGATTTTATCTTTATACATGAATGACATGCAATGTCATTTATAAAGGTGGAATTTGACAGATTTTACTTTAACTTTAAAATTATTTTGAATCCTTAAAATGATAAATGAAACACTGTGGTAAGTGTTCTCCTTATCTTTAATGTTACGCACTAGTGCAAATTACAATGAAGGATATTTAGAAGGCTTCTTTTTGTGTTGCTTTAATTTGAGAATTAAACTTGCACTATGAATGACACCTTTTGTGCCAAGACAGAAAAAAGAAAAAAATATTTTGATGTAATGGCATTGAAATATTTGCCTTCAATTTTCATACATTTAGAAAGCTAATAAAACATAAGCTGCTTTTTTGATCATTTAACCAGAGACCTATATGTGCTGTACTGTATATTCAGATTTATCACAATGTATTTACCTCTCATATAATAATTTGTAACTCTTAAAGATGTGATTTGAAACACAATTGCATAATACACTGTACAATATTAGATGTGTATATACTGTCCCGTATTTAAAGTTTATTCTTCCACTACACATTAAAAGTAACGTTTGTCACATTACTTTGATGTGTTTTCATTTTACTGCTAAATTTTCTAGTAATCCTGCATCTCTCCTTTGTCGGTTATTTCTCAGCTTCAGTCAGTGTCATGTAAACACTATTCAGCATTTTTGTTTTTACCATAAACTGCAAACATTTTTATTCATCATAGATTGTAATATGGGTTTAGCCTTAAAGTAAACCATTTTTTTTTATCATACAGAATTGCAGTTATTGGTGTAGAGAAATGTTTTCCCCATTAATGCTTCAAAAAATTAAACATCTGAGCTCACTTTTAGTACAGCTCAATAAATTGTAAACTGCTTGTACATGTGTATGGATAAGCGCTATATATGAAGAAAAAGGCCAGTGTTTTCAACTCTAAAATATTAGACTGCAGAGACCAAGTAATAAAGAACAAGAATGTTATTTGCTCAAATCAAGACCTTTATTGCTTTTCTTTAAAAGTCTAATTGTAAAAGTATATTCAGTTAATGCTTATTGTCTATTCATTGTTGTTCACTCATATAGACATTCTAGACATTAAAATGGCAAGTATTTTTCAATAAATAAATCATTTCATCATACACACAGTACGAGATTTGCTTGAGTCAGTGTGTGTACAGTACAGTGGAAAATATATCACTCAGCTACTTTAAAGCCTGATGTGCCACAAAGGTTATTTACGATGTTACATAAGATAATTCATTATTTCCATCCAAACAATGTTTGATAGGTCTATAAAAACAGAAAAATATCTCTTGATTTTTGTCAGTTTAAAAAAAAAAAAAAGTGTTATTAAATACACACATTTAGTAGTAGACAACAATGCAGTTACGCAGTTTGAACAAAACTGTTGAAAGCTCCATTCATGATTCCATAGCTTGTTTATTAATTTCTATCATTCAACAATCACTGGTTATCTGAAGAAAAGTTCCTGTACAATATTTTACATCCCTATAAGCCAGGCGTTATGTTTTACTTGTTATATTTCCACAGTTTATCTATATTGTCCATTTGTTTTTTGAATGTCTCATTTTGAATGTATCTTCCAAACTTTTATTTGCCGGATGTATAGACATCCTATACCAATCAGCAGGGATGTCTGCTGGTTTTAAATTGTATCTCTCTACAAATTTCATGTTGTACTTATCAAAGCTATACTTCCAAAAATCAGTGGCTTCAATAGAAGTGTCAGGCTGTGTCCTCCAGTCTGGATAGATCTGTCTGTATTCCTTGTATGGATACCACTGATATCCTGTGTCTTTACAGCGGAATGACAATTCACTAGCAACATTAGATGAGCATATGTCAGGAACTAGTTTATAGATTTCAATCCAACTGTAGTAACCAACGCCTTGCGGCCGATAGATTGAGACTAAATGATTCGTGTGCTTTCTTCGGCCAGCTTCACAAGGTGCACTGCAGAATGGACACTTCTTCCCGCAGCCAAACACTCTGCTGATGAGCACCTGTTGAGGTTTGTTCACTGAGAGTCTGGTTAGCTTATGTCTTACATTCTTTTCATCTCGTAGCTGATCTTCTAAGCATTTATGCATTTTTTCGATTGATGATTTAAAGCAATCTATAAACTCGGCAGGGTTCGAGTTGTTTAAAGCCAGACTTGCATTGAGTGCGTCACTTGGTATGACCAACTCTTTATTAAGACTTCTGCAGACATAGGTCACAAAACTGCTGATGTTGTTGCAGATGTCTGCCTTGCTCTCTGCACTTTCAACAGCTTCCTTGAGTTTGTTGATGATTACATTCAGATGTTTAATTTCCAACTTTGAAAGAGCCCCTTTCTTTGAAAAATGTTCAATGATCTTCTCTGAAATCCACTCAGTTACATATGTTTCATAGTGGTGTACATACTCCAGAATATTGTTGAAGTTATCATCCCAAAGTAACTTTTTTTTAAAAGCGAAAACTGGAAAAATGACCGTGTGCTAAAATCAAGGCCTCTTTCACCTGACAACATTTCATCCACAATGTCAGGTCCAAAACGTTTCTGGATGTATTCCATCACGGCAGGGGCGAAGCATTGCCAGACACACATCTCTGCTTTGTTCTGACACTGGTCTCGTTGGTGGTAGAGGTCTTTAAAGTCAGCTAGCCATTGGTCCTTATACTGTTCAAGAGATATCAAAGGGTCATTTCTCTGCATGTAGTCGTCATGCATTTTCTGGAAAGCTCTTGCTGCATTCCCGCAGATGTGGATCTTGAGAGCTGCTTCAATTTCAGGGTTTATCTCTGGTTCCTTGCAGCTTTCCAAATTCTTGTCAATGGAGCACAACAGTTCTTGTATGTCAGCACTATTGTAGTCTGATTTTGGTTCTGTCTTATTTGTAATGTTTCGCTCTGATATATTATTTTGTCACTTGCCAATTGTATTAACCTGTGTTTTTTATTCCTCTCTGCAGGAGTCTTTTTAAAAAATCTGTTTTTACAACTGCAAAAAAAAGGTCTAGTGCCACACTGATCTAGACTGGTGTTTTTTGATAGCATCTCACGTACTGCTCCACTTTTCATTTCCAAGTTATCGTGTAACAGTCTGTATGTCTCCTTCACCACATCTTGCCTTGGTAGAGCAGTAAAGGAATTTTCTTTCAGAATGTCATTCCATGTTTTTTCAAATTCCTCATTCAGTTCACTCTCGGAGAGTATATTTGTTCTATTCCTGCAGACTTTGATCAAACCAAGCACTTTGTCTCTCATGGTGTCCCTCTGCTTTTGCTTTATTTCTTCCACCTTTTCTATTCCCTTTTGTATCAAAATAGCATTCTCAAGTTTGATCCGTATATCCGTCTCAACCTCTCTTCGAAGTCCCCGTGCACTATTAAAAAAGTCCTCCTTGTGATTTTCGACAAGATGCGCATGTTCCAACTCATTTTCAAAGTATTGCTGAATCGTATCTAAAAGGTTTTTTTTCCTCTTTTTCCAACTCATTATCAGCTTCACATTTTAAAGCAGCCAATATTTTATCAAGATTCACGGCACTTTCTGACTGCTCAGACATTACACCCATGTTGGAGATTTTGGTTTCAGACTTTGTGTACCAGTCAGTCATGTGCTTCTTGAAGGCTCATTCCCAAGTGTTAAACTCTGCACAAAGTTTGGAGTACGCTTCAGTGACGAGGCTGTTGTGAAAACTGAAAATTAAGTTTTCAAATTGGACAACCTTCCAGAGACTTCGAATCCATTCTGCAAATGCCATGAAATCCTGTGCTGGTAATTTTGTTTTCTTCAAAATGTCAAGAATGCCATCCTTAAAGTTATTCACCTCCTCGCTGTAACCAGTGTTAACAGGTGCCATTGGAGGAGTTCCAAGCCACAATCCAGGTATGTACCAATTGTTTCCATCAATATTATACTCTAGAATGTCTGTAAATTTATTTTTGTTGCCCCTTTTCTCCATTTTAGCAGCTGCTTGTGTCATTTCATCTAGCTGCTGCAAGAACATCTTTCTCTCTCATGCTTTCTTTTCACGCACAGCAACCTCTGCAGTGTTTTGGTGCACAAAATGACAACAGGGCTTTTTCCCCACCTCCTTCATGCGGAGAAAGGCATGGACAACAATTTGCAAAGTGTCTTTCATTTCTGTAGCATTTTCCATGGAAATGTTGACAATTGTAATGTCGCTCAGTCCAACAACCAGGGTCGCAAGTTCATTATCACGCTCGTAACTATCAGCTAGTTTTGCCAGCTCTAGAGATTTTAATCCTTCAGTGTCAATTATAAGGATATAGTCACACCGGAGCTCTGATCTGAATTCCTCAGATACGCCTATTAGAAGCGTGAAGGCGCCTCTTGTGCATCTGCCACTGCTAACTGCAAACTGAACTCCAAACATTGTGTTGAGGAGAGTTGACTTCCCAGAGCTTTGGACTCCTAAAACGGTTACAACTCGTATTCTGTTGTGAGGTGTTGTCAGTTTGTTAAGTGCCGTAAGTACATCTCCAATCCACGTCAGTGGAATATTTGATGCATCTCCATCAATAAGTTCTAGAGGAAATCCATTTAGCATT
The DNA here is from genome assembly GCF_001515605.1 of Sinocyclocheilus anshuiensis. Taxonomy (NCBI): domain Eukaryota; kingdom Metazoa; phylum Chordata; class Actinopteri; order Cypriniformes; family Cyprinidae; genus Sinocyclocheilus; species Sinocyclocheilus anshuiensis. The sequence goes on along the minus strand of NW_015554119.1, from coordinate 317,393 downwards.
AACTGAGCACACATTTCTGGCAATTCTTTAAGGGGAGAATGGTTCCAGTTTCCTTGGAAGTGTGCAGACTCATAGAGTTGACAAAGTATTGACCAAAACCAAAAAAAATCTAGTAAATCAAATAAAAAATTACATTTTACAGTTTCAAAGACTTTATATATATCTATAAATAAAATGTAACTGTTATCAGTTATGTAATCCTTATAATCAATTAAATCTAAGATTAATCTAATATTATTGCTAATATGTCGTCCTTGCATAAAGCCTGACTGACTATTATCTATGATTGTATCTAAACATAACTTTATTCTTTATTCTAAACTTTGAATTTCGAAAGACCTGAGAGTTATAATCCAATGTTTGCTTGTTAAATACTTTGCACTCAAAAGGTGTAGAAAATCATTTTGTTTCTTTGTTCTACCTAAAACCTACATCTTTTGTTAACTTCTTGTTCTACTTTGCACTTTGTCTTTTTCCTTGTATTCACTTAATGTGAGGGGTATACGAGAACAGATTAAGAGGATTAACAGATTTTGTAAATCTTTCAAGGCAGATTTTTATTTTTTACAAGAAACACATGCTGTAGCCTCAGATTTTAATTTCTGGGAAAATCAGTGGGGAGACAATATATGGATGTCTTATGGAAACAGTACATCGGTGGGTGTTGCTATATTAAAGGGCTCCTTTCAATCCTAAAAAATGTAGTTCATGACTCAGGAAGATGGATAATTTTAGTTGTTGAATTTATGGAGGATATTTTTATTTTAGGTAATATATATGGTCATAGTAACAGCCAAAGAAACACTTCTTTTTGCTGAATTTGAAGAAAAAAATAAATGCCTTATTAAATTCTTTTGTTAATGCTAAACTAATATTTGGGGGTGATTGGAACTGCATAAATTACCCTATTAAAGACTGTCATCCTCAAAGATCCTTAAGAGGCACTTATGGAGAATTTAATCATCTCTGTTTGCACTTAAACTGTTGTGATGTGTGGAGACTAAAAAATCCACATCAAATCCAGTTCACTTGGAACAACAAAGATTTATCTAAGAGCTCCAGGATTGATTTTTGGCTTATTTCAAATGATTTATTAGATAGTGTGGAAGAAACAAAAATAGAACCCTCGGTTTTTTCTGATCATAATATGATCACTTTAGTAATATGCATAAATTTAATTGAAACCAAATTATTGGAAATTAAATAATACACTTTTGAGTGATAACTTATTCAAAGAAAAAGCCATAAAAATTATAAATGAAAATTTGTCAAAAGCCAAAAAAGATCAAATATATTGCAAACATTGGGACTATACAAAATTTCAGATCCGTAATATGGCCATCAAAAGGGGAAAAGAATTGTCTAAGGAAAAAAGAATGAGACAAGACCGAATACTTAAGGAAATAATTTTTATTTATGAAAAGGACGAGCAAACGCAATCTGATATTAATATGTTAATTGAATTACAATCTGAATAGGATAATATCTATCAAAATTTGGCACAGGGAGCCTTCATTCGTTCTAGACGGAAATGGATAGAACATGGTGAAAGGAATACCAAATATTTTCATAATTTAGAAAAAAGAAATGTTAGGGTTAATAATATATATATATATAAACTTAAAATTAATGAGCAGATATCCGAAGATCCTAAAACAATTTTTCATTTTGTGGAAGAATTCTATAAAAAACTATATTCTGCAGTTCTGAAACTGCTGGTGCTGCGGGTCTGGCTTGTGACGTCGGCGCCTGCGCTGTTGTCTCCGCCTACTGGAGACTTTTTCAGGCTTCTGATTGGCCAACATGGCTTTACGGTTGAGATTATATCGCCACCCGTTGGTTTGGCATGCTCTTGACAGTGCTTCATAGCATGCGTTTGCGTTTTCGTGTGGACGGAGATTTTTTTACAAACGGAAGAAGGAAAAACTCTGTTTATAAAAATACCCGTGTACGTGTGGACATGGCCTGAAGCGTTTAGTGCAATGCTGACAATGCAAGCTAACTACTTTAGTAAACAACAGTTTAATTTTTAACAGTTGTTTAAAGTGAATTAACAGTGAAACAGCAAATAATTTAGTATTCACTAATTTTGTATTTCCCTATAGAATATTAACACATACAGGAACATCAAGGTCAAAGATGAGCACCAGACCTAGTACACTGCTGGTGGTTATAGTGTGTATCACGCCCATAACTGTGGTGAGTGTTGCTTAGCTTTGCAACCAATTTGATCTTTATCTAGTGACATCGATTTTATGGAGATTGACTTTACACTCAATTATCATATGATTATTTCCTTAGTAGACAGAAGATAACACCCAAGCTCTACACATATGAGATGACCTCAAATGCTTACTTGACTTTTCTGGGCCATTTCGATCTCAACATGAATAACCAATGGTGTAGAAAGTGTTCGAATTAGTGTTTTAGGCTGCTTTTTCCATGTGAGAAATGTAGGAATAAGTTTAGTCCATTGTTGAGACTTATGTAACTATGATGAGAACATTGAGAATAGCCGCATGGACTCATTAACTCTTTTGGAAGCAAGCATAGACCTCAGAGTCAAACATTGACACATCATATGTCAACTAGTGTAGATTTGCTTAATTACCCAGAAAACTAGTTAATTAGGAAAAACACTGAGGAAATGGGGCCTGGGAGCAAATTCACCATCAGATATGCATGAGAGGTATACATTTCTGCATGTACTTATGAATGTTAGTTATGAGACAACATAAACATGGTTTTCTTTCTTAACTAAACATTGGTTAATGGATAAATGGTTCAGCTAAAATAAGGCTCATATTTTATTTTACTCT
>NW_015554119.1:313108-314564 GCF_001515605.1 Sinocyclocheilus anshuiensis | reverse complement strand
CGCTTGTGAGGTATGTCTCAAATCTATCTATCTATCTATCTATCTATCTACACACACACATTAATAAGAAATATTAAAGTTACATTTTCCTTTAAAGCAGCACTATGTAACTTTTTCTGTGTTCAAAATTTGAACACACAATATATAATGAGCGAGTACATCATGAATTCATCTTCCAATCCGCGTTGTTGTCTTATTCCGAATCACTACGGTACACTTATAATAAGTACTTATATTTGGACTATTGTAGCCTGGTCGGGTCGTCACCGCTGCGGAGTAACACATACCTGCGTGAATCGCCATAGACATAAACTTAGAGAAGTAGCTCCGGTTAGAATGTTCTTCCGCGGGATGTGTGCAGTTCTGTTTATTAAGCTGAGTCTTTAGCCACTTTCAAAAAACATGTAAAGACACATCTTTTTCACCAGCACCTGACCAACTAATACTAGCACTTACCTATTCCATTCTATTATTAAAAAAAGTAAAAAAATAAAACCTAGCTACGTGTACTGTGCTAGACTAACTGAAACTTGTCATGGCACTTGTATACTGTTGTTGTTCTCTCGTTGGTCTGATTGCTTCTATTGTTCTCATTTGTAAGTCGCTTTGGATAAAAGCGTCTGCTAAATGATTAAATGTAAATGTTTGATGCACAAAATGTGCCCAAGAGTGAATTGTTAATTTTGTACATTTTCATGCAGGATTGTCATGACAAAACGGGCTTAATAGTGAATTGTTCACTTTATAAACTTCAATTTAATTATTGTGTACATTTTGATTGTTACTTTTAAAACTATGCTGCTGTTTGTGTGTGTGTGTGTGTGTGTGTGTGTGTGTTTGTTTTATTGAAATGTTTTAGTTTTCATATAGAAAAATGTATGATGCACGTGTTCTTGACTTTGGAGTAAGCATTTATTTTGAAACTTGTGATTAAAGTATATTTCATATAAAATGTCCAGAAGTTTCAAACATTATTTTTAATATCACAAACAGGAACTAACGCGCATAATACAATGAAACGAATAACTGTACAGGCCTACAACTAAATTACACAAGATTAATGTTTATAAAATGCTTAATATATCATTATAAAATGCATACATAAAGTATGACGTATCGTGTGTAATAAAAGCAAATTACCCCTTAAAAACCGTAAGGTGGCGCTACTCTGTTAAGAACGTAAGCTCCGCCCCTCACTTCCGGTTCTGTGGCCGCGGTTCTGAAACTGCTGGTGCTGCAGGTCTGCAGCTGGATACTATTGAAAAACTCGTGTTTCGCTGTCTACACGACAACACCATACCCGTCAACCCTCCCGTTTTTCTCGGGATTCTCCCGTATTTTACCATTCTATCCTGCTTATGATAGAATGTTAAATTCTATTATTTTCTAGGCCGATATGGCTAGGAACTATACTCTCATTCTGGCGTAATAATCAAGGAACTTTGCTGCCGTACCA
>NW_015554119.1:301534-313037 GCF_001515605.1 Sinocyclocheilus anshuiensis | reverse complement strand
CCTTGTGTTCTGGGTTTGTGTGTGTGAGGCAGATTGTTTTGTATCAGCGGCAATGTGAAGCCATTTTTTGTTGCTTTCACAGAATATACATTTACAGAATTATAGTGATTTGTTTTTTTGTTTTGAGTTTTAAGAAATTAATGTTTTTAAGAAGCATCCTGTGAAACATTGTGTTCCATTTCTTTTGTCTGTATGTTATGTTTGTCTAAATGTGCAGAAGTGGCAGGTTACACATATGAACATATATACACATACACACACATATGAATATATATATATATATATATATACACACACATATGAATATATATATATATATATACACACACATATGAATATATATATATATACACACACATATGAATATATATATATATACACACACATATGAATATATATATATATATACACACATGAATATATATATATATATATACACACACATATGAATATATATATATACACACACATATGAATATATATATGAATCCCCAATTGACATTTTTAATGCTCACTTCTGCAAACATCAGTTTTGTGTGTAATAATTTGACACCTTAAGATGCTTGTTGAAAAAGGCTCTTTTTTTTTTTTAAATAATGAATTGACAAGTAACCCATAAACTTGGCATTTTAAAATGATCTGTCAACTGGCCATCTCATGTTGGGTTTAAAAGAATTTGGATACTTTTGTTTACGGTTTGCAATGCAACATTTAAAAGGCCTAAAACTTTAAAACTCGAAGACAAAGAAGCAGACTTAGAAGCAGTTAAAAGGCACACAAACACTTTTCTTTAAAAAAGACATTCACATCCAAAAATGATGAAAATGTCTTTTTCTTGTTTATTTACTTAATATTTATATATTTTTTTACAAAATAAAAAACATTATGAAACAAAAAAATGCTAACAAGTCTGTGTGTAAGGACTCAAGAGAGGAGGAAAAAAAGCCATCAAACAAACAGACTACAGTACTTGTGTTTTTATATGTACAAGACAAGTTTATCCATTTAAATCTTTTTAAAACGCACAGTACAAAAAGAAAGTCACTGACAAAAAAGAAAAAAAAAAAAATACAATTCTGTCCATCAGCACTTTCCTAATAATCATATTACTAAAAGAATATATTTGGGGACAGAAGGTGGCGTGTTTGAGGGGGAGAATGACTGCAGGTATGACAGGAGGACAAAGGCTGTGGAAAAACACACAGGGTGGCCCAAGAAAACGGTAACCTCAATCAAATCGCAAATGAAAAACTTCCCGCTTATGGCAAAACAGATCAAAAGTCATGCCTTAACGTAATCCAGTCTCCCTGCTACAGCAAGGGTGGTTAATGAGGACAACAACAACAACAAAAAAAGGATTGCAGAAAATAAGTCTAAAGTTTAAGGTGACCAGTGCACTTCTCACACCTGGAGGAGTACAATAAGGCTCCAATAAAGCAATTAAAAGGAATACACATTGAAGCCTATAAGTCTTTAAGTACAGCATTCATACACTGGCCACCCTGACGATGCAATTCATTCACACACACACACACACACGCACACGCGCACACACACGCGCACACACACACACACAAAATAAACCCAAACGCACACACATGCACATACACGGTACAGATCCGAAGCCTGTGAACGCAGCTATACATTTATTTTTTTTCATATACGTTTATATTTGGTAAAAAATAAACCTCACAACTGCTCTAGCCGATTTAGAGTGATATCTTTTCCCAAAATAAAATTTGGTACTCACTGCAGGGGGAGAAACAGAGGAGGTGCATGTACATTTGGATTGCAGGTGCTGATCAAGCAAGAAGCAGAAAGGAGGGAAATAAACAAGAGGAAGAAAAAAAAAGAAAAAATGCCCTCTCTCCCTCTAACATACCTCTCTTTTTCATTTTATCCAATAGTAAAAAGAAAAAGAAGAGGAGAAAAACTAAACATTTGTCCTTTTAGAAAACAGATCTATGTTACATATTACAGAAAAAAAGGGGGTTTGGGGCTTTTATGTATTTTGAACACAATACAAACTCCAAATACTCAATACTCCAATCATGAAGGCCTAAGTAACTATCCATATATTGACGAGATCACGCTCCCCATTAAGACTTCCGCCCCCCGTGCCCCTTCTTCAAGCGGCGCCTTACAGTGCTGTATCTCTCTAAGGACAGTGCCACCAGTGGAATGGGGCTGGTACTGCAGGGTGACCGTGCAAAGAGCGGCGAGTGAGTGCCGTGGAGGACAGAGAAAAGGGGGAGATTTCTGAGGAGAAAGGTATGGTTCCACTAATCCAGCCTTTGGAACACCAGATGGGGCAGGACAGGGTATTAATTGCCTCCCCAGTTGTAGCTGTTGTATCCTGACTTGTTGATCTGTGACTTCTGTTGAATGGAGGCATTCTGACTGCGTTGCCCAGAGCCACTCTGAGAGAATGGAAATGTATATAAAGTATTTCATATTAAAAATTGTACTTTTATATTGAGTTCTGGAAGGGGGAAAAAAAAATCTTAAAAATTAAGTCATTTTTTAAACTATTCTATATGAAACAAAATGACAAGCGTTGGTTTGGGAGGGGGAAAATATAATTATAATAATTTATAATTATATAAAATAATAATAGTAATTCTAGCAATGATAATAATAAACAATGAATAAAACAATATCAAATAAAAACTTAAAGCATTCTAAATCAAGCTTTAATTTGGAAGAGTAATACATTCGTTTAAAAACAAAAGTCTTCTAATTCATAAACATTAATTTGGCTTTGATCAAGCTTTGGCTAAACAAAATTAGCTTTGGAAGGGGAAAAAATAACCCAATCAACACTTTTAACAATCACTTTGGCAAGACATCCTTTTTATGTACAACAATAAATTGACATTTCAAGATGCATGCTGAAAATACTTTTTTTTTTTTTTTAAAGATCTTTGCCAACTAGCCATCTCATGTTGGGTTCAAAAGATTTTGGCCCCTTTTGTTTGTTTGCAAAGCAACATTTAAAAGGCCTAAAACTAAAAGACAAAGAAGCACACTTCAGTTAAAAGGCACACAATCATAGTTTTCTTAAAAAAGACATTCACATCAAAATTATGAAAATGTCTTTTTCTTGTTTATTTACTTAATATTTATATATTTTTTTACAAAATAAAAAACATTATGAAACAAAAAAATGCTAACAAGTCTGTGTGTAAGGACTCAAGAGAGGAGGAAAAAAAGCCATCAAACAAACAGACTACAGTACTTGTGTTTTTATATGTACAAGACAAGTTTATCCATTTAAATCTTTTTAAAACGCACAGTACAAAAAGAAAGTCACTGACAAAAAAGAAAAAAAAAAAAATACAATTCTGTCCATCAGCACTTTCCTAATAATCATATTACTAAAAGAATATATTTGGGGACAGAAGGTGGCGTGTTTGAGGGGGAGAATGACTGCAGGTATGACAGGAGGACAAAGGCTGTGGAAAAACACACAGGGTGGCCCAAGAAAACGGTAACCTCAATCAAATCGCAAATGAAAAACTTCCCGCTTATGGCAAAACAGATCAAAAGTCATGCCTTAACGTAATCCAGTCTCCCTGCTACAGCAAGGGTGGTTAATGAGGACAACAACAACAACAAAAAAAGGATTGCAGAAAATAAGTCTAAAGTTTAAGGTGACCAGTGCACTTCTCACACCTGGAGGAGTACAATAAGGCTCCAATAAAGCAATTAAAAGGAATACACATTGAAGCCTATAAGTCTTTAAGTACAGCATTCATACACTGGCCACCCTGACGATGCAATTCATTCACACACACACACACACACGCACACGCGCACACACACGCGCACACACACACACACAAAATAAACCCAAACGCACACACATGCACATACACGGTACAGATCCGAAGCCTGTGAACGCAGCTATACATTTATTTTTTTTCATATACGTTTATATTTGGTAAAAAATAAACCTCACAACTGCTCTAGCCGATTTAGAGTGATATCTTTTCCCAAAATAAAATTTGGTACTCACTGCAGGGGGAGAAACAGAGGAGGTGCATGTACATTTGGATTGCAGGTGCTGATCAAGCAAAGGAGGGAAAGGAGGGAAATAAACAAGAGGAAGAAAAAAAAAGAAAAAATGCCCTCTCTCCCTCTAACATTTTCATTTTATTCATTTTATCCAATAGTAAAAAGAAAAAGAAGAGGAGAAAAACTAAACATTTGTCCTTTTAGAAAACAGATCTATGTTACATATTACAGAAAAAAAGGGGGTTTGGGGCTTTTATGTATTTTGAACACAATACAAACTCCAAATACTCAATACTCCAATCATGAAGGCCTAAGTAACTATCCATATATTGACGAGATCACGCTCCCCATTAAGACTTCCGCCCCCCGTGCCCCTTCTTCAAGCGGCGCCTTACAGTGCTGTATCTCTCTAAGGACAGTGCCACCAGTGGAATGGGGCTGGTACTGGGTGCAAAGAGTGCAAAGAGCGGCGAGTGAGTGCCGTGGAGGACAGAGAAAAGGGGGAGATTTCTGAGGAGGTTCCACTAATTCCACTAATCCAGCCTTTGGAACACCAGATGGGGCAGGACAGGGTATTAATTGCCTCCCCAGTTGTAGCTGTTGTATCCTGACTTGTTGATCTGTGACTTCTGTTGAATGGAGGCATTCTGACTGCGTTGCCCAGAGCCACTCTGAGAGAATGGAAATGTATATAAAGTATTTCATATTAAAAATTGTACTTTTATATTGAGTTCTGGAAGGGGGAAAAAAAAATCTTAAAAATTAAGTCATTTTTTAAACTATTCTATATGAAACAAAATGACAAGCGTTGGTTTGGAAGGGGGAAAATATAATTATAATAATTTATAATTATATAAAATAATAATAGTAATTCTAGCAATGATAATAATAAACAATGAATAAAACAATATCAAATAAAAACTTAAAGCATTCTAAATCAAGCTTTAATTTGGAAGAGTAATACATTCGTTTAAAAACAAAAGTCTTCTAATTCATAAACATTAATTTGGCTTTGATCAAGCTTTGGCTAAACAAAATTAGCTTTGGAAGGGGAAAACATCCAACAACAATAATACTACAATTATTATTATTATTATTATTATTATAAAAAGCTTCTTCTGTTTTACAACATTTTTAATAATATTTATTTATTTAAGTTGAAGTTGTAAAATGAAAGAACAAGCTTTTTATTTCCTGAACCTGACGGGTCTATATGCAGGTCACCAATACAAAACCAAATGTGATGGTGCAAGCTTACCTGTCCGTCCTGCTGCAGGTGGTGGTGGAGCATCTGAGAGTGGGGCTGCTGATGGGGGGTCAAGATGTGCATGTAAGGGGCTGGAGCGTAACCCGCCGCAGCCGTAGGGTTGATAGGGCCACCACTCCCAAGTGCTGAGGGCAAACTGAAGGAAGCACTGGGGGTTCCGGTGTGGAAACCCTGCTTCTCAAAAGACTGTGGTGATCAGATTGAGACACTTTTGGTGACCAAGTTAATTAAAGAAAAACTTATCAATTTGATGAGCATGCTCACCTGCGTCTTTGTGTAAACAGACCCTGAAATGTCAGGGACTCCAGTGTTGCTTGATGTCACAGAGACACCTAAAGCAGAAAAGTAAAACAAAAAGAAAAAAAGATGATTGCTGAAAGCAGTAAAACATCACTTAGCTTGAGACAGACGGACCCGCATAGGATTAGAAGTATGACACTGATAAATCCAGTAAATGAAATGAGGAATGCATATTTAAAGACAGAAGCGTAGAAATGTGTTCCTCTAATAGGCTTTCTGGGAAGATTGTTGCATGTAAAAATTGCTCATCTGTGGCTCCACATTTTGCCATAGAATGGTGAACAAGAGTAGGGTAATTTCAAGGCTAATCAGAGGCAAAAACTAAAAATTAAAAGAAAATCCACACACAGACAACACTTGTGCAATTTGCATGAGGCACAAAATGGTACACAAGCAATAATGATAAAAACAACACTTAAAACTAATAACTGAACTAACCCCCAAAAGAGTTAAGTGCTCTTAAGTGGCTGAAGAAACAGCAAAATGACTGAAGAAAATCACTGAAGAGTCATTGAGGATGGGGTAAATTCCCTTGAGCATATATTAATGATGATGATAATAATACTTTGATACATTAGAAAGCAATGCTCTCTGCAATAACCACAAGACACTATTTAAAAGCAGATACCAAATATGGGCTTTATAGAGGAATTAAGTGTATATTAAAACTTTGTTTTAGTCACAATAATGGTTTCAAATGAATCTAACTTGGAACTTGGTTTAAGCAAATCATATTTTTGACCAATATATGCAATTTAAAATAAGAAAAAGGAGCACATACACAAAAAAACCCCCAATTTGAACGCAGAATGCCATAAGTAGTGTATAACACAAAACACAAATGTAGTCCAGATCATCAAGCTGCCGAAATGTTCACAAGATGAAAAACCTATTAAAGGGGTCATATGATGCTGCTAAAAAGAACATTATTTTGTGTATTTGGTGTAATGAAATGTGTTTATGCGGTTTAAAGTAAAAAAAAAAAAACATTATTTTCCACATACTGTACATTATTGTTTCTCCTCTATGCCCCGCCTTTTTGAAACGCGTCGATTTTTACAAAGCTCATCGGTCTGAAAAAGCGAGGTGTGCTGTGATTGGCCAGCTATCCAGTGCGTTGTGATTGGCCGAATACCTCAAGCGTGAGAAGGAAATGTTACGCCACAAGCGACGAGACAAAAACATTAAAACCCGCGGAAGCCCCGGCTTAGCGTGAGCTGAGGCCAGGCTAGAGTGAGCCGAGGCCGGGCGAGAGAGAGCAGAGTTGGCGGGGTCGAGAACGGCGCAGCCGGCGGACCCGACGAAGGAGCAGCAAGCACATGTGACGACCCCGGGCTTATGCACCAAGAGCTTGTAACACTCCAAAGAGAAAGGAAAAATTGAAATCGCATCATATGACCCCTTTAACAAAATATGATGCATAAAGCATTTTCTTTGAGAAGACAAGATAAAAACTAAGAGACCACCACTGCTCTCATTCGAACTAACAGTAAACACTAGTCTAATTTCAGGGAAACAAAAAATTGCTGACCAGAACTCAAATACCTTAAAATACTGGAGGGGGAAAAAAAAGCCATTCAAAATTATTCCACTAATCGAAGCACTTTTTGGGCAGTTGGCTGCATTAATGGATTGCATCCATTAAGAATCCCTTTTTGAACGTTTTAAAGACTGTCACCATATTGGTGTTCAGTCACAGGAGTAACAACCCTGATGTTCTACCCAAGGAAAGAGAGACTTTCATGTCCTCCACCCTTCCTAGTGAAACACCGTTTCCTGATCTCCTTCCATCTGAGACCAGGCGGTATGTGATGGCTTCATCAAGCTTGACCAGTAGTAAGTTAGGAGCAAATGAGGGGAGAGAGAGAGAGAGCTTAAGAAAGAAAAGGGAGGAGGAAAAAGGAAAATGGGGGTTTTAGCGTGAGGCTGCACTCACCCACTCCGGGCCCGGTGACAGAGCTGACGGGCTTGTTTTGGGCAGAAGCAGCGGCGGCGGCGGCAGCAGCGGCGGCTGCGGCAACTGCGGTGCCGTAGCCACCCTTACAGAAATCCCCACTCCCTGCCGAAGCCTGGCCCAAATCCTCATAGCCTGCAAACGGTCAGACACACACAGCCACAGCCCCACAGCATTAGACACACACCAGGCAGGGCCGGGGGGCGGGGAGGAGGAGGAGGAGTGAAGGGGCAGGGCATAGGGATGGGGGCAAAGACACTGCAAGCTGGGGGAGGGGCCTATCAGAAAAGAATACTGGTGATTTAAGAAAATTGACGAGAACAAGACAAGAAGGTGAAAGACATTTATAAACAAAAGCGATGGAAATAAAAAGACTGCAAAAACAACATTAGGACTGGAGAAGATGAAGCTGGAAAATATCAATGAAAGAATGGAAGTTATGGAAAAGATGGTATGAAAAGTTAATATGGAAGAATTTGCAGAAGAAAATGAAGAAAAATAAGGACAACAAAGAATTTACATGAAGATGGAATGAGAGCGTAAGAGCAAAGGGATGGAAGGGTAAAACAAAAGTGGTGGAAAATTAAAAGCAAGCAGCGTGTGGAAAGCATACGTGAACCCACCATCCTTAACCAAGCGACCTCCCTCCCACCTCATTCTCCTTAAATCACTGGTTCCACAGAGACCCACCCATCGGCAGCACTCTGAAGTGCTTACTTAAGCCTATCTGTGCACAAACCTCAGATAGTTTAAATGTTACAGATGGGATTCACTATATAACAGTAGATGATTGTCCAAATGTCCATCATACGTTTATAAAATGTGCAAAGTTGGCCATATTCCTGAGGCTGCAGGTTGATATCCAGGACACTCCAAGTCAATAGTACAATCCTCAATTGTTAAAACTACCCCACAAGCAGAATCAATGTTTAAAACATAGCGACACAAAACAAAACTCCATGCAGTACAGTTGTGATTGTGAACGTCATCTGGTTTTGAAAACCAAACATCTTCCAAAATGCAGCACTATGGGTAATACCATGATTGATTGTCTCATGCTTCAACTTCACAGACAAGAAAAAGAAGAGATTTGGCCAACACAGGGTTTAGAGGTGACTGAGCTAGTTTAGTTATACATGGCTTAAAAACTCAGCCAAGAGGAACAAGATGGTTACAAGACCTAGAAGTTACTAGAGTGTTTTTCTAATACTTCAGCAAACGGGTAGACAAATTCTAGGCAGATTGAGTTGTAAAAAGCATCCGAAAAGTTTCTGCATTTTAAATGTTGCATGGACGTAAGAAAATGCATTACCAGTGCTGTATCCATGTGATCCATAACCACTAGCTTGCTGAAAGGGCGTGGCTGATGCATTGACACCGACATTCACACCATGCTGTTTGGAGGAGGTAGGAGCCACCTGGAAGAACATTCAGAAACGGTCTTTTAAATTCACAACGAAACCGATGTAGCAAAATATATTCTGCTGTATTGTGACATACATCCAAGTGCAGTGGATTATCAAAGCAAAAAAGTAGAATGGGGATCAGTCGTTGACTGGATTTCGAAAAGCTTAGGCTCAGACATGGACGACATTCACACAGTCAGTTTTAGGGATTGACAGCAACATTTAATTACAGGTGTAAGTCTCAAAATGTCCCGTTCAAACAGCATCTTAGAGTAGCGTCTCGAATACTGTCTGTATGAACGTGCAATGGGAGTCAAGCCTGTATTTCTTACCAGTAACCATATCTCAGGTAATGATTATGTGCTTTATACAAATGTTGAAAGTATCTAATGCGAGTTTGAATATTATTTTGCGTTATCTTTATAGCCATAGTGAAAGCAACAATAGATATTTTACCTCAGATCTTGAAAATAAATTAAAGCAAACTTGTACGTTAAAACTGTGAACTCTGCAAACCAACACGTGTATTCCATAAAGATATCAGTCACTCACTCACTCAAAACTGTTCAGTCCATTCACATTTCAATCATCTATTTTCCGTGTCGACTTTTCTTTTCTACATACTCGCAATGTTTTTGCCGTCACATCGTATCTACACTAGATGCGACAAAGCATTGCAAATCATTTGAACGTTGTGTCAGTACATTATAAATAGAACGAGTCAGCAGTTTACTGTCGGGGATTTGTCGTGTTGCGCCGCATCCAAGACAGCATCACTGATTATAACGAGTTCTATTGTATTTTATTGCGTCACTCCGCGCCGCTCGCGTCCGTTGTAGACACGATGTAAGTTAATGTAGCTTTCTGATGCTGTGTTTGAATTTTCATGCCACATTATTTGAAATTGGCGCGGGCCAAACTTTTTTCTCTCACGGGCCGGATATGGCCCGCAGGCCGCCTATTGAGGAACCCTGCTGTAGAGTCTATTAATGTTTTGACCTGTCTAATCTTCATTAACCGGCAGTAGCTTTTATATTTGGGTGGGAAGTGGAGCATTTGAGTCGCACGTAAAACAGAACTGATGGGAGCAGCTCGAGGACTCAAACACAGGACTGACAACTGTATTCTGCTACTGTGTGAACGTGGCCATGGTTTAAGAACATCTACACACTGCACAAATCTATACACTGAACATGTAATACGCATATGCGTGACGTTACCATTTTCACAAATTTTTGTTTTTGTCATATTTTCAAAAACTCTGAAAACGGTTTACAAAAGTTTAGTTTTCAGGTCGCCAAAAAGGCATTGTCATGTAAAATGAACAGCCAAAATGCATACAGATTTTCAGATGAAAACTTACGTAACCCTCAAACACATTCACACTGCAATTACAGCTGTGTACTTTGAAAATAGAGGCTGAGGAGTTTTAAAGCAGGTTTTGGGTTAACCCTCTGGGGTCCGAGGGTGTTTTGGGGCCTGGAAAAGTTTTGACATGCCCTGACATTTGTGCATTTTTCAGTTGCTTACAAACATTTGAATGTCTAAGTTAAATAACACCGTAATCAGCATAAACTGGGCTACAATACTGTGTGAGCAGCATGTATGTACGTGATTGTGTTTTTGAGAAAACGTTTATGCATGCTTAGTGAAAAACTACAATTTTAAAGTCACTGAAATATGGCCATAAAACACATACAGAACATTTGATCACAAGACTTTTGAGAACTGGATCTTGAAGTCTAGAGTTTTTGCTTCAAAATTATGTGAAAATCATCTTACTCACTCATTCACAGAAAACAATATATTGATTTAAATTTTCTAAGACACTTTTTGTGTAGAAAAGGTATATGCGAGGAGGCGTGAATGATCATGCATAATGCTGTGATTCACACCTGAGAAGACAAAGGCCTGCATAATGAGCTGTCAGGTGTGTGACTGAGAGGGAATTGCTACAAGAAAGAATGTGAGGAAAAAAGAAATTTATATATTTTTTGTTTGTAGTTTATTTAGAATACATATAACTATCACATAAAATAACTCATGGGAGTGTGTGCTTCACATGGTCTTAGCTGTGGTCCAGGTTCTTGTGCAGGCAGGAATCTCCATTTCCATGACCAAGTGGGCTGCTTTGCTTTGGCTCTCTTTGCAACAGGTTCTTTTACACTGTTATTCTCACATCTGAAATAAAAAAGCAAGCATGCTGTTTACACAAACTACATTATTAACATTATTATGATGTTCACTGATACTAGTACTAATTTATCGAAACAAAGAACACAATTACCACATAGCAAACATAGTTTACCATACAGCAAATAAATAAAATGAAAGTAACATCTGTAAAATAGTGAATGCACACTTACTCTAAGAATCTGAATGGAGTTGAAAACTGAACGACCGCCCGCTTCCTGTGAGAGATGCAGGTGAAGGCAAGAGTGGTGTATTCAGTCCTAAAAGAATTTTATAAACAATTGTAAGCATTTTTCCCACAGTACCTTAGTATAGTATGCATAATTCATGAGAAAACAGAATGCCAATAACAAAGAAACTACATTT
>NW_015554119.1:292202-299567 GCF_001515605.1 Sinocyclocheilus anshuiensis | reverse complement strand
CTTCCAGAAGCGAAGTAGCCGAGATGAACTTGAGGAAACGTCTCGCTGCTTTGTTTGCTGTGATGTGGGCGTTTATATGCGCGTTTCACGTGTACGATTGTAATAACAAAAGCGCGATCGGCACGTGGGCGTGGTCACATTAGCGATAATGAGGGCGACGGCCAAGACTTGACATCACGTTGGTTTCATACTGATTACTTTGTCACATAATATTTGTTTTCGTCATGACTTACTTCGTTTAAAAGTAGACATGTTAAGCTTTCTATAGATATATCTCCCATGTGCGTGTGTCAAATATTCGCTGAGTTTCAGTTCATTTTAGTGACACGTTTCAAACAGATATGCGCGGAGAATGAGATGGCTAAAAGCACACCCTGTTTATTTTCTTTATTTTGCAAAAGCACAATGTTTTGTTGATATTGTGAGTGTACACAAATAAAAGTAAACCCTTTACAGATTTAAATGCTGTATTACTCTTATATGTACGGTCAAGTATGAAGGAGCATTTTAGTTCTTTTCGCTGTCATCATTCAAATCTGCAAAAATTTCCGCCGGCGGAACTGTCGACCCCAGGAGGTTAAAAAGGGTTAAAGTCTGGCTTTTATGCTGCACTGTCCCTTTACACTGAATTATGAGAAGGCACAGAGAAGCTTTAACTTGGCCATGTAAAAGATGCCTTAAGAAACCTTACCGGAAACATGGCAGGGCCGTACTGGAAGGTGTTGGGCAGACCGGGCACACCAGTATAATAGGGCAGGCTGGTGTAGCTGTATCCTGGTGGAAGGGTTGGGTTGAGGAAGGGCTGCTGGGTGGTATGGTGCGGTTGTGTCTGGGTCTGCTGTGGCTGGGCCAGCGTTGTGGTGGGTGCAGGAGACGAGGCGTCGCCACGGCCAAACTTGGACAGGTCACCAGCTAAAAGAAAGTTTTGAGAAACACTGTTTCAGAAAATGTAGCATTTGGCTCAAAACTTTTGGGTTCCCTTACCAGACATTGAATGCAATGCGCAAACCAAACCTAAAAGAAACAAAAAAAGTGCATCTTACCAGAATATGGGTTGCTTGTCAAACTGCCATCCCTGCCAGTCAGTGCTGTGGTTGGAGTGGCAAATGGGATGCTGTAATAGTCCTGAAGAAGAAAATAATGTTTCAACTACATCCAGCACAAACAAACCCAGCATTGTTGCTTTAATGTCAAATACTTCTAATCAAACAGGAACAACCCCTCACCAGTGGTATCCTGGTCTGCAGCATCTGTAGGTCATCGTAGCCATACACTTGGGGCTAAAGGACATAAAGAGTAGGGTGTGAGCCAAAATAATATACATGATAAATAAACCATACCTAAGAGAGAGTACAGAACTGACAACAGACACAAAAAATAAATTAAAAATAAAAATGCCTAAACACTCACTGGGTATGGGTGAAGCAGGCCGGGAGCCATAATGTAAGGGTTGGGCAGCAAGGGTGGCACTCCAGGAGGCAGGTTTGGAGGTGCTTTCCCTGTTTAGATGAAGCAGCATACAATCAAATTAAGCTGAAGTGGTTTTATCCTCTTGCATAAAGCATTTTACAAATTTAGTTTTACACATCTCTGAGAAAAGAAAATGGATATTGACCATGTCTGTACATGTTGAAAATGATGCACAATTCTGCATTAGTTTATTCCAAGCAATAGACATTTTTTTTCTAGCTAAACAAATAATGGGTCATCCCGTAAAATCAGTAACATCTACGTGTTACTATAGATTAATAATCGCCAAAAGTCCAGTGACTTTAAAGGGATAGTTCACCCAAAAATGAAATTTCTGTCATTAATTACTCACCCTTCATGTCATTCCAAACCCGTAAGACCTTCGTTCATCTTCAGAACACAAATTAAGATATTTCTGATTAAATCTGAGAGCTTTCTGACTCTGCATAGACAGCAACGCAACTGAAATGTTCAAGGCCCAGAAAGGTAGTAAGAACATCGATAAAATAGTCCAAGTGACATCAGTGGTTCAACCGCGTTCAGGAGGGTACCACAACGCATGCGTGTGATGCTGCTGACGCTGGAGCCGGCGTTGTGACGTAGAGCACGCATGCGCTGCACCTTGTTTACAGGCAGAGGAATGCACACGCATGCGTCATGGTACTCTCGTGAATGCGCGGCAGAGACTGACATGGACGAGAAGAAATTGTTGAATAAAGACGTTATTTTTGTTTTCTTTGTATACAAAAATATTCTTGTAGCTACATAAAACTACGGTTGAACCCCTGATGTCACTTACTATGTTTCTGGGCCTTGAATGTTTCAGTTGCGTTGCCATCTATGCAGGGTCAGAAAGCTCTCGGATTTCATCAAAAATATCTTAATTTGTGTTCCGAAAAAAAATGAAGGTCTTACGGGTTTGGAACGACATGAGGGTGAGTAATTAATGACAATTTTCATTTTTGGGTGAACTCTCTTTTCTTTTTTTTAACATGGAACTAAGTATTTATTTTCACCCATTTTCAGTTATCAAAAGAAAACATGTATAACTCATAATGGGAATACAGAACAGCTGCAAAGTGTTTAGTGAACTTGAGCAGTACCCAGACCACAGGTCCATCCGATGTTTGAAGGAAATGTTTCTCAAACAAATAAGTATTCATAATATTTTTTAAATATTCATATTTAAATACATTTTTTAAACCATTTTTTTTAATGTATCAGATAATTCTAGTCTTTTTGATGGCACCTTACTAAACACTTTCAATAAAAAATAATTTTATGTCACAGTATAAAAGATTTAGGTCATATTGTCCAACTCTAACTGCAATTCTTACCTGAGGCAGCCATGCTGCGAGATGAGGCAGATGAAGGTGCCACAGTGGCCGAGGCAGCAGATGATGATGAAGCAGAAGCCATAGGGGGGGGCATTGAAACCACACCAGCACCACTGTTCAATCCTATGGTCAGACTGCTGACTGGGCCCAGTGCAGACTGTGCAGAGACCAAACTGACAGAAGAGGGGCAACTGTAGGAAACAGGGGCTGCTGAAGTAGCTGAAGAGGGTGGAGGAACTGAAGAAGGAGCCACAACAGAGACCGACGAGAAGGACGAGGAGTGCAAGCAGGAATCGCCGTCCACACTTGGGTGCTGGGAGGCACAGTGACAAGGGAGATCACAAAACAAATATATAAAAATAAAAATTTGCAAACAGCCAATTGTTTGAAGAATAAATCACATTTAAGAAGAATAAATCAACAAGACCATTTAAAATGTTTAATTTAAATTAGTCATGAGGCAGATCAAGTAATAATATTTTCACAACAAGTACACAGATGAGTTGTGCAAAATAAGACTATGCATTACCAAAACAGACACAATATTGACCATGTTCACTTTGCTCTGTACTTATAACAAGTACATTTAGTGGCAAACTCACCAGTAGGCTTGTGTTTGAAGTGCAAACCGAAGAAGGTGCCAAACTGTTTTGCTGTAAAGGGAGGGAGCTGATGGGAAAAGTGCAGTATTATTAGCATCTCTCTTATCCAGACACACTAAACTGAAGTAATGCAAACACAAAATGCCATACTTATTCTGCTGAGGAGGGGCCAGGGAGCTGGGCGAGGCGTCTTCGTGTCCAAGAGCACTGAGAGGTGTTTGACTGGATGTAGTCAGCAGGGAAGGAGGACCTGATGAGCGGTCAGCCAATGGGGATATGTTGGAAACCGATGGTGGGACGACTGATTCGGACACTGGTTTCAAGGGCACTGCAGAGCCTGCTGCAGCTAGGAACGATAATGGGATATTTAACTAGTTTTATCAGTTGCATGAGACTTGTTCACAACAAGGGCGGTAACTATAATAACCATATTAGTGTACAAACCAACGGACAACTACATTCTGTTCATTAGCGTGCGCAGCACTAATGTCATCTGCTGCTTTAAATGCTCAAGCTCTTTAAAGTTGGGTGGATTCTGATTTTTAAAACTTTAAAGTTATACCTTCCAGAGATTGTGACGTCTGCATCGAATTGAACCCATTCTGTAATCAGAAAGAAAAGGTTAGCTTAGATGAAGCATCATTTTCACATGAAAACTCGTGGTACACTGATAGACGACGAAGGGCTGATTGTGTTTAGATTGAATCTTACCTTGGACTGAATGTCTTTCTGTGGTGATGAGGACACAGAAGGAGGGTAGCGCCGTGTCTGGCTGGCTCTTGGCTCATAAAGCTCCATCTGACTGGGGTTGGACAGAGCTGCTGCTTGCTCACTGTGGACAAACCAGAAAAACATCAATATATATTCTATGATTGTGTTAGGACAGCATAAAAGTAAAACTGAAATCACTGCGATTAAGTCAAAGGCTGTGATGTTATTAAATAAACACGCTGCACATTGTATGTTCTTTTAGACAGGAGCAGCTCATGATCCAGTGTTTTCAGCATCTCAGATCAGCTCACATCCCTGTATATTTATGGAAAGCAACATGCAGCAACCATCTTTCCAAATTTGTAATGAGAAGCGCTTATTAAACCTTCATCAACAAAAGCCCTATTTGGACAGTAATTGTTTCTCATGGGGACATCTGTAAAAAATAAATCTCCATAGATCCTCAGTGATTAAACGCATGCTTTCAGATGAAGATAAATTTGCGGTGGACGTCGGAGTTTGTAATCCTACGAACCCGGAACTGCATGTCTTACGTAGTCAGCCACATGATCATTGACGTGCTCAGAAACATACAGGCACAT
Source organism: Sinocyclocheilus anshuiensis (assembly GCF_001515605.1). Lineage (NCBI taxonomy): Eukaryota > Metazoa > Chordata > Actinopteri > Cypriniformes > Cyprinidae > Sinocyclocheilus > Sinocyclocheilus anshuiensis. The sequence continues at coordinate 294,845 of NW_015554119.1, read as the reverse complement.
CCATTACTTCTGCTTGGAGCGCTGTGGCAAGCTTTATGTGTGCGCTTGAGCGCTTATTATGCTATATAGGCAATTAAAGGCCCATTATCAAATTATTAAATGGTTTATTAATAATAACAATAATGCTTAAAACGAATGACTACCAGATGCTACTTTTATGATACAAATTACTGTGAAATGCAACCGTACGGTGCATTTCAGTGGGCAAAAAGGATTTACAAAAATGTACAAAACTTTTGGATTGATCTCCTTTTATAAACTCAGAGATGTGGATTTGGATGGCAATTAAATCACCACACAACCTTGGTGTTTGTCAAAAAAATAAATAAAATAAAAAAACCTTGGTAATTCGGCTTGGGATTTTTATGTGGGTGGTGAGAGAAAAACACAGACATCCTGGATTCGGACAGCATTAAACTCACCAACTACCCCCTGTAAATGGTGAAAATCCCTTATGTCCCCCTGAGAAACAATTACCGTCCGAATAGGGCTTAAAGGAACGAACACTCCACTATTTTTGAAAATAGGCTCATTTTCCAACTCCCCTAGAGTTAAACAGTTGAGATTTACCATTTTCTAATCCATTCAGCCGATCTCCTGGTCTGCTGGTAGCACTTTTAGCTGCAGCTTAGCATAGATCATTGAATCTGATTAGACCATTAGCATCTCGCTCAAAAATGACCAAAGAGTTTCGATATTTTTCCCATTTAAAACTTGACTCTTCTGTAGTTACATCGTGTACTAATACCGCAAAGCAGGCACAATGATATTACGCAGCGCCTGAAAATAGTCCCCAGCTAGGTAACTTCCAATGGAAGGCACGCTCCCTGTGCAAGCAGGGGGGCACGTTGGTTATGTTGACGGAAGTTAGCCTATTTTCAGGCGCTGCGTAATATCATTGCGCCTGCTGCACCCATGGTACGGCAGCAAAGTTCCTTGATTATTACACCAGAATGAGAGTATAGTTCCTAGCCATATTGGCCTAGTAAATCGCAACTTTTCATTTTCCGTCGGTCTTCGTACACGATGTAACTACAGAAAAGTCAAGTTTTAAATGGGAAAAATATCGAAACTTTGGACATTTTTGAGCGAGATGCTAATGGTCTAATCAGATTCAATGATCTATGCTAAGCTACAGCTAAAAGTGCTACCGCCAGACCCGGAGATCGGCTGAATGGATTCGAAAACAGTAAAACTCAACTGTTTAACTCTAGGGGAGCTGGAAAATGAGCCTATTTTCAAAAATAGTGGAGTGTTCCTTTAAGTATGTCAGGGTTCTTTCCAAGGGCAACAAGAGAACATACTTTAAAATCTCAATTACTTAGTTGATCAGATCAAATACACTACAATCCTCAAACACTACTAATAGGCCTAAAATAGTGTTTCTCAACACTCAAATTTATTTGATGGGGGCGGTAAGGGACCTGGATAATGGGTAGGGGGGTGCTGGCCCGAAAAAGTTGAGAACCACTGGCCTAAAACATATTTTGCACAGTGCAGACAACACATTGAAAGTATGTGGTCCTGTAGTACATACTTAAAGTGTATTCCTATATTAAGTGGCAATAACAAATTTCAGTACTTAGGGGATGACAGTGTCATGTTTAAATGTATGTGCAATTTAATTAACTATAAACAAACTATAAACATGCCAACTTTAACTAACTTGCTCAGCAAGACTGTCTTAAGACATTACAAACTTTTTAGTATTACAATTTTTTAAGTGTTACATTTAAATAAGCATATAAGGCATTATGTGAACACTGGATAAAGCCGGGTTCAACATTTTTGTTTAACTTTGTTGATATACTAGAATCACAGGTTTTTAAAGAGAGAATTTTGGATATGGCTTCTTATTACTCTATAAATCCGAAAATGCTGTCAATGGCCAAAAAATGTATATACATTTTCACCATAATAAAATGTTGCAGAAAATTAGGTGAATTATATATGAACAAACCCTTAAATAAAATCCTTCATAATATAGATTGGAATAAAACTCTAAAGTTTGGTGTATGTAGTGCTGCTAAAGTGGAGATGAAAACTCATTTTGAGAAAACGGCTTTTAAAGATATGTACAGTAAATGGAAGTCTACAGACACAAATAAAGTGTAACAAAATAAACACTTAAATGTGTATTTTGGATGTTTTCTTTCCACTAGTCTAAATAAGAAAATGGAAGTGTCCAAAAAATAAAATAAAAATCACAAAATTGACCAGTGCATGAAAAAACAATGTTTTTGCCTGTAGTGTTTTAAGTTGCTTAGCTATGGCAGAAAGCGGAGCATAACTTCAACAGATAGATGAGATGTTGCCACTGAAGATCTTTCATTTTTAATCATCCTTAGCCACCAAGCATAACTATCTTAACCAGCCAGTTTAAACAAAAGACAATGCTAGTCAACCAATGTCAAGTTGTCTGACTCCAGCACAAGCCAACATAAACTCCCCAAGTCTGCTGGTCTTGGATCAGTGTTTTACTCCACACTCAGGGTCACAGCGATGCTGATGAGATAGCTGTATGACACTTCATTTATCTGTAGTAAAAGTGGAAACAACCAATTAACCAGCCCTCTCCCTGTGACAGGCACTATCTTCATTCATTTCCCATTTTGGGTTTTTTTTTCCACGCTGAAAGAAAAT
>NW_015554119.1:290576-292080 GCF_001515605.1 Sinocyclocheilus anshuiensis | reverse complement strand
AAAGCAAGGGCCTCTACACTTCCTACTAATTTCTGACAGCTGCAACCCTCCAAAATGTTAGTTGTAATCTTCTTTTGTGCTACAGTGGCTGCTGTTCTCTAATTTTGATCACTGTGTTTTAAAAAAAAAAAAAAAAAAAAAAAAAAAAAAAAAAAAAAAAAAAAAAGCATGATGGTTTAACATTTTAAAAATGAAGAAACACAGTAGTATTTAAAAGTATTTAAACTTTTAGTGAAATATTACAATAGTAACAGTTTAATAATGTATGCCTTTTTGACTTATTAATATTTTATTACTATTATTTTTATTACATTGATAGTCACAAAAATTTTGGCCAAATAACAGAAAGAGAACAGCAAACATGGTGCTTTTAAAAGAAAAAAAAATATTCCCAAAATCGTACAACCTAGTTACTGTGCTTGAAACTATGAAAAGCTTTAGTCTGACAGTCTTACACAGACATGAGATACCTACTTGCTAGCACTTGTGTAAAGGCTGTTCTGGCCTTGGTTGCCTGGTGTCGTCGTGGCAACAGCTGCCGAGGCATCGTACTCTGAAAGCACCGGTTCAGAGCCAAACTGTAATGCTCCAAACTGCAGGTTGAGCCCAGATATATCCGCAGAGCCTGGCATTTCCACTGCTAGGGCTGGAATCTGCAAATCACCACAACATTTGATTAAATAGATGATCAGCTCTATAAGGCAAAGTTGATCAATCCATTATTCCCCAAAATAGCAACATAGACCACAACAAACTTGGAGAATCATGACCTTGGTTGTGATGGAAGCCCTCTTCTTCTGCTGTTTTAGTTTGTGCTGCTGCAGGGGGAGTGGGCTGGATGCCTGAGGGTCGGCTGGGCTGGAAGAGTTCTGCTGACCTGGGGTGGGTCCTGAGGGTTTGGGGACAGGGGTGGTGATGGCCTGGGGCAGTGATGATGATGATGATGATGGAGTGGACTGAGGGGGCAGGGCTGAGGTGGTAGAAGCAGGTGTAGCTTTGTCCTGCAAGAAGGCATCCATTGAGGAAGAAGTGGAGGTGGGCTGGTAGGGCTGCCGTTTGGTGAAGGGACTGTGCACAGGCTCCGTTTGAGGTTTCATATCTGCAGACAAAGAGAAAAAATAAGACTACACCGAGGTCTGAACAATCATCGAAGTTATTCAAACCACATCAGTACCCTTACCATATTGCCCCAGTGTAGTGGGGCTGGTATCCCAGGTAGAAGCACCAGCATTGGGTGTGCCACTTTGTGAGTGCTGAGCCACTAGATGGGCCAAAGCCTGGGCCGTCTTAAACTGCTCCAGAAATTGAGAACCAGTCGTGGAGCCTCCAGTGGTTCCTTTTGGATCGCCAACATCACCGAAACCCTTACTGAGCATGCTCACCTGAGGTAAGAACAGAGAGAGAGACAAAACGCTAATGTTTTGGCTGCCACCAATTAGTTCAGGTACGATAACAAATTCCAGTTCTGAATGCCAACTGACCAATACAGACACCCCCCCCCAAA
>NW_015554119.1:280339-290333 GCF_001515605.1 Sinocyclocheilus anshuiensis | reverse complement strand
CCCCCCCCCCCAAATAATACAATTGGCCCTTAAAAACAGCTATGACAAGACCTGTATGACTTCATTTAACATCTTGCTCACCATGCTGTGCTGGCTGTAAGGAGCACTGGAGGAGGACTGGGACAGTGATGCTGTCTGCTTTGAGTTGCTGAACACAAGAGACTGAGACAGAGATGGTGGCTGTGGGCCTTCAAGTGAAGCAGGCTCTGCCTCTGAGGAAGAGGAAGGAGGTGTCTTCCCCAGCAACACAGCCAGATCAATCCTGAACATCAAACAAGCTTATGTCCATAACGTTCTCATATGCCACGACAGCAGCACATGTATAAATATTTAGAATTGGGTTGTGAAAATCTAGACACCACAGTATTATTGAAATTGCATTCCTTCTAAATAAAATTATAGCCTGCATTCAAAATGTAGACTTTCGATAGTAGTGACCAATCAAATATTTGGGGTTAGTAGGAATTTATTTATTTATTTTTTTAAATCCTTATTCCGCTAGGATGCATTTTGTTACAAAATAATAAAGAATAAATAAAGTGTCACAGTTTCCACAATAATATTAAGCAGCATAACGGTTCAACAAAACAGAAATGTTTCTTGAGCAAATCAGCATATTAGAAAGACTTCGGAAAGACCATGTGACACTGAGGACTGGAGCAATGGCTTCTGAAAATTCAGCTTTGCCACATCATGAATAAATTACATTTCAAATTATATTTAAATATTAAATACAGTTAAACATTTTTTTATTAATTTAATATAAATGTTTTTTACTGTATTTTTGTTCAAAAATGCAGCCTTCATTACAATAAGAAAAAAACAACCCCAAACTTCTGAATGGTATGACAGGCCAAAAATAATTATATGGAAAGCGAATTTCTCAGATGCTCTGAAATAGACACTGGCTTACCTCTGTCCAGCTGTAATGGTGACATTCTCCTGTGGAATGGGCATGGACGCCACACTGGAGGCAGTAAATATCTTGGTCTCTGACAACTAAACCGAGAACCAGAGTTAGATTTGCTCATACTAAAAACCTGCTTTACAGTTTAAGACTCTGTTCAAATACTCACATCCTCATTCCAGTCCTCCATGCCCCACTCTTCTGTGGCAGTTCTCCAAGCACCTGTTATACAGATATTTAGCTCACAATGACAACAGGTGAACAAATCCTTAGCAAAACAGCCAATGCAAGACTCACCAGGGGCCGAGTCAAACTTTCGAGGATAGTTTGTTCCCTCTCCACCTGTAAACTCAAGCCCTGTGGAAACAGATTCATGTCAGAACATCCACCCTTACATATGCGTTTTAAATGGACTGTGTACTTCAGCCAGAAGAAAGGCCAACACTGACAGGAACTGAAGGAAGGGTTTACAAGAGACACTTATGGCATCACTCACTGTTTCCATCCTCGGGTTCCAGGTTGCCCGTGTTACTCCAAGTGCTGCCGCTTGTGTAGCTCTCTTCTGTTTGGGCTGGCTCAGTGTAGTCCGCTGGGTTAAATGTACTAAAAACAAATGAAAATTTAGTTTGAGCAAACACAGTGAATGAGGGAGGCAAGAAATAATGTAAGCGACCATCAGTAACAATGTGCAAAAATCACTCCAACAGTTCCACTAAAAACACTCCTATGTCGTGCTAATTGCAATTATACCAAAGACGCAAATGTGCTTTCCAATCACTCTCAAACCCGGAAAACAAACCGGTGGAAACTAAACACATATGAAGCTCAAACTGATGCATTCTTCAATAACTAATCGCTATAAACCCTTTTGATCCTACACAAACAAAACCAACACGCTCATAAATGTATTTAACTCACCTCTCATCTCCTGACAAATCATATCTGGGGCTCTTATCAATCTGGCTTTAGGGAGAAACAACAGGGAGAATTACAAGCAACTCAACACAGGCAGAAAGACGGGGGTGCATGGTGTGAACAAAGATGTGCTTGAGTGCGTGCGCGAGACAGAGAGAGAGCGATGGCAACCATCATGCTCACGTCCATTACTGGTCAAACCACCACACCTGCTCTACAGGTATAAAATAAAAAGACAATGCTTTAGAAGGAAACAGCTAAGCTAGTGGTGTGACTTGCCAACTCAAACGATGCTAAACTGGTACTCTGCCAGTTCGGAGGCCAAGAATTGAAAACCAAACATGCAAAATCCAAAAGCACACTTCAAACCAAACAAGCGAAAGGGGCCAGTAAGAAGCCTGACTGCAAGTCAAAGAAAAGTGACCAAACGGCCTTGACAGAAACAGAAAACCGGTCCAGGGTCGTAACATGACTAGATTCTAGATTAGGGCTGGGCGATATGTCAAAAATATATTTTCGATAATAGCCTTATAAAATATTGCGATATCCGATAACAGTCTACCCAAGCCCCACCTCCACCACGCCCTGCCCCCACCGAGACAACATTGCCGACATGCACCGTAAACACACACCATGTTCAGTTTGGTCTTAATTATAGCCACCATTAAAGTTTGGCTTTACTTTTCTTAGTTTGTGCTTAAACTAACAGAAAACATTAGTTTCTCAGATGCTCTGAAATAGACACTGGCTTACCTCTGTCCAGCTGTAATGGTGACATTCTCCTGTGGAATGGGCATGGACGCCACACTGGAGGCAGTAAATATCTTGGTCTCTGACAACTAAACCGAGAACCAGAGTTAGATTTGCTCATACTAAAAACCTGCTTTACAGTTTAAGACTCTGTTCAAATACTCACATCCTCATTCCAGTCCTCCATGCCCCACTCTTCTGTGGCAGTTCTCCAAGCACCTGTTATACAGATATTTAGCTCACAATGACAACAGGTGAACAAATCCTTAGCAAAACAGCCAATGCAAGACTCACCAGGGGCCGAGTCAAACTTTCGAGGATAGTTTGTTCCCTCTCCACCTGTAAACTCAAGCCCTGTGGAAACAGATTCATGTCAGAACATCCACCCTTACATATGCGTTTTAAATGGACTGTGTACTTCAGCCAGAAGAAAGGCCAACACTGACGGGAACTGAAGGAAGGGTTTACAAGAGACACTTATGGCATCACTCACTGTTTCCATCCTCGGGTTCCAGGTTGCCCGTGTTACTCCAAGTGCTGCCGCTTGTGTAGCTCTCTTCTGTTTGGGCTGGCTCAGTGTAGTCCGCTGGGTTAAATGTACTAAAAACAAATGAAAATTTAGTTTGAGCAAACACAGTGAATGAGGGAGGCAAGAAATAATGTAAGCGACCATCAGTAACAATGTGCAAAAATCACTCCAACAGTTCCACTAAAAACACTCCTATGTCGTGCTAATTGCAATTATACCAAAGACGCAAATGTGCTTTCCAATCACTCTCAAACCCGGAAAACAAACCGGTGGAAACTAAACACATATGAAGCTCAAACTGATGCATTCTTCAATAACTAATCGCTATAAACCCTTTTGATCCTACACAAACAAAACCAACACGCTCATAAATGTATTTAACTCACCTCTCATCTCCTGACAAATCATATCTGGGGCTCTTATCAATCTGGCTTTAGGGAGAAACAACAGGGAGAATTACAAGCAACTCAACACAGGCAGAAAGACGGGGGTGCATGGTGTGAACAAAGATGTGCTTGAGTGCGTGCGCGAGACAGAGAGAGAGCGATGGCAACCATCATGCTCACGTCCATTACTGGTCAAACCACCACACCTGCTCTACAGGTATAAAATAAAAAGACAATGCTTTAGAAGGAAACAGCTAAGCTAGTGGTGTGACTTGCCAACTCAAACGATGCTAAACTGGTACTCTGCCAGTTCGGAGGCCAAGAATTGAAAACCAAACATGCAAAATCCAAAAGCACACTTCAAACCAAACAAGCGAAAGGGGCCAGTAAGAAGCCTGACTGCAAGTCAAAGAAAAGTGACCAAACGGCCTTGACAGAAACAGAAAACCGGTCCAGGGTCGTAACATGACTAGATTCTAGATTAGGGCTGGGCGATATGTCAAAAATATATTTTCGATAATAGCCTTATAAAATATTGCGATATCCGATAACAGTCTACCCAAGCCCCACCTCCACCACGCCCTGCCCCCACCGAGACAACATTGCCGACATGCACCGTAAACACACACCATGTTCAGTTTGGTCTTAATTATAGCCACCATTAAAGTTTGGCTTTACTTTTCTTAGTTTGTGCTTAAACTAACAGAAAACATTAGCTTTGCTGTCATGTTGGTGTTGCTAATAATTTCCACTCTGTTCTTATCAAATTTGTGTTTGAAATGAATTTCGTTTTGTGAGGAGAACTGTTTTTCTTCATTCTTCAATTTTAAGTTCATCATGGTGAAGTTGGACATTCTGGCGGTGATTGTAAGAATGATGAATGCATGTTGATGTCATATAGTAATGTCTTGAATAAAATATGCCTATTTTCCGATGTATCTCTTTATTTTTGGCATTATCGCCTGTGCAGACACATTTCATGATGGTAAGTTTAATTTCGTTGATTATAACAATTGTAGCGTTGTTTTTAAACTTGTAGTCAAACTATAAAGTAGGCTATTTGATATTGATCATGTATGACTAAAATCATGCAGGGATTAAAAACGAATTCCGAGCAAAAACGTTAAGGTTTCTAGTTCGGAGGTCTCTTTTGGCCCGTTTTTTAACTAAATAATTGTTTTAGTTATTTAGAAGCAGGGGTAAATTAAATTTCATTTTTGTATTTTAATTTTTATGATTTTCATTTTATTAAATCAAAATATAACACCCACAATATAATATTCAGTGTTGGGCTGCCGAAACTCCGAACGCACATGTTGAGGAGCGAGCTGAGCCTAGTAGCCTAATGTCTTAATCCGTTTGCAACAAAACTTTACAGCAGGGCTCTGAACCGGTTCAACGAACGAAAACTGGAAACGAATGAAATTGACAGGAACAGAACCAGAAACAAAACCAAATTTTATAGTTTCAAACAGAATCGAACATTTGAAATGGCCATTTGCCGTCAACCAATCGCGAAGTCCAGTAGTACGGCCTATGCAAATGTGACGATGATGCATCCAACGAGTGAAATGCCCGCTCAGCTGTGAACTCATCATGGTTAAGTCGCAATGGCAATGCCGGCGTTAAGAGTTTATCCGAGGATAGTGTAAGGAGGATTCAACAGATCACACGCACCTGCAGCGCTTCTGTGAACGGAGAAAACAGAATCAAACTATAGGCTTACATAAAAAGGAATAAAGGCATATACACAAAATATTACACTTAAATCATTGACAGATTAACAAAACGAAAGAAAAAAAATGTGCCAAGTTACTGTTCATTGTGACGCATTCCAAAGTTCTCAGAAAGGAAAATGAGACAGCATAAAGTAGTTCTTTATTTTGCAAAAGCTTTATGGTTTTATTTTGCAAAAGCTTGACAGTTTTGAATAATGTCTTGCTTCTATCTGTATAACCAACCAGCGTTGGTATGACCATCGCGCCGGCGCCTCACGCACAACATATTTTTTGCGACATTTCAGCTTGTTCATTATCAAAATAAAATACAGTTATAGACACAAATAAAGTTACACTGCTCCGTTGTACAAAATTGGTTGCGTTCAGCGTGAACAGCGCCTCACTGTGCTGTTATAGCCGATGTAAAGGATGATGTTTTATGTCAATGAAAGTACAAAGCCTAGCCTATAATAAATAATATTTTAGCATCCAGATACATTGCAAATATGGAAACATTTGGATTCGTGCCGAATGAGAGGTAGGCATGCCTACTAGCATTTTAACCTGCATTATTTCTGAATGTAATAGGTCTAATAAAATGCGACGTGAGCCTATACGCAACTTATGTTTTTTTACCACTCTCAAAACACAATCTTATACAAGTAGCGTTTTTTGAACAATGCAGCAAATATTTTTAAATATCTTAAAAATACTTTTATGTCTTTAAAGTGTTGATAGATTTTTTTCTTTTGTTTCGTAGCATACATTTGGCCAAAATCTAGAAAAGATTATGCTGTAATGGCTGTGACTAAGCGCAGCGGGTTATAGGCTAACGTTACCAGATCTCTTCCTGTTTTTTTTTTTTTTCCTTTTTCTCTTTGAGTAAAGAAAACGCTGCATTTTATTATTATTGGCAAAGAAAATTGTTTTAAAAAAAATAACATTATTAACCGGCATTTCTTCTACCCAAACCGGTTTCGGAACGGTAATACAGAGGAACGGCGGAACGGAAAGGTTAAAATATCGATTTTGCTCTGAGTGAACGATTGAAATTTTTCTTCGTTTTCAAGCCCTGCTTTATAGTTTTGTTGCAAATGAATTAAGAATTGATAGTGCTATATCTCGGCTTAAACATAATTATACTGTATACATAAATTTAAAAATCTGTAAAAAAAAAATAAAATAGGGCACTATATGCGCTGTATGAATAGTGAAGGAATTTGCGTATTTTAATTATAACTGTCATGTTTGTGGTTTTTCATCATTAAACAGTCCTTTTAAATAAATATTCAGAAACACATGCAGTGCTACTATGTATTTTTTCTGTTTAACTTTTATTAAACTGCAAATCAAAACAGAATTGGCCTATACCTTAAATAAGGATAAATTATATTGGAACGCATCTCCAAATTAATCGCACACAGATGCACGTTGCCATTACAGTAGTCAGCGCCGAACAACATGCAGGCAAATAAAATATAAACTGAGGTTACAAAAGTGATTCAGTCAAAGTCAGTGAGGGATTTTCTTTTCTTTTGTTCTTTGATTAACATCAATGACTGGCGGCAGCGGCTGCTGTCAATGCACGGATCCAATACACCCTTGTTTTCTTTCTTTCTCAACTCTTTACGTTCACTTAAGACAAAACCGATTGTATTTATGGGATATTTTGATATAATTCGGTGTGTATTTGTCCATTCGAATGTGTAAGAATGCGAGAAAGAGAGCTCAGTCCAGTGTTCGCGTAGCCTATGTAAGAGGTGGCTTTTGTGCATGCGCTTTGTGTGTGCGCTGCACAGAAAACAGCACGCGAGTGCAGAAATTAGTTCTATTTCGTCTTCTTGCAGTTGATTCTTTTGAAATCGCAATAAATGTGCATACAGGAATCAAGCAGCAGAATCAAAATGTAATTTTATAACAAGTAATTCAATTCCTGACCTTACGCATCTGATCTGATTTCCAAAATTGGAATAGCTTTTCGATTCCCAACCCTCCTACTAAATTATTTCATTCTTGCATGCAAAAAGACCTGTATGGTGACTATGGGGCTATGTAAAATATTTTTTACAACTTACTAGGTTCATCATTTGTCATTTTTTTCTGATAATGTCAATAATCGTCTGTTACCTAACTGTTGACAACATCGCGATACTTACGAGACATCGTCGATATACAATAATAACGTCATGTCGCCCAGCCCTATTCTAGACTACTGAATATTGAAGTAAAAAGCTAAACTAGACGCTTACAATGACATTGAAACTCCTCTAATATTTCTAAACAAAAGTATGAAAGAAACATTTTTATGCTTGTAATGCCACTTCAAAAATATTAAAATGCATCTTGGTTACTGTTAGGGGCAAGCAACAAATCTATGCAGAAAATCTACACCTTCATTTTTAAAAGTATTAAATCTTACAAAAATTAAAATAAAAAATAAATGAACAAAACAAATAAATAAAATTAAATCCAATCTCTTGAATTGCAATGCACTTCTCCATACCTGAGGTAATTCACTGAATATAAACGCTTCTCATTTCATATTAACAATGGAAGTGAAGGTGCAGATATAAAGCTTAAGAGCTTCATTTCCATATCATACTGCTTTAACAAGCTTGTTCTTTTTCTTTCCAAATATGAAGTGGAGGGCAACAGACATTCCCTGCATTATGACATGGCATTTTGATAACAGCAATAGAAATTACTTCGATTTCTAGAGGTTTACCTATCTACCTGTATTTCTACTGCCCACCCCATCAATTTAGTGAACTCTGTCATCAACAAGCCCAGGGCTCGACATTAAGGACTGCCCGATGGCCGGGGCCCAGCGTGAAAGATGTTCAGGACAGTTGACGAATTTGTCACTAGCCCAATTGGGACACTGCTGCGTCGTCATGAAGATTTATAATTTGCACTTGTTTTTAAGCCTTGCCAATTTAAAAATTCTAGCGATTTTAAAACATTCAAGCAAGACGCGAAAGACAACTCAATTCAGTATTCGTGCACTGCGTTCTGTGTGTACAGTGCACACAGAGAAACACGTCTTGAATGGACAAATACATAAGTATGACAAAATACCCATCTTGGCGAGTAACTTTGTAGCTTTTACAGTGGAGTATAGATGGACCGGTGGACTGACCGTTTTTGGTTTTATTTCAACAGATCTCAAGAGAGGTAAGAGGCAAGAGATGCTGAAGACGGATGCAAAGAGGAGAAAATACGGTAGCAGGCAGAGCAAGATCACAGTTCACGAGTTGGGGGTCTCTGTGGGGAACTGACTGTCTTCAGAAAAGTTCACATTGCGTTTTCATTTAACCTCTGTATAATGCATTTAAAGTAGTGTTAATTACAGCTGCACTGCTTTGTTTACAGCTGTAACCATGGAAACGCTGTATTACTGCTGTTCCATAAGCGCCACCTGCTGTCAGAGAGTGAATTTGCCGTCTGCGGTTTTTCCTAAAGCATCTTTCATTTGTATCTTTGTTCTATATATTCAGTTGTGCTATTGCATGTAATTTATTAATTTGTTCTTATTTATTGGAATAAAATATAATGTGGGTCAAAATGATAATGATAACAGCAACTATTTTATTTTTTTTGGCAGGGCCAGTGAAAATTTTGTCAGGGCAAGTAAAAATTTGAACCACTGGTCCAACCGGGCCAGTAGAAAAAAATCCTTAGAGTTGAGCCCTGAAGCCTAAAAAGGCATAGCATGAAAAAGCAGCAAATAAACCCCCAATAACTCTTACTTACCTGGTTAAACCACTGCATGGAAAACATGTTCAATTCTTTACGGTTTACAGGATATAAATGCGCATAGAGTCTCAAGATAAGCACACCAGCAGGCCTTAAACCCAGCAGGCTGGACTCAACAGAACAGCTTCCCCAAAATTTGCGTCATATCTTCAACCATTTTTGAAGCAGAGGATTTAGAATTTTTGCTAGCTGGACACCATTAGCATTTCCTAGAATCTGCCAATCTGGGAGATCATGCAAAAACAGTAAGGATCTTAAATGGAAGAACACAAGCTTACCCCATGCCCTGAGCTGAAAACCTCCCACCTCGCCTTCCAGCTCCACCTGCAGGAAAGAAAGATGAAGTCAAACCAAAACCACTAACCATTTTCATTCTAGTTAACCATTGCCAACAGTGGTACTTACTAGGGGTGTAACAGCTCTGTTTAAAATTTAAAAAAAAACACAATCGAACTGTACTCTTCTCCACCCATGGTTTGGCACGCATTTGGCACGGTTCAACTTAAATCTGACAAGGCATCTGTAATATGGTTTGTTAAAAATAACACGTAAAACAGACAGAGTTCGCCTATTGTGTTTCTGTCGATGGATACACATTCTGGTTTTCCAACACATTTCAACAACAGCGATGAACAAAAAAAAAACCTTGTACAAACCAGTCACTCTTTGTAAACTTTGTTCAATGCGAGTGCCGTATGCTGGAATATGACGTCATTTATGCCGTCATAACCCGGGTGTTGATAGTGCACGTGCACAGGTGAGACCTGAACAGCACACACTGCTATCCGTTTAAACTAAACTCATCAAGCCATGCCAGTTTAAACATTCAAGAGCCAGAAGACGCGAATGAGAAATCGCACGGGCAGTGAGGAGATTTGTGTGTGCTCAGAGAGCGCACAAATATTGAGTCTTGTGTTTGATTGGACAAATTCACACAAAAATAATAGCATGCCCGTCTTGGTCAGTATCCTAGCAGACATAGTCGGTTGTACGTACAGTGTCAGTGTACTGGATCCGTGTATAGCAGGGCTGT
>NW_015554119.1:277452-279984 GCF_001515605.1 Sinocyclocheilus anshuiensis | reverse complement strand
CTAAACTCTGCAGGACACCGGCCCTCCAGGACCGAGTTTGGACAGCCCTGGTGTATAGTCTTAAGTTTTTAATGTTAATCAAACAACAAAAGCCAAGGAAAAAAACAGGAAATCACTCACTGCTGTTGACTGAATCTTGATTGCAACTTTAAGGATTTATCTTTAATTTATACAGTCTAATATGCAATGTTATTTTACATTTGATTACTTTGTTCAATTTCTGTAACTAAAAACTAAAGTTAGACCAACCTAAAAAAAAAACTGAAAAGCACTGTTGATTTTATTTGTATCTTTGCTCTATTGTATCTATTTGTGCTGTTGCTAGAAGTTAGATTATTTGTTCTTATTTTCTTTATTTTTATTTGACAGTATAGTCATTTTTTCCCTAAACATAGCACATGCCGAACTGTATCGAAACAGTGACTCTAAAACGGTGATACAAACTGAACCATGAGTAATTTGAACCGTTACACCCCTAGTACTTACCTCTTCCTCTGCCTCTTCCCCGACGGCCTCGCTCCATTCCTCTGCCTGCAACTCCACTTGCCTTGGCCCCATCCAACCCATTCTCCTGCCCACGGACTGAAGAGAGGAAGCAAAGAATGGAATGAGTTTAAGAAAAAATACACAAGATAAATAAATGAATGTAATAAATGTAACTACTCCTACAAAAGAGAAGCCCAAGAAGCCTTGTTTGAGTTTCCCAGAAGTCTCAACACAAAGACACTTTCCTTGGACATTATCCTTGATTTTTATTTTTTTTTTAATATTATTGGTTATTGCACTGAAATAATTGCATTAAGTGATATGCACGCTTTATATTGAGGAAGGTTAAAAGCAGCCTCCATTGTAAAAATATCAGAATACTGATGTTGCACAAAACCAAAAGCAACAAAACACTTCTCGAACTTTTACACGTTTTATGACGTTTAACGTTTAAAGTTCTTTTGGTGTTCAGGAATAGCATATATTGTGTTTTCTCATTACCTCACTTTGACTGGGCAGCCTATCAAATGATCTCTGAAGACTAACAGCTCTCAAAGTCAGATTATAAATCAAACCACAAGACTTGATTCAAAGTATATGAGCCTTATGTTGCTCTCTACCTCAGACTGAGGCTGAGAGAGAGTATCCGGTAGCAGCTCAAACTTTACTGTGGCACACACTGTCCCTTCAGCACTATAGAGAGAGCAGTTTGTGGGGTTTGTGGTGTGCGCTGCAGTCTGTCCTGAGGCTGACTGCAGACTAGGAAAGTACAGTTTCTCTTAAATAGCCCAAAGTAAAAGTTGAATTTAACTAAATGCCTCATTTAATTGGGAAAACTGTGTCAAAATATCTTTCAGACTAAAATAAGGAGTAGCAACAAAAGCATAAGTAATAGGGTTGGGCCGATAGACGATGCCATCGTCCATCGCTGATGGCTGACAGACATCACAATCAGTGGTCGATATTTGGCATTTTTCAAATATCGGCATCGGCCGACACGTTTTTCTGTTTGGCCGATGCGTTCGAGGCGGGACCTTTATTTTGACTGCGCACTGGACTTTTATTTTGGCGGCGCTGAGAACGGCAGCGCCTGCACACACAGTGTTCACATTGTCCTTGTTCACTGTCGTCGCTAACAGTTCTGTCTAATAATCAGAAAGAACTGTTAAGGCTTGCAAACTTAGTCGAATCCAGCTGTGAGATCTTGTGAAGTGTGCATTTGTATCCTGCATGATCGCGTGTACTCTGCATGATGGTCGGTCCGTGCGAATTGAATGTGGACAGAAGAGTTCAGCTTCACGCGATCGACTAACTTTAAACTCATGATTTCAAATGATGCTTCATGCTTTTGCCCAATGTCATATTCATGTCATTTTCACTGTGTGCTGTATGTAAAATGAGTGTTACCTTGGCTTTATTTGACAAAATATGATTCCCAAATCCCAATACACACAAACTTCCCAAATTACTGAATGCCCTGTTGGTTACAGTGTTTACTTGCTTTTTAATTATATTTTTTATTAAATATTTATTTATTTGTGAAAAAACTGATTGCCACCATTGATGGACAATTTTTTAATAATATTAAGAATATCTGTATGACATGATATTCTGCAGTTCTTCCCTGTTGTACCGAATATCTATACTTTCAAATTATCACACTGAAGTTAGAAATTCAAATATTGTGACAAAATTAATTTTGTAGGGTGCCACAAGTTTGTTAATTTCCAAAGGGTGCCGCGACTAAAAAAAAGTTGGGAAACACTGATTTAGAGTATAAGTTTATTTTACACATTTATTTTTTTAACCCACTTTCAAATTATTTAAAATTTCTTAAATATTAATTAAAATAAAATTATAATTAAAATAAAATTATATCAGCTTCATATCGGCCACCCTGCTTTCCAAGATATCGGCATCGGCTGTCAAAAAACCAATATCGGACGACCACTAATCACAATGTTAAGCTGACATCGTGATACCTCCCCCAACCACCCCCTCTCCCGCAATCCGCCGCATCCCAGTTCCGTGTTCGGAAAGGAAATT
>NW_015554119.1:267342-276984 GCF_001515605.1 Sinocyclocheilus anshuiensis | reverse complement strand
AATAAATAGCCTACGAGATGGGAGGATAAAAAATATTTCAATACTTTTTCTCGCAATTATATCGTTGGGTAAGTATAGGCGACTGTATATAAACTGCGGACATCAGGGAGCCGCTACTGAAACCTCTTTCGATTGCGCGCTCTCATTTTACTTTCGAGATTCGCGATCAGCCATCGTCCTATCAGACATTTCTCCTTACTCTGTGTATGTGGTAAGTGAACTTTCATGTACTGTAAAGCAACCTTTTAGTGGCTCCGTATAACGCGTTTTGTTTCATGCTTCAGGCACACCCCTAAGCCCGCCCCCCCGATGTCATCATCCATCACGATGTTTCACTGTAGACATCGTCCGATGCCAATTTGGTAGACATCGTCCAACCCTAGTTGACATAAAGAACACTCTGAGGAGCAAAAGGCTTCAAAAGTCTTCCTTTGCTCCCCATTATCTCATTGCTGTCTAGAAGAAACAGTTAAGATTTCATTTGTGATTTTTCTCTCATATACTATATATCACAATGTCCAAATCAGGCCCGATTTATCATACTATTTCAGACACAGATGGCTCAGCATACTTGCAACAGAAGAGAAAGTAAGTAAGTGTAGTGTGAGTGAGCAGTGATTGTGTTTAAGGTCATTGGGAAGGTCTAGTGGTGTTGGAGATATAGCTGTTCACAGGACTCGCAGTTCACATCCTATAGCATTTCTGTCACATGGACATCAGCGGCGAAATGCACAGCCTTTAGTAACACAATAGCAGCCTAAATGGCTATTCTGAAAGAGATCCCGCTCCGCACATTATTTATTCATACTGCTGGTCACTGCAACCTTGGGCCTGATCAGAGAGAGAGTGAGAGAGAAGAACAAAGAAAAAAAAAAGGGGGATTGGTATAGAAGTTTGAGTACTTGTAATTTTTTATTCAATTCAAAGTTTGAAATCAAGCTATCTCGTGCTACTGCACGAAAATTACCCCACTGTAAAATAAAATCCTAAGCCCGCCCCCCCGATGTCATCATCCATCACGATGTTTCACTGTAGACATCGTCCGATGCCAATTTGGTAGACATCGTCCAACCTTAATAAGTAATATCTCCACTCACACTCTCGCCCGCGGCTGGCTCCACGGCCCCTCCGCGGGGCCCCTCCTCGGCGACGTGCCACATCTCTTTCTCCTCCTTTCTCTCGGTTCTCCTTGCCCTCATCTCCTCCATCTGTCTGTGCGCTTTCCTTCGGACCTGAAACTCCTTTCTTCTTTCCAACCATCTCCCATGAGTCCTGCAAAGCAAAGGGCAAATTTAACATGGGAAAGAAGGATGGAAAAAATGGGATTTGAAATCGTAAGACTTTGAATCAGGTATAAATAATAATAAATACACATTTTGATAAACAGTTTAAAACTGTATTGTTATAGTTAAACTATTAATATTACACGGAAAAACTTTCAGTTTCATTCCTAATAACTTTTAAAAAAAATTTCGAAAAGGTTTAAGTACTAAAACTGAAATAAAATCTATAGAAGCGTAACTATGCGTATACAAACTTTACATATAATAAAAATTAATAAAAATGTTAAAACAAATTGAAATGAGCTGGAAAAAAAAATACAGCCAATTCAAAATATTCATAAATAATCTAAATATTATATGAGTATATAAATGATATATATTTGGGCTTTTTAACTCAAGCCTGAACTCACAGTGTCAGGGCTGCCCTCCAAAAGGACATTGATGGCTCTGTTGACGTCTCCATTGCAGTCGTGAAGCGCTATCATGGACTCATCCTGATCCTTTCCTGTGATGTCAACCAGCTGGAAAAGAGAAAAGGAGCAACAAGCAGCATGTAAAATCCACGTGGGTGTATGACTTAGGCCATATATTTGGAAGGCAACAAGATAAAACGGAAGTGGCTGAGGGGACTGATGGAAACATTGAGTGAACTGTGAAGTGTCTGAGCTTTATGTTGCTCTCTAACTCAGAGTGAGACTGAGAGAGAGCATCCGGTAGCAGCTCAAATTTTACTCTAGCACAGATAGTCCCCATCAGAGCTATAGAGGGAGCAGTGAGGGAAATTTTGTGTGCGCTGAATGTAAGTGACTGCAGGTACAGGCACATCAGAATAGCGCAAGGAAAAACTGATTAGAAGCTACTGTCAAACCACTTGCAAAAAAAAATTCTTTATTGAAGGGACCATTTGATGGATGTAAAGCAGAACCTGCTATTACTTTCAGCATCCCTACTCACCTGCTTGACCTTCTCTTCAAAGTCTGCATCATTATGGTCCGAGATCATCTGCGCGAGTCGGATCTGCTCAGCGGTGGCCTGAATTAACAAAAAGGACAAAATGATTAAGTCTGATTTCATGGCAGTTGTGAAACATACTGCATTGATTGCCAGCATTATTTATGAGTCTTGGGGCCAGATTTACTAACAGCCCCAGCGCAACCCCTCTTTTGGTGTGGAAAAAAAATTACTGTCAGGATTTACTAAAGACGTGCAGTAAAACAGATGAAAAGGCGTGAATGGAATTATTTTTGCATCTAACAATATTGCATATGCTAGGGGTGTCCAAACTCGGTCCTTAGGGACATTGTCCTGCAGAGTTTAGCTCCAACCCCAATTAAACACATCTGAACCAGCTAATCAAAGCCTTACTAGGGATACTAGAAACTTCCAGGCAGGTGTGTTGAAGCAAGTTTGAGATAAATTCTACAGGACACCGGCCTTCCAGGACTGAGTTTGGACACCCCTGGCATATGCATTGTAGGAGTTTCCCCTTCACACGCAAAATGTATTAGTAAATCACCTTGAATCGTGCAAGGTGATTTAATAAGGTTAGAGGTAGTCAGTTTACTGGTTGGTCATTATGGAAATGCACTGGCTGTGTCTGTGTTCTTTAACTCGCGCTTTATCAGTAAATCACCCGTAGACCTTTCCACTCCCATTGGCGCTTTTATGGGATTGTACGCTCACACAAATTTGCCGTTTAGTAAATCTGGCCCTTAAAGTCTTAAGTTCAAGCTAAAAACACACACCATTAATTCCCTTGACGCTTTCAAATAGCCATACCTTCTAAATTAATGTGTATGATGGCTATTGATGAGCTTGTGTTTTTTGCACTTGTTCACAGAACAAATGTAAACCTTTACAAATGAGCTGGCATCTTGAATATTCCAATATGATCAATCATAATACAGCTGCTTGTTGCAATGACATTTAAGCTTAAATTAATACTTTTAGGCCTGTTTTCACAGTTAAATTAGGACATTTAAGTAGTTTTTCAAATGTGCCTTAGAAAAAAAATCTAAAAATTATAATAAAAATTGTGTCTTGTCCCCCCCACCCAAGCACGCCAGAATACAGCAGAAGAGAAATAGGTCAGACTTAGCATTTGCTTGGGCATAGATTTATGATTTTTTTTTCCTAGAGACCTTAATTTAATTCAGAAGAATGAGTGATAAACTGCAGTGACTCAAAGCAAAAGTCTCAGACTGATGGATGTCACAGACACCCCTTTTCCACCGAAATGGTGCTGGTTCTCATGGCCAGTAAAAATGCAAACAACAAGAACATAACAGACTATGCAACTAGATAACCTGCCAAATAAATTCACAATAGATTTGATCTTTTTAGTTTTAAGAAAATATTTTAACATGCAAACTATTTAATTCAGGATTTTAAGACCTAGTTTTGATGCACCTGTCAAATTATAACAATGTCATGTAACATCTATAAATACATTGTGTAGATGGAAAGAATCAAATCAAGTACCTCATTCAACATTTTTCAACTTATTTACATATAAACATGTTATTTTTTAATTTACACATTCATTTATGCCGTTTCCAGTTTCTGGTCCAAGACTAGCAAGTTTTAGGCGGCGATGTGTAGCCAGTTTTATTGCTTTGAAGTGTGACAGAACTAATCCAATCACTATAAATAATCAACAAAACCTCATGTGTGTTAACTTACCTGGGGCCTCTGCTTGTGCTGTGACTGGCTCTGTGTCTGACCCTGCGTCTGCTCCCAGTTGCCCCGGGCCCGGCTTCCGCCCACTGAAGTCATCATTTACAGTATATACAAATAACAGTATTTACAAAGGAATAACGCCTTTAAAAGAGAAACAGGTAGAAGAAATGTTACTGACAACTCGTCAAAAAATAACAATCATAAAAACATCACATGGTCTTGACAAGCCATAAAACATGCATGCAAACAAACACGTTACACCTTGTTTGGCCATTTTGATAAGCCAAAACTGGAAGTAAACATCGTCACATGCCTGACGCTCTACCCATAAAAAGACGGCCGAAGGTTACAGGAACACCAACAGAAATTAAGTTCTAAGAATTTCGAAAGCTTTGCGCAAATATCGCACGTGAAAAACAAGACCTTGTGATGTTTACAAGTCAAGCCGCAACAGGTCAACCATGTACGCGCTTCCGGAGCTCAACATCCTCGGTTAGTTTTTATTTCTTAAAAAAACAAAAAAAACAAAACCCACACACACACCGCAACGCTTGAAATTTCGATAAAATGACACCAAAAGCAATCCACCTGCTGCAAGTTGTGAAATATCGTATGTGTGGTTATGCCAAACAGCCCAGTGTAGCTACTCTGCGCATGAGGAAATGCAGGGCATGTGGTGGCCGAAAGCAACTGCGCACTTTAGAAAGCGCACGGAATCAGCCAGCATGACAGAAACACGCGGGACCAGCCGCGGGAAAACAGACTGACGACGTGCTTTAACGGACTCAGCTTAACAAAAACACCCTCAACGGCCTCTGAACGGGGTGAGGGCGAGGATGAAACTGTCAAACTGAAACCATGTTGGAGACGTGAACACAATCACACAGTCCATGGGTGAAAGTGTCAGCACGTCATTTCATATTTCTTGAGCATTCACACCATTCCGTACTGTAATTAAAACACCAGATGCGTAAGTAGATATACAACAAGGGAAATGTCTAGGAATAGAAGCACATAAAAGGCATTAATTTCCATGCACTGGAACATAAAACATTGCCTAAAGTATCCAATCTCTAAAATAAGCATCCAACAGGTAACCTACTTTACCTGTTGTGCTCTACATCCTGGGAATCCCATATTAACTTACCGGCTAAGTAGTAAGCAAAACCGTAAGCTATTAAACTTAGTTAATAATAGAAAAAACCTTAAGAGATGAAGGACTATGATTGATAAATCGAGGCGATGGGCCTTGGAAAAGCAACTCGGTATAAACTCAAACATGCAGATCTAACGATACGGTATGAACACATACACACGGTTTTAATAGTCTTAAAAGATTTTTGATACGTTAAATAAAATAGACGAGATCTAACTTTAGATGATGGGTGGCTTCCGCTCTGGCCGCGTCTAATAACCTCATGGCCGGTTATCGGGCATCATGATGATGCTGCTGCTGCTGGCCAAAAATTAGTTTTCCGGATGCTAATCAACTACATGGTTTCTCAGCGCAGTTGAAAGACTATGTGGGTAAATCGTACGTTAGATTAATCGACACGATAATAATTTGCGTTTGCACAACTGGAAGGCACACGCCCCCCAGTGTGAGGCGCACTCCCGTCGGTTCACCTGTACACTCGACACCGAGGCTTCACCGAGGCCTACAGGCCCCGAATGATAAAAATGAACAACAGGCGAGGTACTAACCAAAGACCCGGCTGGATATCAGAAACGTGGAGATAACGCCGACCGACGGAGGCTTTATTGTCGACCTCCTTATCAGACGGAAACAAAAAACGAACTATTTCGCGTCCTCAATCGATTCCCCAAAACCGACTACAAGGCCGAACCGACTCGCGCAGACAATAAGCGAGAGACTCAAAATTTACCTGTTTCTCTTCCACTCCGACACCCGGATCACCGCGTCACGTGGTTTATCACAGCCACTGCGGCTTCACGCTCAGAGCTCAACCACGTGACGCCAACGTACGCATGTATATATAACAACTTAAAACACAAGTATGCAATATATAATGTCACCCTCTAGCTGTAGTGGGTATTTGTAATGCAGAAGCCTACTTGATCATTGATACTGATGTCAAAAAATACTTATGACATAGCCTACATATTCCGTGAATAAGGACCTTGAAACTAATTTTAAATTAACTTATTTATTTAAAATAAACAATAAATAAGAACAGAATAGGTAACATGGTTGCAAATTTAGCAGTAGGTCGGTAGGTTAACTTGTTTGGGACCAATTCACAATTTACATACGAATATTTTGTTTAAAACTAGTTACTTGTAACCAGTGCTGGGTAGTAACCGATTACACGTAATCTGGATTATGTAATTAGATTTGAACAATTAAGTACTTGTGATTAGATTAATTAAATTGTAAAGTGTTCATGAGCAGATTACAGTTACTTTTTGTAGATGGCATATTACACAATGGCAATAAATAATTCATAATGAATTGATTAGCCCTAATTCTTTTTTTGGGGGGTGGGGGGGATCCATTTTCAAACTACAGAGATTTGATTATAAGACTACGCGTAGTGGCATTAACAACTGTGTCGAGTTTTGCTTGTATTTTCAGCAATCTGTTCGAATTTCATGAGACAGCAGCATTTGTTTAAGTGCAGAGTTACATCACTAGATGTCGCTAGTGGTCTGCGCTGAGTTCTTCCGAGCACCGGACAAAGACCGAGAATGATGGGATGGTTGTACTACACACTACACTACACAACCGAAAGTGTGTGCACACAGACGCTCACTTCTAATTAACGGGTTATTTCAGCGAAGATAAATCTTAATACTACAGCATACAATGACATTCTTTCGTCCATATTCCAACATCCAGTGGTTTTGAAAATAAATGTTTGATAAATTCAAGCGTGGAATTCATGTGTCCACATATTTTTGGACATGAAGTGAATGTTGTAGGGAAAACTGTGGAAAATTATAATGCACTAAAATGTCTTCAATTGGTAAGTAAATAAATAAATTGACCAGAATCTTATCACTGTTATTAGAAAAAAAAGTGTCATTGTTTTGCACATACTGTGAGCAATCTTAAATACTTTTTATTGTTTAGCCCTTACGATAAATACATATACCAGGTAAAATACAATACCAGAGAAATGTGCATAGCACTACAATTCCATCTACAGTAACACATTTTTCACATTTAATAAGAGATGGATGGAAAGGTAGAGTTAAGCACTGAATATACAGTAACAGGAAAAAAAAAAGTTCTTCAAAACACAATACAATTACAGTTACCAAAGGGAAAAGACAGCTTTGCAAGGTACAGTAAATTCAGAACTGTATATCAGAGTATATGTACATACACAGATACATAAGAAGCACAGAAATATTGTTTGTTATGGATTTTAAGATATATAGAATATACATTAATTGGCTTTATCAGATTACTAAAATTGGCTGTCAGTCACAATATTTATACAATGGCTGCATTATTAGATTCTATACATGAAACAGATATTGACAGATCTGTAGGAAATATGAATATCACCACTTACATCTACTAATATTAATAAAGTTGCTTAAGGTATAAAAACGCAGTATATGATCTACAAATCAATTATATTTATATTTATGTATTTATATTATACAAAGCACCTCAAGTGCTACTCGTGATAAACAGAGGGATGTTGCATAAACGTTGAGAGAGAAGGAATACTTGTTACTTCTTTTACAATGTGTCTCTCACTCAACCACTCTCTCTCTTCATCAGCTGTCTTCATCTGTTGCTCAGGACTTGATCTCGACCACTTTAATGAATGGCATAGACTTGTTTCCAGGGCTTGTGGGCATCAGAGGTTTGCTATAATACAAAATGACAAATACTTTTTTGAATAACCAAATGCCTTGTCCAGAATGTTTTTATGCTTTTGCAATATTTCTCATACTTGGTGCTTTTGGAGCTTGATAGACATGGTCAAAAACAACATGGTTTTATGATGTTGTATAAATGAGGAGATATGTTGTAAGTATTTATTATAAGAAAGAAATACCTGTAGACAACCTTGGACCCCATGTCTGAGTTATATGGTTTAGACACTTGGTTGCCCAAATAAAACTCCATCCGGTCATGGATCTCTCTGTTCTGTAGGACACATTTGATATGTTACAGTCGCACAGTGAAAAGTAGAAAAAATAAAGCAGCTCTTTGAAATAACTCAGGCGCTGACCTCAGCTTCGAGGAAAGCCACCCTCTCTTTGAGGTCTCCGATCAGCCGGTCTCTTTGCTCCATTATGGTTCGTGAATTTTGCACCTGTTAACATATTTGGACATATGAATGAATTAATGCAAGCACTTATCACATTCAAACTGATTTTAAGGTTTAAAATAAAGTTGAAATAAAACTTAAATAATCTACAGAAAAATTAAATAGAGCTGGATTTCTGAAGCATAATGCTTTGCTTGCATCTGTGATTTCAGTGTTCATGGATGAAGCCATTATGTGTAACATGAGATCTAAAGTGCACCGAGGTTGAGCAGCAGGGAAATGACAGAATCTTTTATTTATGACTGAGGTTGAGTTTCACTTCTCATCTCTGAGCAAACACTCTATATAATGCACGACCTGTTTATTTTTGAGAATCTCAAAAATCTTCCTGATGTTTCTTTTTAATTTTACCTTGTCCTCTCTCCTTTTTTGTTCTTTATGAGCGTATTTCTTTAATTCAGCATGAGTATTTTATATATATATATATATATATATATAATTTAAATATTTAAAAATATGCATATACCTACATTTAAAAAATTGAAATGTTTTTTAAATGTAAATAAAATAAAATAATTATTTAATTTTATTAAATTAATTTTCAATTAATTAAACATTTTATTTTATTTAATTTTCCTTTTAAATTATATTAATATATTATTTAATTGTATTAATACATTAATACATTAAAAGTACTGTTTAAATTATGATTGATACATTTATACATAGCCTCTCTCCTCCCACTACATTTTTCATGATCACGCCTTAAATTTTTTATCATTGAATATAAATAAAAATTACATTACATATATAAAATGGTTTGCAAATGTCATTTAATGATTTGTCTCTGTGATTGGGTGTTTCTCCAAATATCCACAGTAATTATTACCTGTTCGATCATGTTCCTGACTTTCCTTTGTTGACTTTTGAGCATGTCATCTAAGTTGTGGTTCTTATCCTTCAGAGTTGCCAGCTCCTTTTTCAGTTGTTCAGACCTGCAGTACAGAAAACCTGTATGTTACACATCTACACACACAAATGACACTTACATGCAACACAGAAGCAATTAGCAACGTAGAGGGTGAGTCTACTTTTAACGTATGAGAATCAGTCAAAGTCGAATTCTATGTGAGAGGCGTGACATTGAAAGATGAGTTTCTATGGCAGCACAATGCAACTTAATAGAGCTGTAATTAGGCCAATTTATTGCTTACTAAATTGCAGGTGGAAAATATTTAACGTAGCCAAGGAAACAGTTAAACATATGAGAACAATGCATTATGTTATCCTATTACTTGTTTCGCTTCTGTTTCAGTTTTTATAACCATTTCTTACTATGTGTAAGTAAGTTGTTGTTTTTTAGCATGTGTGTTTGGCAGTGTTATTTTTTAGGATTACTGATAAACTACTGTCATTTGATTTGTATT
>NW_015554119.1:256957-266341 GCF_001515605.1 Sinocyclocheilus anshuiensis | reverse complement strand
TTTATATATTTTTTTTTTTTTTTTATTAACCTTAAAATCTTTCAATGCTATTACAGTAAAAAGCATGGTAATATGCAGTTTTGGACACTCCATCATAATTTAGTACATATATTTAGTACATATTCTCTTTTAATATATTTGTTATATGGGAAATTTTTATATAGTATATTTTTTGTATAGTATATGCTTTCAATTCTTACTCTAGCTTGTAGAAAAAACTAAAATTATTATTGTTATTTAAATAAGTAAAAATATACTCTGTGCAAATGGGAGGTGCTGTAGATGTGTAGTTATATTTATTCAGTATATTTCATAAATTCTTATATAATTGGTACATTTTTGAAAAGAACATTTATTTAAAGAATGTAATCGATTTATAAAAATATTTTCATGATAGATCTTCATATTTTCAAATCTGAATCTGGGACAAGGGTAAAATAAAATGTAATCTATTAAAAAGCATTTAAAAAGAAGCAAAATGATGTGGTATAAACATGGGAGGTATAAAACATAGACTTATAATATATAAATATAAAATTATTATTATTAAATAAGTAAAAATAAACTGTGTGTGCATGGGAGGCGCTGTAGGTGTGTAGTTGAAGGCATAATGACGGGTTGTTTACTGAGCAGCCACAAGTTTGGCAATTGCTGCTCCCAAGGGCATCATGTCATGGGTGTGACTTTTCACAGGCAGAAGCAAAAGGTTAATGTGCGTACGCTCCCAAATCTCAGCACATTACCACGGAAACAAGAATGAACAAAACTGTGGTAATGTTTTTTGGCCAAATTATTTATCTATGAACGTCATCGTATTTTCATTAAAGAGTCTGAACTGTATCTGCTACTGTCCATTATCTTTATTATTTGGGAGTCTGTACAGGAGAACAGGACTTCCCATTTTCAAACAGAGAAGTTATTCATTTTAGTTCGAAAAGTTTTTGAGATTGAATGATTAATACCCTTAATGGAGGAAAGGGGCTATTTTTACTCACAATACGGCATTCAATTCTGTCCAAAACCACTGAAATGTGATACAGCAAGTGGACTGAATGCTTTCGCTCTCTTTCTATGGGAGTGTCTCTGTTTGTTTGTGTTTGTGAGTAGCCTATACATTCTTGCTATTCATGTGTGTATTTATAATGGCGCAAGTGAATAATCTTTATATGACAAATAGTTTACCGGACATTTAGTGAAAGAGCCATTCACCAATCCATTGGAGCCATTGGCTTTGCTGACAAGAACGTCAACTTTAAAGCCATTGGATGGAATCTAGGGCACAAGATAGATTTACAAATGAGACAGCTTAGAGTAATCATTTGAAGAAATATGCAAAGCATTCCAAACTGATGGGAAAAATACGAGCAACTGAGGAAATAACTGATATAACTAATAGTGTGTATAATATAGTATACTGATTTTGAGAAATTAATCTGAACAGGTAAAATGTCAATATAGTACCTTATTATTGTTATTATTGTTTTGTCTGGCTGCCATTTGCTCTCTCAGAGTCTTCAGACAGTATCTCACCTGAAGACAAACACAACACAGAGATTATAAACTCGTACAAATCGCACATTTTTCTCAAGGTTAATGAGTGGGCGGTGGCAAAACTGACCTCCTGCACCTGTGCGACCTCATCAGTCAACATCTTGACACGATTCTGCTTTCTCTCTTTGCAGTCGTCTACAACAGTTGATCCTTTGCTCTGTATTGTGTACTTCACTTACAATAGCTGGTAAACCAAATAAAGGTATCATAACATTCATTTGTAAACCGTTGCTCTGTGTAAAGACCTGCATAATTTGGAAAAAAAAGATACAGTTTTTTGGAAATAATTCACAATAAATGTTTTGTTTACTCTTGATATTTACTTTGGTTTGTCTGTGTTTTTTCATAAAACCAAATACACACTACCATTCAAGTTTGGGGTTGGTAAGATTTTTTGAAAGAATGCTCTTTAGCTCACCAAGCCTATATTTCCTTGATTAAAATACAGTAAAAAAAAAAAAATCTAATATTGTGAAATATTACTACAATTTAAAATAACTATTTTCTATTTGAATATACATAAAAATGTAATTTCTTCCTGTGATGGCAAAGTTGAATTTACAGCCTTAATTGTCACTGTCACGATCTCCAGCTGGAGTGCCTTGGACTCCACTAGAGGGCACTCCACCTCTGACTCTTGCCAATCTATCCCAGACTACATTTCCCATAATCCTTTGCCGGACTCATCATCTCTAATTGCATTCACCTGTGTCTTGTTTCCACATCAGTCTCACCCTATTTAAAGCCTGGGGCACATTCAAGCTCAAACTGGTGCGCAACGTTTTTCTACGGTTTCCGGGTTGAACGACATGTTTCTTGGAAACGGTGTGCAATGGGGTTTGAGATACGTTCGGTGAGTTCCAAATGGGATATATCGCCCTCCGAAGGGCACTTCAGAGTAAAAACAATCATGGCCGCCATATTGAAGGGTCATTCCAAACCGAAGTGCTCAAAACTGGCCACTTCAAAGGGCCCTTCGGAATGAAGGATTTCGAAGGGTACAACTGATGGACACGTCGGGCTCCCATGATCCTTTGCGCAGATTCTTTGCATGGTGACGGTGCCTCCGTGTGGGCACGTGATGACGCAGAAGGGCACTTCAAGAAACAGTTGTTTGGTCCCCTACACCCTTACCCTCTCACTCCGGAGGGTAAACCCTTTGAAGGGATTAGGGCTTAGGGATGAGCCCTTCCGAATGGAACACAGGGGTTTTCTCTTGTTTGGTGGGTGTTTCAAAAATGTCAGCCCAATCAGCAGCAAAATGTACAGTATATAAACCACGCGGTATTAAAGAGACAGCTCGCACAATGGGTCCAAGTAAAGTCGTTTACAAATGCCTTCTCAGCTGCCATAGTTGCAACTCTTGCGTCATCAGAACAGGGTGTTTCCGTTTAAAAAAACGTTTTGCAACGTTTTGTCGGGGCTGAACGCAGCCCTGGTTTTTTTACACACACTCATTGCTTAGTATTGTTAGCCTTTAGCATTGTTTTCCTAGTTCCTTGCCTTGGTTTTTGACCCTGGACTGTTATCTGGGTTTGTGATCATTTGCTGCCTGCCCTGACCATTGCTGGTTTATTGGATTACTCTTTTGTCTGCCCTGGATTATACCTGTTTACTGCTGTTTGACCCTGCCTGTTTTGACCACTCTTGCAATAAAGCCTGCATTTCGATCTTCAACTCCGCTGTCACAACTCCCACGTTAGTCACATGGTCCTTCATAAATCATTCTAATTTGATTCAGGAAACATTTCTTATTTTCAATGTTGAAAACATTTGTGCTGCTTAATATTTTTGTGGAAACTGGTATATATAACATATACCATTTAACATATTCAATAATTAATCTGGACATACAAGTGCCCTTATAGCTGAAGAAACAATCAATTATACAACCATGGCTGTTTACATATATTTGTCTGTATATGGAAAAAAAAAAAGTTAATACCTGTAAGATTTTCTATGAGGTCTCGACGATCAGATTCTGTAGTTGTGCAGTGACTCCTGTGATCTTTCTGTTTGTGCTGCGATATTTCTAAGTGGAACAAAAAAGAGACAAAAATGAGACCCAAGAACACAGGGTGTGAAGAATGGATAATTAGAGAAAATGATATTATGAGGGAGACAAGTTTCCAAAAGACACCGGAACAAACCGGCAATTAGAAAATTATAATTGGGCTTTTATTTTATGTAATCTCCACAGCAAACAGTCCCATGTAATGAGTATAATGGGAACATATGTACACCTTTATTTTTATGGCAACCAAAAATCCTACTTTAAGGCTATGAGACACTGTGCATATGAAAGATGGAGAAGTGAAAGCTCAAAAAAAGAATGAAGGGAAAACATCATATTATGTAATTAAGTATTTAATCCAGCGATTTAAAGGTGATGTAATCTTTTCTGTGCTAAATAGCTTTCTGATATCCTAGATTAATACGCAGAGACAAGTATGAGTACAATATTAGTAGGTTGATTTCCCAGAAAAAACATAAACACTGTGACGCTAATGAAAGCATTGACATGTTTTTGTCTGAGCATCACAACCATCCCTAAACATCGACAATGTCTCAACCAATGACATTAGTTTTGGGACAAGACTGTCGGTTTGTCCAACCAATGGTAAACAGAGGGAGTGTTTGGGAAACTTGTATGCAAACAGTCATTATTTTTGAAAAGCTCAATACATATCAAACCGTCTCCCTTTCAAAATGACAAAACTGATTTATGACAAAGCATTTACAATTGCAAACAAAGGTCTATTCATGTATTTAATCTGTGGTTTACTACAAATAAACTTGTTTCTGGAGACAATCAAGTAACATCCGTTCTGTACAGTCAAGAGGAAGTGATTACATCTAACCGAGTCAACATGTCCATACAGGAGAACCAGAGAAGAAAGGGGTTTGATCCTCTGGGATGTGACCACAGACAACAGAATGAGATACTGAATAAAAGTGAGATCACTCGCGCAGACTGCTGATTCACTCCACTTCCAGCTACACCAGATACCAGCGAAGGGTGGAGGCACGCTGGAGAGCGTCTGTGTAAACAGATGGCAATGCAAGCCTTGTATGGTAGTCAATTATGAATGGAGGTGTAGGTGGCTGTGTGTGGCTTTACCAGGTTTCTAAGAAAACAACTGTGTGCACTACAGCACGGGAACATGACATTATTGCACAAATTGATACAAATGATTATGACATTCATTTGATTCCTTTACAACTTGACGAACAGTTAGTTGTGAAAGAGCCCGTTTACGATTTTGTGATTGCACACGAAGGTCCAGCGCGAGAAGGAGGACTATATTTCACTGAGTTCTCGCGGTATTACAGAATCTACACCAGGGGCACGTTTGCGCAACGTGCGCAACGTTTTTCTACGGTTTCCGGGTTGAACGACATGTTTCTTGGAAACGGTGTGCAAAGATACGTTCGATACGTTCGAGGGTCGTTCCAAACCGAAGTGCTCAAAACTGGCCACTTCAAAGGGCCCTTCGGAATGAAGGATTTCGAAGGGTACAACTGATGGACACGTCGGGCTCCCATGATCCTTTGCGCAGATTCTTTGCATGGTGACGGTGCCTCCGTGTGGGCACGTGATGACGCAGAAGGGCACTTCAAGAAACAGTTGTTTGGTCCCCTACACCCTTACCCTCTCACTCCGGAGGGTAAACCCTTTGAAGGGATTAGGGCTTAGGGATGAGCCCTTCCGAATGGAACACAGGGGTTTTCTCTTGTTTGGTGGGTGTTTCAAAAATGTCAGCCCAATCAGCAGCAAAATGTACAGTATATAAACCACGCGGTATTAAAGAGACAGCTCGCACAATGGGTCCAAGTAAAGTCGTTTACAAATGCCTTCTCAGCTGCCATAGTTGCAACTCTTGCGTCATCAGAACAGGGTGTTTCCGTTTAAAAAAACGTTTTGCAACGTTTTGTCGGGGCTGAACGCAGCCCTGGTTTTTTTACACACACTCATTGCTTAGTATTGTTAGCCTTTAGCATTGTTTTCCTAGTTCCTTGCCTTGGTTTTTGACCCTGGACTGTTATCTGGGTTTGTGATCATTTGCTGCCTGCCCTGACCATTGCTGGTTTATTGGATTACTCTTTTGTCTGCCCTGGATTATACCTGTTTACTGCTGTTTGACCCTGCCTGTTTTGACCACTCTTGCAATAAAGCCTGCATTTCGATCTTCAACTCCGCTGTCACAACTCCCACGTTAGTCACATGGTCCTTCATAAATCATTCTAATTTGATTCAGGAAACATTTCTTATTTTCAATGTTGAAAACATTTGTGCTGCTTAATATTTTTGTGGAAACTGGTATATATAACATATACCATTTAACATATTCAATAATTAATCTGGACATACAAGTGCCCTTATAGCTGAAGAAACAATCAATTATACAACCATGGCTGTTTACATATATTTGTCTGTATATGGAAAAAAAAAAAGTTAATACCTGTAAGATTTTCTATGAGGTCTCGACGATCAGATTCTGTAGTTGTGCAGTGACTCCTGTGATCTTTCTGTTTGTGCTGCGATATTTCTAAGTGGAACAAAAAAGAGACAAAAATGAGACCCAAGAACACAGGGTGTGAAGAATGGATAATTAGAGAAAATGATATTATGAGGGAGACAAGTTTCCAAAAGACACCGGAACAAACCGGCAATTAGAAAATTATAATTGGGCTTTTATTTTATGTAATCTCCACAGCAAACAGTCCCATGTAATGAGTATAATGGGAACATATGTACACCTTTATTTTTATGGCAACCAAAAATCCTACTTTAAGGCTATGAGACACTGTGCATATGAAAGATGGAGAAGTGAAAGCTCAAAAAAAGAATGAAGGGAAAACATCATATTATGTAATTAAGTATTTAATCCAGCGATTTAAAGGTGATGTAATCTTTTCTGTGCTAAATAGCTTTCTGATATCCTAGATTAATACGCAGAGACAAGTATGAGTACAATATTAGTAGGTTGATTTCCCAGAAAAAACATAAACACTGTGACGCTAATGAAAGCATTGACATGTTTTTGTCTGAGCATCACAACCATCCCTAAACATCGACAATGTCTCAACCAATGACATTAGTTTTGGGACAAGACTGTCGGTTTGTCCAACCAATGGTAAACAGAGGGAGTGTTTGGGAAACTTGTATGCAAACAGTCATTATTTTTGAAAAGCTCAATACATATCAAACCGTCTCCCTTTCAAAATGACAAAACTGATTTATGACAAAGCATTTACAATTGCAAACAAAGGTCTATTCATGTATTTAATCTGTGGTTTACTACAAATAAACTTGTTTCTGGAGACAATCAAGTAACATCCGTTCTGTACAGTCAAGAGGAAGTGATTACATCTAACCGAGTCAACATGTCCATACAGGAGAACCAGAGAAGAAAGGGGTTTGATCCTCTGGGATGTGACCACAGACAACAGAATGAGATACTGAATAAAAGTGAGATCACTCGCGCAGACTGCTGATTCACTCCACTTCCAGCTACACCAGATACCAGCGAAGGGTGGAGGCACGCTGGAGAGCGTCTGTGTAAACAGATGGAAATGCAAGCCTTGTATGGTAGTCAATTATGAATGGAGGTGTAGGTGGCTGTGTGTGGCTTTACCAGGTTAAGTATGCCTCTGAGAGTTTTATGATCCAAGAGATAAGAACACCTTTTGGGGATTAGCGTCCAAGTGCAATGCTTATGCTAGTGTGGGTCACTGCTGTGTGTGAAATACCAGAAATGTTAAACACACAGCACTAATGTAATAACACACCACAGGTCAAAATAAATGATCTGCGGAGCAGGTTAATAAAAGCCATAAATGATACAATGACTAGCTTTAAATTCAAATGCTTAATAATATATTATATTAAACGTATATTATTAATTAAAATACATTAAAGGTGACAGTAAAGTCATTTATAATGTTACAAATGTTTTCTATTTCAAATAAATGCTGGTCTTTTGAATCAATATATAGCCTATGATTAATTGAAAAATCCTGAAAAAATGAATCCGTTTCCACAAAAATATTAAGTAGCACATTGATAATAATAAAAAATGTTTCTTGAGCAGCAAATCAGCATATTAGAATGATTTCTGAAAAATCATGTGACACTGAAGACTGGAGTAATGATGCTGAAATTCAGCTTTGCATCTCAGAAATAAATTACATTTGAAAATATATTAAAATAGAAAATAGTTACATTAAATGGTAATAATATTATTGTTTTTGCTACATTTTGTGATCAAATAAATGCAGCCTTGGTAAGCAAAAAAGACCTCTTTCAATAACAAATTTTACCAACCTGAAACTTTTGAACAGAATATGGGGAAGTTGTGGCCTAATGGTTAGAGAGTCGGACTCGTAACCCAAAGGTTCTTCCAAATTATATTTAAATTATATTTAAATTAAATGTTTAAATACCATTAATTTATTGTTTTATATTTTACATCTATTAAAAAAAAGTTTTTATTTTTTTACTTTGATTTCTAAGGGCAATCAATTAGTTATAAAATAAAAGCATGGCCCAATGCAAAACATATCCAATTTAATATAACTTACTATAACTTACTGACCACTTATGGCTATATAAGTCTTGAAGTTTGCCGGTTTTTTTTAATAATGAATTATGATATTTTGACCATGCACCTGCCTTGATTTTCCAGGACTTTCATTCCAGCTATATGTAAATCAGCCTGTATTCATCTGCTTTTCACTTATTTCTGTGTGCGTACCCACATGAAAAGCAGCACACGTACATAAGCATGAAAGCTTTAGAAGTTGAAACTGAAAAACCATCAGCCCTGTCATGTTTTATCCTCGCAGGCAGAGTGAAGAGGACGTGTGCAAGATCAGAGAAAGAACAACAGCCTCGAGGTGAATCTGCAAACTGACACACGGCACATAAGTACTCAGTGTACAGCAGTTTTGAAAAAGAACACTCCGAACTTAAAGGGGTCATATGATGCGATTTCAAGTTTTCCTTTCTCTTTGGAGTGTTACAAGCTCTTGGTGCATAAAGAAGATCTGTAAAGTTGCAAAGACTAAAGTCTCAAATCCAAAGAGATATTCTTTATAAAAGTTAAGAGTCAACCACGCCCTCCTAAAACGGCTCGTTCTAACACGCCCCCACATGTCTACCTCACTATGTGGAAATAGTAGCATAATGCTGCCCAAATGTGCACGCAAAGAAAGAAGGCGTGGTTTCAGGAACAGCAGTAGTGTTGATGCAGCCATGTCAGGGAGATGCTGTGTATTTCAGTGCGAAAGCAAAAGCACTTTATTTGGCCTTCTGGAAGTAGATGCAATTAGGAATCATTGGTTAAGATTTATTTACAACAGAACAGCACAACCCAGATGTTCAAATTTGGAAAGTGTGTCCAACTGAATTCAATTTGAGTTTTGTTAAACGAAGAAAAAAGAAGCTTAGTTTACCGCGGAAGCGGTCACGACTGCGGTCGTGGTAAGACCGAAGAGTGTAAAGACCATCGACTCTACCGTGCGACTCCACCGGGCAGGTGCACCAGCAAAGGATAAGTATCGCTTTTTATTTCTCCGCTTTCCTACTACTTGTTTCCCTTCTGTTTCAGTTTTTATAACCATTTCTTACTATGTGTAAGTTGTTTTTTAGCATGTAAGTTTGGCAGTGTTATTTTTTTTTAGGATTACTGATAAACTACTGTCGTTTGATTTGTATTATTTGTATTTGTTATTTATTTTAATTTAAGTTAAATGATGTCTGAATTTATTATGTCTGTATAGGTCTTTTATTAAGTTTTTAGTTTTATTTAATTTGAGTTATTTTAATAC
>NW_015554119.1:249514-256682 GCF_001515605.1 Sinocyclocheilus anshuiensis | reverse complement strand
CTTGTGGTGTTTGGCCAATCACAATGCACTGGGTCAGCTGGCCAATCAGAGCAGACTGCGCTCGTCAAAGGAGGGGGCTTTGTTGAAAACGAAGCGTTTGAGAGAGGCGGGGCATAGAGGACCGTACAGTATGTACAGTATTTGAAAAATAAAGTGTTTTTTGAACATTAAAGCATGTCAACATATTCTGTTACACCAAATACACCAAATAATTTTCTTTAAAATAGCATCATATGACCCCTTTAACAAAAACCCATGCAGCCTGACAATGAACAGAAAAAAGTGCATTCTGGGGAGAAAAAGAGAAAGTTTTAATTGTGCTCTGCCACACCCCGTGCACCTCGCAAACAAGACTTAATGTTCTTTTTTGAGTGCATACACCCTCTCATTAACTTGTGCATCTGTCATGCATCACTTTGCATTTGCCGTCATCATTGATTCTGAATCTGGTTAATAGTTTGTAGCCTAATAGTTTATTCTTGGCGCCATTTGATCGCTGGCCCAGTCCTTTGATACACAGTTACCCTTAAGGCAAGACATGAGAATGCACTTACAAACAAACACATTCAATTCTGCCTTTGATGTCAGGCTTTTATGAATAAGGAAGGAATGGTCTTCACATGAAGACATACCGAGACCCTATTTGCATGTATAAGTAGTTTCAGGCATTTGAACAGGAATTGTTGCAATGCTGAATTGACCTGTACCTCTACATTCACTTACAACTCAACTAAATCACATAATAACTGTTCTGAATGGTGAAGAGAACAGTATGAACTTTCAAACAGAGTCTTTGTATTTTGTCCAACCTGCAGGCTACATTCCACAGCCTGTACAGTAGCCTCCCTCCACGGCATTAAATCAATCCGGAGGTGTCTCATTACATAAGCCAGGAAACGGAGATGAGAAATGTGGGAGAAAGCAGTGCAGTTTGCTTTGGAAAACCTGATACGCCAAAAACTCGGACAAGTTCTGACCAGGCTGGGCTATAATGGAGCTTGTTTACTATAAATGCCTAGACACTTAAAGTGATAAAGAACTATAAACAACTTATGTGAACACAAGGTCGAGTATGCATTACAAAATATTCAACAGAGTATAATGTGTTTGTCTGAAACTGTTATGACCACTGCAAAGAATTGAAGAGATCGAATTCGAGGCCATTCATTTTTTTTTTTTTTTACTTTTCATCTGTTCTATGTGTGCCACTGATTCTGTCTTATGTGTTGCTTCAAGTTCCGATCCTGCGGAATTTGCTAGAAGCGTACATGCACTTGCTGTTCATTTTCATACAAGCATGTCTGGCACATCTGCTTGAGCAAGTTAACAGTTAACAGACCAGAAACAGACAGATGGTACTAAAAACAAAAATGTTCCAAAATGTCTGCAAAACAGTGGGTTCCAAAAAAATCTGGGAATCTAAACTAAGAATTTAAGAAATAATAATAAAAAGAAATAAATAAAAAGTTACGTAAAAAAAAAAGGATTCTGCACTATTTCTAGGTATCTAATTAAATAGGTAATTTGTGACATTGGGAACAAATCAAATACTAAGACATTCTGAAATGCATGTTAATTTTACATGCTTAACTTTTCACTCAAATTGCTACATTTGATTAATTCATTTGTAATGATTTATTTTTTTAATTAGAAAAATTAAACCTTTGGAACCCCACTGTATAAAGATGAATAATTAAAGATTTAACGTCCAAAGTTAAACTTCCAGATTTCACTTGGTAAACATGTACTGACAGCCTGTATTCAGGTATGAAGTTTTCAGAAGGTGCTTGATGCACATCCATACTGTAAAAATCAGCAATATCTGCTGATCTCAGTGGAAACCCAGCAGCAATCTTCTCTAATTAAGTGGAAATACAGTCAACCCAATAAAATCCGTACTTCTGCGTCATCTCATGCTGATATGAAACCTCTTCTCATGCAATGTTATTATGATCTCTTATGCAAAACTCGTTCAGCCTTTGTTCAGTCGGAATGCTGATGTAATACTGTAGGTTCCTCAAAGTCATGTTGCGCAACTTTATTGTTAGTAATGAGAAACTCATATCAATTGACATGAATCCAAAAACAACAAAAGCTGATCGTTTAAGTGGAAATACAAATGATAGTGTAAATTTTCCTTGGAGGTTTCTGACAATGCATGCAGCTAACAAGTATGCAAATTCCTTTTTATGATTTACATATTTCCAAAGTATCAAATTTTTAGCATATCAGTATGGAGAAAATATGCTACAAAAACGCAAATCAAAATTGTCAAGGTTATACTATAGAAGCCTTTTTTCTACTATAATACTTCATTTTA
The DNA here is from genome assembly GCF_001515605.1 of Sinocyclocheilus anshuiensis. Taxonomy (NCBI): domain Eukaryota; kingdom Metazoa; phylum Chordata; class Actinopteri; order Cypriniformes; family Cyprinidae; genus Sinocyclocheilus; species Sinocyclocheilus anshuiensis. Next base: position 254,362 of record NW_015554119.1, on the reverse strand, counting down.
AACAAAGTCCCAAAAGCTTGGAACATGAGGGTGAGTAAATTACAATATTTTCATTTTTTGGTCAACTATGTCTTTAAGCATTCTGAACCATTCTATCAAAAACCACCCGCTTCACTTCACTTGAATAGCACCTCAAAGCCAATGTGTTCATTGTACAATTGGCAAATGTCTTGGCCTCGTGCCCTTAACAGAAACCTGCAAAACTTCCACATATGTGATATATTAATATAAAGAGACAGATTCTTCTTGCACGTGAATTTGTATTGACATAAAGGGACTGCAAGATTTCACCAGAGGTGTAAAGAGTACCTAAAAACCATACTTGAGTAAAAGTACAGATACCTTACAGTGAAAATTACAAGTTATAAGTCACCAATTCCAAAACAACTTGAGTAAAAGTCTTAGAGTATCTGATTTTAACAGTACTTAAGTATTTTACTTATACTAAATATAGGCTCAAAGATGCACTAGTCAAAGAGACACGCCAGTGATCTGATTGGCTGTCAATGTTTTTATCGTTCATCAGCTGGAAAAAATCGTTCTGAAAATGATTCCAACAATATCGTTTCTCTGTGCCTTTATCATTATAGTTGTGGTGTGGACTCTTCTATTCTATAATATTGAGAACAATTTTTAGAACTATATCTTTATCGTTATCTTTATAGTTATCGTGCTTGGTGTGATCAGGCCTTAACAAGATAATACACACCTGAGGAGACTAATCAAGGTGAACCAATGAACAAACGGACTACAAACTGACTACAAACACCACGGGAGACAGGAAGTGACATAAAAGTCCAGGGCAAGGCACAGAGAGCATTAAACAAAAACAAGAAAGAGATCATTTGTGAGGAGAGCAATCACGTTTATTTTCTGAAACCAAAATAAAACTGAACACCTCAAAATTACAAAACAAATAAAAAGAAAAGATACTCAAGTACAGTAACTAATTACATTTACTCCAATACTTTACACCTCTGGATTTCATACACACATTTCTTATACTGAAAGGCTAACCGACATGCATCGAAGGCATAAAAAGGTGTTCAAATCCATAGGTGAGGTTACCAGCTACCTCATTTATCCTTTTTATTGAAGGAAATGACCTCATCTTGCCCCCAAGAGCCACTGTGCATTGTTTGAGCCAAGACATGAGCAAACAAAACTCAATGAGTCAGCAAAGTACATGAATTAGATAATACTGGTCAGAATGGGTCAAGTTTGAAGTTCAAATCAGCCATCTTAGACTGTTTTTGTTTGGATATGATGCATAAATATTGGCGCTCTGGACAACAACCTGCAGAATTTGCTAGAAGCAAATCTGCTTGTGATATTTACATTTTTAAAAAATATATTTTGCTTACAGGCTACATGGTCTTAAACCTTTAAGCAAATGTTTGATCATATCATAATCATAAATTGCTGTACAACAGTAAAACTCAATGTGTTTGAAATGGCTGCCATTGAGATTTTATATTTACACAGTTTTTAGTGGAGTGAGATATGAAATCTACACCAACGCCAGCTAATGGGCATAAAGAGAGATAAACTAATGAGTCAGCATTACATTTTCCACACAGAGGAGATGAGCAAACAGATGGCATCTGATATGATATATAATCATATAAACTATTATCACCAACCCATGTCACATGATACGTCATAAAGTTTCAGTGCTTAGTAGTTGGTCCACTTAAAATCACACAAACATAATCAGAATATAGCCTGAACCCAGATAGCACACGTTCGTCTGTAAGATGTCTGTTAAAGATCGCAAAGCATCTGCTGTGTACAAACATCTCATCAACGTCTTTCAGACATCAGTTTTACATACATTCTAAATCATAAACATCTTAAAGACATCTTCTAAACATCTATTTGACATCTGATAGGAAACATCTTATACACTTATTGCAGATGAGCAAACACTCTAAAAAATACGTCTTGCAGATGTAAATGTAAACGTCTGTTATGTATGTGTGCTATCAGGGTTGTGTATATTTCCTTGATAGCACACGTACATCACGGAGATGTCTATTTGACATCTGCATCTGCAAGACAGAGTGTTTAGAGTGCTTGCTCATCTGCAATACGTCTATGGGACATTTCCTATCAGATGTCAAATAGATGTTTAGAAGATGTCTTTAAGATGTTTATGATTTAGAATGTAGGGTGAATTCAGGGTGATTGGGACATAAGGTAAAATGGGACAGTATAACTATACAGAATTTATTTCCCTTCTTTTACCTCAGTTGCATGTGTTGTATTGTATGAATTGTGGATGGATTTATGATCTGAGAACCATTGGCCTCTTAATGATGATGAACAGAAAAGGAATTATTCCATATAAAATTATATCAAAGTATTAACTAACTTGTGCAATTCAGTAAATATTCGGTAACACTTTACTTGAAGGGGTATGACACTTAATGACAGTTGTCATAAACATGCATAAAAAACCTTCATATTCATGACATGTGTCATGTCATGATTACGAAGGTGTCATGTCAGTCTTATGCACACCCCTTCAAGTAAAGTGTAACCAAATATTCTTACACTACTCTAAATCAATTTAAAAAATGTGCTGTCCCAATCACCCAAACGTTGAGTCCCAAACACCCAAATGTTACAAAAAAAAATTTGGGGGGGCTCAGTTTACAGAAAAGTGTATGTCACACATCCTTTCATTCAAATATAACATTGTTTCCTCCTCAAATGGGTAGTTAATATATTCAGTATTACAGAAATGTATAATGTGTTGGGCTGATGTTTTTAATTTATGGCAAGAAACCTTGCACAAGGCGGAAATTCAAAAACTGTCCCAATCACCCTTAATTCACCCTATGTAAAACTGACTATCAGATGTTTGTACACTGCAGATGCTTTCCAGATGAAGCGATCTTTAACAGACATCTTGCAGACGTACGTGTGCTATCTGGGCTAAACCCAACTGTAAACACATGTTAAGAATATAATTACATTGGGGAACATATGGTTTTTCTGTGCTAGTACAGAGCTAACACTTATTGGTTAGGACGGAACGCACAGGAGCCACAAACATTTTTGTGACATTCTTAAAGCGTAATGTTGAATGCTAAAACAATAAAAACGTTTCCAGAAATACTTCGATACTGTTAACTCAAGAAAATTACTTAAAAAAAAAGCCAAATGCAAACAAACTGTCACAACCCTCTTTCACTCTCAGTAACAAATATGGGAATTTCCCAATTGAATAAGAAAGTAAAAAATCTTAATATTTAATTAAATTCTTTAAAATCTCCATATATGTAGTTTATCATAAATACCGATCCACAATAGACATGAATACGAAGAAAAGGTGTTCCAGCTTACCTTGCTGAAGACACACGCATTCTCTCTGCTGTCTGTACTCACTGCATGCGTTGTTCTGGCGACTCATTTCATGAGAAGGCTGGGTTTTGCCATAGAAGGCAGGGGTGAGTCTCCAGCGGTCCAGCCCTGATCCTCCCTCAGCCTTCACTCCACAGCGCTCCCTACAGGACGCATTCAGCCTGTGCACCATGGAAACTGCAAATGCATCATGAAACAACTCGAAATTTTTCTGGAAATAAATTGGCTAAGTATCAGAACAATTAAAAACAGTAATGCAAATAAAGTAACAAATTAATTCATTCCTTTTCCTCAGTATCGTAAATATAAAAATATGAACTATAGGCCTAACTTTCACATAGGCCTACATTAACATGATGACAGCAGTCATATGAGCAGAATAATAAAAAGGCTCATTTATTTTACATGTACGGGCTAGAAGTGAAGCATGTTAACAATCTACAGGCAGAAACTTAATACAAATACATAATACAAATTCTGTAGGCTATTAACGTTTTCCATGTTGAAATAGTTTTGGATATAGGCCTGTTTAACTTTTTACTAGCTTCGTCCACCATCTCGTAGCCTAGTGATGGGCGCTTAAAATGACAAAAACACAGTTCTTAAACATTTTGTCGCAACTTAATTTCATTATGTTCAATCCACTTACATTTGTAAAACTTAATTGTTTTTTTGTTGTTGTTGGGACTGCATTCATCATTTTTGTTGACATACTGTAACTGAGCAGTAGATCTGTTGTAGTTCCCAGTATGCTTTGCATGGGAATGCATTATATAGGGGAGTAAATGTTAAAATTAAATGTAATTTTTAAATTCACGCAACAAATTATATTATAGTCTAAATTTAAAAAGTTGTTACAATATTGCAGCTCTGAAGTCCAATAAACAGCAGTCAGTTGAATATATTCAACTTATTGAACAAAATTAACCAAAAGGAGTACTAATCACGATAATATTGACATCAAAAATAAATAAAAGAAATAAAAATAAAGAAATAAATATATGAATAATAATAAAACATAATCAGAAACACTAAATAGTTTTACCCTCTAATTCTAAATGTACACATCTTCATAATTCCCGATGTTTTAAGCAAACACACAAAATTAATTATTTGAATGCAAGGGATTCAGTCTCGATCTCTAGTTCTGACTATATATATATATATATACTGTATATATTAAAAATCTACCACTTCAGCGGAAATCTGCAAACCACACACATTGTATTTAGACCACACAGTCTCTCTCTCTCTCTCTCTTGACTCATAACAATGTTTGTTTTGCAAACACCTGGCTCTCACAATGCACACTAGCTGTCTTAAGGCAGAATTCTTCACTCAGATCATTGATGTTATGTAACTGACACTGTTCATTTAAAGGGGTCATATGATGTTGCTAAAAATAACATTATTTTGTGTATTTGGTGTAATGAAATGTGTTTATGTGGTTTAAGGTTCAAAAAACACATTATTTTCCAC
>NW_015554119.1:248924-249504 GCF_001515605.1 Sinocyclocheilus anshuiensis | reverse complement strand
TTGGAAGACCAAACAAAGTAGTTTCGCTTTCACAACGAAACACAGCGTCACACACGGCGGGCTAGAGTGAGAAATGGCCGGCGGCCATTCACTTTTCTGTTTCACAAAAGGTTCTTTGTGGCGAAAGAAGGTTCTTCAGATTATAAAAAGGTAAGAAAGAGATGGTTCTTTAAAGAACCTTTAACTGAATGGTTCTTTGTGGAACCAAAAATGGTTCTTCTATGGCATCGCTTGAAGAACCTTTTGAAGCACCTTTATTTTTAAGAGTGCACATGTGACAACCCCGAGCTGGACTCCGCTTCATCCACGGGGAAAGCCGATCCGGCGATCCACAGCGTGAAGTTTATGTATTTCCTCAGTGACCAGCACGGATCAGCTCCAGGCATGTTGAAGCGGATATCGTCCTCTTTTGGAAGACCAAACAAAGTATTTTCGTTTTCACAACGAAACACACAGCGTCTTCACGATATGGCAGCGGCAATAATACTACAGTGAGCATAAAAGTTCTTTCTTTGCGTGAACATTTGGGCGGCGTTATGCAAATCTTCCCACAGAGCGACGTAGGTATGTGGGGGCGTGT
>NW_015554119.1:245429-246996 GCF_001515605.1 Sinocyclocheilus anshuiensis | reverse complement strand
GCAACAATACTACAGCAAGAATAAAAGTTACGCCTTCTTTCTTTGCGTGAATATTTGGGCGGCGTTATGCAAATCTTCCCACACAGTGACGTAGACATGTGGGGGCGTGTCAGAAAGAGCCGTTTTAGGTAGGTGTGGCTGAATCTTAACTTTTATAAAGAATATCTCTTTGGATTTGAAACTTTAGTCTTTGCAACTTTACAGATCTTCTTTATGCACCAAGACCAACACTCCAAAGAGAAAGGAAAAATTTAAATCACATCATATGACCCCTTTAAAAACTGCAGCATGCAAATATTCTGCCATGATACGGATTTTAGGATAAGCAGTCAAGTTGTGTTATTGTTGTGATGCTGTGCTGGCAGTTTGCTCAAATGCCAAAAAACACAAAGACACAATCAAGTGTACATTAATTGCATGTAAAGTTGTGTTTCTGCTTCGTTTGACTCTGAACATTACATTCTGTTTCATAACCTACTGAGCTACACAGCATTCACGCAGAACGTTGTTTTATCAGCATTCCAGGCATGAGCTTTCCGAATATCTGAATCAACTGAACCATTTGCTACATAAAATCATGTTTCTCCTTTTTGTATTATACACGCACAAAGATTTTAATTTATTGAATTAGTTAAGAAATTTACCTACATACAGTGGCGAACTTTCAGAATTTTGAAACGGTTCGAAGCTTAAAAGGGTGATACAAACTTTATACAATGACTGTAATAGTGCAGTTAAACTCCCATGGGGAACAACTCATCGATTTAGTATTTCTCGAGGCATAAAATGGGGAGACCCGGCGGCTCCCTTTTTATTTCTTTTAGTTATGCAAACGATGGCTTTACATTTGCATAATGATTCTTTTCAAGGCATCAGAATTAGGGACAGAGAAATTAAATGCTGTCAGCTTGCTGATGATACAGCTATCTTTTTGAAAGATATATCACAAGTTAAGAAAACTATAGAGTGCCTTAATATATTTTCTGAAGTGTCAGGTTTATTTTTAAACATGAAAAAATGTACCCTTTTTCCACTTAAAGAGAATGGTATTCCTTTTACCCAATTTGAAGGTATTCCAATTAGAGAGAGGATATTTACTTACATATACTGAATTTTTAGAGAAATTTGGTATTCCAATACCTCCGCGTGAATATAGTATTGTAATTGATGCAATACCAGCAGGATTTGTGAGGCTTTTAAAGGGATTTAGGGAATCTAAGCAATCAACATATAAAAAAGAGATCTTATTAAACGGTATTGATATTAAAGATAGAAAATGTAATAATACATTTTTTAGATGTTTGATTCACTGCCCTGCAACATTTCGATGTAAGTACTTCTGGAATAACCATTTTGAGAATATCAACTGGAAATTGATTTGGACTTATAATAACAAATTCTGTGTCACAAATAAAGTTAGTGAAGTTTACTTTAAAATTATACATATAATTTATCCAACTAACCAGTATCTCAAGAGATACAGAGCTGATCTCTCTGAATTTTGTGTTTTTTTGTGGAATGCATGTAGAGACTGTTTTGCATCTTTTTTTCGAATGCACACTGAACA
>NW_015554119.1:237436-240115 GCF_001515605.1 Sinocyclocheilus anshuiensis | reverse complement strand
GTTTCCGTTTTTTGGAAAAAAAAAAAAAAAAAAAAAAAAAAAAAAATAAGGGGAAATAAAAATAAATAAATAATAAATAATAAGGAGGGTATACATCAATAATCACAATTTGACAGACCTTGAAGAGTTTCAAAATAAATCCTCAAATCAACTTTGAAGTGGGAGATACTGGGCTTCCTTTCTGACCATTTGCATTTGTGTATGTAAAACTTACCTAATAATATTAGAAGATTTAGCATAAAAATATGACTCATCCATATCGTTTTTATCAAAATAAAATATAACATCTCTTTTTCTTATATTAATTTTAGATCCACTCAACATAGTAAATAAATATTCAACATCAATCCAGAAAAATTCAACATACATACATTCAAAAAAAAAGATGCAAAACAGTCTCTACATGCATTCCACAAAAAACACAAAATTCAGAGAGATCAGCTCTGTATCTCTTGAGAAACTGGTTAGTTGGATAAATTATATGTATAATTTTAAAGTAAACTTCACTAACTTTATTTGTGACACATAATTTGTTATTATAAATCCAAATCAATTTCAAGTTGATATTCTCAAAATGGTTATTCCAGAAGTAGGGTACTTACATCGAAATGTTGCAGGGCAGTGAATCAAACATCTAAAAAATGTATTATTCAATTTTCTATCTTTGATATCAATACCGTTTAATAAGATCTCTTTTTTAAATGTTGATTGCTTAGATTCACTAAATCCCTTTAAAAGCCTCACAAATCCTGCTGGTATTGCATCAATTACAATACTATTTTCACGCAGAGGTATTGGAATACCAAATTTCTCTAAAAATTCAGTATATGTAAGTAAATATCCATGAAAGATATATCACAAGTTAAGAAAACTATAGAGTGCCTTAATATATTTTCTGAAGTGTCAGGTTTATTTTTAAACATTAAAAAATGTACCCTTTTTCCACTTAAAGATAATGGTATTCCTTTTACCCAATTTGAAGGTATTCCAATTAGAGAGGAAGTAACTTATCTTGGTATCAATATTTGCAAAGATCAGTTAAACAGAGTACAATCTAATGTCCAACCCCTTATGTTGAAAACTAAAAAGAAATTTGATATGTGGCTCATGAGGGAATTATCACTCAAAGGTAGGATTCTTTTGTCCAAAACCGTTATCTCGTTTAGTCTATCCTGCTAAAGTGTTAGATGTACCAAAATCTTTTCTTAAAAAAACTGATTCAACTCTATTTAATTTCATATGGAAAAACAAGCCTCACTATTTAAATAAAAATAATTTATGTAATTCGTATAATCAAGGAGGTTTGAATGTGCTTGATTTTGTATGTTTAACTGGATTAAACATTATATTAAACATAAAGATGACATATGGTATATAATTCCAAATCTTATTTTTGAAAAAGTTGGAGGCATAGAGTTTCTTTTGAAGTGTGATTTTGAGGTCAACAAACTCCCCGTGCAGTTATTTAATTTTCATAGACAGGCTCTTCTATAATGGATTCTTATATACAAACATAATTTTTCTCCCCATAGGCAGATAATTTGGAATAATAAATATGTTAAATATAAGAACAAATCAATTTTCTATACTAATTGGGTTAAAAATGGTATTCTAATGGTCTCACAGTTGATAAATAATGAAGGATATTTACTTACATATATGAATTTTTAGAGAAATTTGGAATTCCAATACCTCCGCGTGAATATAGTATTGTAATTGATGCAATACCAGCAGGATTTGTGAGGCTTTTAAAGGGATTTAGGGAATCTAAGCAATCAACATATAAAAAAGAGATCTTATTAAACGGTATTGATATCAAAGATAGAACATGTAATAATACATTTTTTAGATGTTTGATTCACTGCCCTGCAACATTTCGAAGTAAGTACTTCTGGAATAACCATTTTGAGAATATCAACTGGAAATTGATTTGGACTTATAATAAATTCTGTGTCACAAATAAAGTTAGTGAAGTTTACTTTAAAATTATACATATAATTTATCCAACTAACCAGTTTCTCAAGAGATACAGAGCTGATCTCTCTGAATTTTGTGTTTTTTTTTTTTTGTGTGTAATGCATGTAGAGACTGTTTTGCATCTTTTTTTTTTTTAATGTGTATGTTCAGTTTTTCTGGATTGATGTTGAATATTTATTTACTATGTTGAGTGGATCTAAAATTAATATAAGAAAAAGAGATGTTATATTTTATTTTGATAAAAAAGATATGGATAAGAGTCACATTTTTATGCTAAATCTTCTAATATTATTAGGTAAGTTTTACATACACAAATGTAAATGGTCAGAAAGGAAGCCCAGTATCTCCCACTTCAAAGTTGATTTGAGGATTTATTTTGAAACTCTTCAAGGTCTGTCAAATCGGAAAGCAACCAGAACTATGGACACGCTCAAAGAACTAAACTCCTCTTTTCTATTGTGATTATTGATGTATACCCTCCTTGTTATTTATTTATTTTTCTTTCCTTTTTTTTTTTTTTCCCAGAAAACGTGAACACCATGTTTGTAACATTTTGTTATACTTTTGAATGTTAATTGTTCAGCATATACAATTAATAATATTAAAAAAAGAGTTATTAGGCTTATTTGAGATGAGCAAAATCTGCGCAGAACCGATCACCGGTGATCACCGCGAGATGCATGCCGGTTAGAAAAGTGTCAG
>NW_015554119.1:225831-237020 GCF_001515605.1 Sinocyclocheilus anshuiensis | reverse complement strand
CTATTTAAATAAAAATAATTTATGTAATTCGTATAATCAAGGAGGTTTGAATGTGCTTGATTTTGTATGTTTAACTGGATTAAACATTATATTAAACATAAAGATGACATATGGTATATAATTCCAAATCTTATTTTTGAAAAAGTTGGAGGCATAGAGTTTCTTTTGAAGTGTGATTTTGAGGTCAACAAACTCCCCATTAAGTTATCTAATTTTCATAGACAGGCTCTTTTATATTGGATTCTTATATACAAACATAATTTCTCTCCCCATAGGCAGATAATTTGGAATAATAAATATGTTAAATATAAGAACAAATCAATTTTCTATACTAATTGGGTTAAAAATGGTATTCTAATGGTCTCACAGTTGATAAATAATGAAGGATATTTACTTACATATACTGAATTTTTAGAGAAATTTGGTATTCCAATACCTCCGCGTGAATATAGTATTGTAATTGATGCAATACCAGCAGGATTTGTGAGGCTTTTAAAGGGATTTAGGGAATCTAAGCAATCAACATATAAAAAAGAGATCTTATTAAACGGTATTGATATTAAAGATAGAAAAACATTTTTTACATTTTTTAGATGTTTGATTCACTGCCCTGCAACATTTCGATGTAAGTACTTCTGGAATAAGAATATCAATTTGAGAATATCAACTTGAAATTGATTTGGATTTATAATAACAAATTATGTGTCACAAATAAAGTTAGTGAAGTTTACTTTAAAATTATACATATAATTTATCCAACTAACCAGTTTCTCAAGAGATACAGAGCTGATCTCTCTGAATTTTGTGTTTTTTTGTGGAATGCATGTAGAGACTGTTTTGCATCTTTTTTTTGAATGAATGTATGTTCAAATTTTCTGGATTGATGTTGAATATTTATTTACTATGTTGAGTGGATCTAAAATTAATATAAGAAAAAGAGATGTTATATTTTATTTTGATAAAAAAGATATGGATAAGAGTCACATTTTTATGCTAAATCTGCAGAAAGGAAGCCCATTTCTCCCACTTCAAAGCTGATTTGAGGATTTATTTTGAAACTCTTCAAGGTCTGTCAAATCGGAAAGCAACCAGAACTATGGACACGCTCAAAGAACTAAACTCCTCTTTTCTATTGTGATTATTGATGTATACCCTCCTTATTATTTATTCATTTTTCTTTCCCTTTTCTTTTTTTTGTTGTTTTTTTTTCTTCCAGAAAACGTGAACATCATGTTTGTAACCTTGTGTTATACTTTTGAATGTTAATTGTTCAGCATATACAAGAACAAAGGAGAACAGAGCTCTGCTTATTTTTTTAGAATGGAAAAACACAATTCTTGGCCTAAATTGGGAGATGTTAAAATATAAAGTAGGGATGTGCATTAGGCATTTTAGTAGCAATTTGGCAAAACAGAGAAGGTATGAAGAGGAGAAGGTTATATCAAAGATCTTAACACTTCAGAGCAAAACTCAGGATGGCTTATCAGAAACTGACCTGACAGAACTTGCAGAGCTCCAATCTAAATTAGACCGTATTTATAAATACAAAGCTGAAGGTTCCTATGTCCGTTCAGGGAGGAAATGGCTAGAACAAGGAGAACAGAGCTCTGCTTATTTTTGTTAGAATGGAAAAACACAATTCTAAGAAGCTTACCATTAGTTCTCTTCAAATTAATGGCATTTTGACAGATAATTCTAAGGAAATTGCCTGTTTCTGTAGTAATTTCTATTCAGAACTTTATAAATCTAATTACTGTAAAGATTCCGCCCTTCTTTTCTTTCATTCATTAAAGGAGGTTAAATCATTATCTAAAGATGAGCAGCTTGCATGCGATAAAACTTGAACTATCACTGAAATAATTGAGGGCCTTAAAAATAACTAAAGTTGAGGGTATCTCAAGAATGACTTACCCTGCTCTCTCCTTATACGTGGATAAATCTACATGTGTAGATATTGACAGAATGCGATTTGATTTTCTGTGGAAGCATAAGAGACATTATGTTAAAAAGTCTGTGGTTATTAATAATTATGAATGCGGTGGTCTAAACTTTCTAGATTTTACTTCCTTAAATAATACTTACAAGATAAATTGGTTAAAACAGTACTTAACAAACCCTTTTTCATTCTGGAATATTCTTCCTAATCTTGTTTTTTCTAAGGTGGGAGGTCTCCCTTTCTTATTGTTATGCAACTACAACATCACTAAATTGCCCCTTAAATTATCAAATTTTCATAAACAAGCACTTTTGGCCTGGCACCTTATATATAAGCACAATTTTAGTCCTCACCGGTACTTTATTTGGAATAATTGCGACATTCTTTATAAAAATAAGTCATTGTTTTTCCCAGATTGGGTGAATAATAATTTTATTTTGGTCTCTCAATTAATCAATGCTGATGGACACTTGTATTCATATTCAGAGTTTTTGAACAAGTATAACATACCTGTCACTCCACGAGAGTTTGCTATAGTAATGGATGCCATTCCTTATGGAGCAATAACTCTTCTCAGAGACTCAGCTAGATCCCAGATTTCTTTGTCAGTTGCTCATCCTTTTGATACAATGATTGGGAATATTTGTTTTTTATCTAACTCTTCTGGTCGGAACAGGAGAATTAGACAGCTAATTTCGGAATGAGATTGCTTCTCTCCCGTACATTGTGTCCTACTGGAATGGCCAGTTTATCAACATTCCATGGAAGAAAGTGTGGACTTTGTCGTCTAAATATTTAATAACCAATAAGGTCAAGGATGTGTCCTACAAATTACTTCATCTTTTTTATCCTGTAAAGCTTTACTTAAAAAGAATGTTTCCTGATATTGACTCTTTATGTTCTTTTTGTGGTGCTGAAGATGAATCTATTTCTCATCTCTTCTGGGAATGCTCATATACAAGAATGTTCTGGATGGATTTCTGTATTTTTGTACGCACATTTTCATCACAAAGTTTTTCTTTGTTATACAAAGATGTTTTATTTGGTCAGCACAATTTTGATAAAGATGCAAAGGACCAATATTTCTTGATAAATTTGTTTATTTTTCTAGCGAAATTTTTCTTACATAAATGTAAATTTCAGGGTGCTAAGCCTTACTTTTTTATTTTTCATAAGGAACTTAAATCCTATCTGGACACTCTCCTTACATCCAGCAACTCCAAAGCCCTTAAAACTGTCTCATTGTGTCATTTGTACGATATTTTCCTGATTTTGTAACCTGCATTTGTACTCTCAATTGTATTTACCCCTGGCATTGATTGTGTATGTTCTTAGCAATGCAATAATAAAAAAAAAAGTTTCAGAACTGCAGCCACAGAACCGGAAGTGAGGGGCGGAGTTATTGACAACGGGAGAGCACGGTGAGTAGTCTGTAATATTTTTGCTATCATAGTTTCAGAACTGCAGCCACAGAACCGGAAGTGAGGGGCGGAGTTATTGACAACGAGAGAGCACGGTGAGTAGTCTGTAATGTTTTTGCTATCATATGTTTAATAATTATCGTATATATTACGTTAAGCATTTATCTGCTAAGTAGCCTACTTAATGTGTGCTTGACTTTATTATCTTATATTGAAGCTTGAATTTGTTGTCATACTTTATAGCAGGGTTCCTCAAATCTTGCCCTGGAGGACCAATGCGCTGCAGAGTTTAGCTCCAACCCTGATCAAACTCACATTGATTAGCATGTTCAGGTATGTTTGATTAGGTTTTTTCTGTGGATGTTTCGATTAATTTTCGGATGCATGCTGTAAATGGGCCTTGCGGTGAAGTTTTGAAGACGTTTATTATTCATAAAATAAATAGTTTGCTTTAATTCCCTCTGTTATATGCATTGTTTGTGTGTTAATATTACCTTGTAGTTTAGTTATTTTAATCCCATTTGTCATCATCATTGAGATAATTGTGTGTGGCTTCGTCTCTTGTAGAGACATATAAGCATTCAGAGAGGTGACACATTACCTGAGCTACAGCAGTGCCACAAGTGTTACAGCAATTACCAGCAAGTTTCTGCTTGACCAGCATGTTTAAGCCAGCCAAACTGGTCAAATTAAAAAGTCATCTTCAAATCCACTTCAACAAGGCAGTTGTCTGTGGAGGTATGAATATCTTGAGTTGTTTGTTTAATATATGTGCTCACAATTTATTATTGCATAATTTATATTATATAATCTCTCTCTCTCTCTCTCTCTCTCTCTCTCTCTATATATATACACTCACCAGCCACTGTATTAGGTACACCCGTTCAATTGCTTGGCAACACAAATTGCTAATCAGCCAATCACATGGCAGCAACTCAATGCATTTAGGCATCTAGATGTGGTGAAGACGACTTGCTGAAGTTCAAACCGAGCATCAGAATGGGGAAGAAAGGGGATTTAAGTGACTTTGAACGTGGAAAGGTTGTTGGTGCCAGACGGGCTGGTCTGAGTATTTAAAAAACTGATGATCTACTGGGATTTTCACGCACAGCCATCTCTAGGGTTTACAGGCATCAGAATGGGGAAGAAAGGTGATTTAAGTGACTTTGAACGTGGCATGGTTGTTGGTGCCAGACAGGCTGATCAGAAACTGCTGATCTAATGCGATTTTCATGCACAACCATCTCTAGGGTTTACAAGGAATGGTCAGAAAAAGAGAAAATATCCAGTGAGCGGCAGTTCTGTGGGCGAAAATACCTTGTTGAGGTCAGATGAGAATGACCAGACTGGTTCAAGCTGATAAAAAGACAACAGTAACTCAAATAACCACTCGCTACAACCAAGGTATGCAGAATACCATCTCTGAACGCACAACATGTCGAGCCCTGAAGCAGATGGGCTACAGCAGACCACACCGGATGCCGCTCCTGTCAGCTAAGAACAGGAAACGGAGGTTACAATTCACACAGGCTCACCAAAATTGGACTATAGAAGATTGGAAAAAAGTTGCCTGGTCTGATGAGTCTCGATTTCTGCTGTGACATTCAGATGGTAGGGTCAGAATTTGGAGTAAAGAACATGAGAGCATGGATCCATCCTGCCTTGTCTCAAGGGTTCAGGCTGGTGGTGGTGGTGTAATGGTGTGGGGGATATTTTCTTGGCACACTTTGGGCCCCCTTAGTACCAATTGAGCATCGTTTAAACGCCACAGCCTACCTGAGTATTGTTGCTGACCATGTCCATCCCTTTATGACTACAGTGTACCCATCTTCTGATGGCTACTTCCAGCAGGATAATGCACCATGTCACAAAACTCAAATCATCTCAGACTGGTTTCTTGAACATGACAATGAGTTCACTTTACTCAAATGGCCTCCACAGTCACAAGATGTCAATCCAATAGAGCACCTTTGGGATGTGGTGGAATGGTAGATTCGCATCATGGATGTGCAGCCGACAAATCTGCAGCAACTGCGTGATGCTATCATGTCAATATGGACCAAAATCTCTGAGGAATGTTTCCAACACCTTGTTGAATCTATGCCACGAAGAATTAAGGCAGTTCTGAAGGCAAAAGGGGGTCCAACACACACACACACACACACACACACACACACACACACACATCTTTGAAAATGTTCAAGGTATTTTGTATGAATTAGGTCATTAAGCTTTTGTTTTAAAATGAATCGTAGAAGATTTATGCATAAATCTGGTATATACCAGCAGTGCATCACAGATAAAAGTTATATAAACTACTCGTTTTATTACACAAAAGGGCAATGTACTACATGTAACTGTCATTCCTTCCCCAGATACACATATAACACACTTTAACTACAACAGATACTCCTGAGTTTTTTTTTTTTTTTTGGAAGACCATGCTTTCTGACTGGGTCTTTTCATTACAGACCTTCCCTATCGAGCCCTGAGAATCATCTGGAGTCCATTTACTTCCATTGTAAAAGAAAAAAAAAACAACAACAGAGGGCAGAAATTATGGATCGTCTGTTGAAGAGATGCCGAATCAAGAGTAGATTGTTCAGAGAATGCCTTGCAGAATTTTTCGGAGTCTATATTTTGATAGTAAGTCAGTCTTCATAACTGTATTTGTAATGTGGAAATGTGTGCCATTAACTGAAGTCTCAGAATGAGGCCCACTTTTATCTTTACAAAATGTTGATAATTCAGCAATTTTATGAGAATGCTATCATATCTTTTTATGTATATATACATGTTTACATTCAAATGAAAATGGTAAAGCTCTTATAAAAATGTATTATCTTTGAGTAAAATATACCTCCTTCTGCCCATTAAATATTTTCTGTAGCAAATGTGCTAATAATTTCTGCAATATTCTGGAGAACAAACTTCACTGACAACTTGGAACTAAACTTTTGGCACTGAACATGAACTTAACCTAACCCTAAATTGCACAGCAATTTTATTGTGCCATAAACCTTTTCATAATAGACGTGTTTGTATAAACATTCACACTAGATCATTATTTTTTTTATATATTTCTTGATATCACTCTCTCTATAGCTTTTTGGGTGTGGATCAGTTGCCCAGGTGACGACCTCTCAAAACACTAAGGGTGAATACCTGTCAATCAACCTCGGATTTGCATTGGGCACCACATTTGGGGTTTATGTGGCAAAAGGCGTATCAGGTATAAAATCTCCAGAGCAGCTGTGCATATTAAGACATCAGTCCCTGTATATATATGCAAATGAATAGATTTCTCATCTGTTTAAGGAGCTCAACTGAATCCAGCTGTTTCCCTCACCCTGTGTGTCCTGGGCAGGTTTTCCTGGACTCGTCTTCCTTTCGATGTGTGGTCGCAGTTCTTTGGTGCATTTCTGGCTGCAGCAACTGTTGCTCTTCAGTACTATGGTGAGTGAATCTCAGTCTATCTGATCTATCATATATGTAATCGACACTACCAGTCAAAAAGTTTTTTTAATTATTTTTATTTTTGAAATAATTATTTTATGCCCACCAAGACTGTATTTATTTGAACAAAAATACAGTAAAAATAGTAAAATTGTGAAATATTATTACAATTATTACAAGTTTTGTACCTGAAAATTTTTAAAATGTAATTTATTCCTATGACGCAAAGCTGCATTTTCAGCATTAAAGTTTTTTTAATTATTTTTATTTTTGAAATAATTATTTTATGCCCACCAAGACTGTATTTATTTGAACAAAAATACAGTAAAAATAGTAAAATTGTGAAATATTATTACAATTTAAAATAACTGTTTTGTACCTGAAAATTTTTAAAATGTAATTTATTCCTATGACGCAAATCTGCATTTTCAGCATTAATACTCCAGTCTCCAGTGTTACATAATCCTTTAGAAATCATTCTAATATGCAGGTTTGGTGCTCAAGACACTTTTTTTTTTTTTTATATCATCAGTGTTGGAAATAGTTGTGCTGCTTGATATTTTTGTGGAAATCATGATACACTATATAATTCAAAAGTTCAAGGTGAGATTAAAAAAAAAAAACAATCAAAGAAGCATAAAATTGATGTGTGTAATTATATTTCACAATATTACAATTTTTACTGTATTTTGATCACATGCTCACCAAGGCTGATTTATAAGACGCTTTCAAAAACAAAAATCTTAATTATTCCAAACTTTTGAATTGTAATTTAGAAAATAAATATAAATCACACAAGTACATCCAAATGAAGACACTTTTCTATTCATACGTGTTTGTTCACAGATGCCATAATGGATTTCACTGGAGGGCATCTGACAGTTAGTGGTGCCACTGCCACAGCTGGTATCTTCTCAACATATCCAGCAGACTACCTGAGTCTATGGGGAGGAGTGGTAGACCAGGTCAGCACAATATATGAAACATGGAAATCTACTGTTTGAAATGCTAAGACTATTCTCAAGGCACAAGACTTTCGTAAGATCACCATAACCAAATATTCCAAATTAATTGTTAATTCATAACAAAATGACCTATTCTGATTTGATAGGCCTACTGATTTTATGCAACAGTAGCTAATATTGAGTAACTTACATTTTATATACAATACTGTCAGTTATTGTCAGCCAATGAAAATTGTTCCAAAAGAAGCCACAGCAGAAAGCATGTATTTAAGTGAATCGGTTGAACGATTCAATGACTTATTTTTAAATACAGTAATTTTTTGTGCTACCTACTAGCGATGGAAAAACAAAACTACAAACTAATCACACCTGTTGTATATATAGTTTGTAAAGTGTATTTTTAGTTTGTGCCTTAAATGGATTCGCTCAGTTCACTCTCTGTCAAAGTCATATTATTATTATTATTATTATTATACATTTTATTTATAGGCGCCTTTCACGACACTCAAGGACACCGTACATCAATAAACAACCAGTAATCAAACAAAAGGCAGCACAGTGTACCTGCATCTAAACATTACATAAAAGCCTGCCTAAATAGATAAGTTTTAAGTCTAGATTTAAAAACCACAAGACTTTAACTATTATGAATATCCATCAGTAGAGAATTCCATAAATACGGAGCAGCATAACCAAAAGCTCGTGACCCCATAGAAGTTGTCCGAATGCGTGGAAGTACAAGAGTGAAAGCAGAGGCAGATCGTAAGATGCATGTAATAGTATTTATACAAAGGAGATCGGATAAATATGAGGGAGCTAAATTATTAAGTGTCTTGTAAGTTAAAAGCAAGACCTTAAAATGTATACAATATTTAACAGGGAGCCAATGCAGATTTTGTAGGACAGGAGAGATGTGCTCAGATATAGGAGTTTTGGAAATAACTTGTGCAGCCGCATTATGCACTAAGTGAAATTTGTGTATAGATTTAGATGGGAGTCCATAAAACAAGGAATTACAGTAGTCAATTCGTGATGTTACTATACCGTGTACAAGAATAGCAGTACTCTTTGTTGAGAGCACAGGATGGAGACGACTAATACTTCGTATATGGAAAAATGCAGAACGAATAACATTATTAATATGAGCTTAAATGATAAAGTGCTGTCCAAGATGACACCCAGACTTTTAACCTGTTTAGATATAGAAACTAGTGAATTGTCAATTGTCATAGACAGACAACTTGATTTGGCCAGAGTATTTTTTGATCCGACAAGAAGTATTTCTGTTTTATCACTGTTAAGTTTGAGAAAATTACATGAAAACCAGGTTTTTATTTCATCCAAACACTGAACAAGAGAAGACGGAGGAAAAACAGTGGTAGATTTAGAAGACAGATAAAGATGGGTGTTATCAGCGTAACAATGGAATTGAACCCCATATTTCCTAAAAATAAAACCAATTGGTAAAAGATAAATGATAAACAAAAGAGGTCCCAGAGCAGAGCCCTGCGGGACACCAGTGGTAACAGGTGTAGGATTTGATTTAAAGTGCTTAAGTTGTACAAATTGAGTATGGTCCGTAAGTTCGGAACGAACACAAAGCTTTACCTGTAATTCCAATGGACTCCAATCTACTTAACAGTATGGGGTGTATCGAATGCTGCACTAAGAATGAGTATTGATAAAAGACCTGAGTCTGCAGCTACTAATAAATCATTAGAAATCTTCACAAGTGCATTCTCGACACTATACGGATGAAACCCTGATTGAAACTGCTCATATAAACTATTAAAGGAGAGATGATCCCGGAGCTGAGATGCAACAATCCTTTCGAGAATTTTTGATAAAAACGGTAAATTAGAAAAAGGACGAAAATTCTCAAGATTATTTGAATCAGCCCCTGGTTTCTTGAGAATAGGTGTTATTACAGCAGTTTTTAATACAGGAGGAACAATACCAGAAAGAAGTGAGGCAATATCAGTGATTAAAGAAGAAAAACACGCTAAGCCAGGTTTTACCATGTAAGTTGGAATCGGATCTAATTGACAAGTTGCAGATTTGGATTTTCGTATGATAGAAACAATATCAACATCATATAACAATATGATGTTGATAAATGGCTTTAAAAAGAACAAAACTTTAAAAAGAAGTGTTTTGTCACTTGAGTTCAATCTGAAGTGAACTGTGAGAGTCCCAGTATTAACTTGAGCTTGTCCTGCAGATAATTGGCACAGCTGCTCTGCTAGTGTGTGTTCTTGCATTGGGAGACCCTCATAACACACCAGCTCCTCCTGGTCTGGAGCCTGTCCTGGTAGGAGCAGCTGTCCTGGTGATCGGCATCTCCATGGGATCTAACAGCGGATATGCAATCAACCCGGCTCGAGACTTCGGCCCGAGACTCTTCTCTTACATTGCAGGCTGGGGAGATGAAGTGTTCAGGTCAGTCTAACATTACATACAAGGTCAAAGCCTTGTGATCAATTCAATATGCACTTAAATATTTTCCAACTTTTCTTTATACTTACTGTACTGTATATACTGTTCAGAAGTTTAGGGACGGTAAGTTTTTGAAAGAAGTCTCTTATGCTCATCAAGGCTGCATTTAATTGATCAAAAATACAGTAAAAACAGTAACACTGTGCAATATTATTACAATATAAAAAAAGATGCTTTCTATTTTAATATATTTGTAAATGTAATTTATTCCTGTGATACAAAACTGAATTTTCAGCAGTCATTACTCCAGTCTTCAGTGTCACATGATGATGCTGATTTACTGCTCAAGAAACATTTCTGATTATGATCCGTGTTGAAAACAGTTGTGCTGCTAAATATTTTTGTGGAAAATGTAATATATTTTTCACGTTTCTTTGATGAACAGAAAGTTAAAAAGAACAGCATTTATTTGAAATTGATTTTTTTGTAACATAAATGTTGTTAGTGTCCATTTCATGCATCCTTGCTCAGTAAAATTAATTTCTTAAAACACTATTAAATGGTAATGTATGCTATATACAAACTAAATTAGTATTTGTACTCCACATACACTGTAAAAAAATATTTTTCTGAAGTGGTAAGTAAAAAATTATCGGTCTAGTCTATTTTTACTAGAAAATACCATTTCAGTTTTTCTGCTTCTACTTTTCTACTTCAAGATTACACAATTCATTGTAATTGTTTGTGAAAATGGTTTCTACACCATTTTTATTTGCGTAGATATACAAAGTAAATGTTTAGCATTGTCAGTGTAAAGAACAAAATGATAATTAATTTGTGGATGTGTAACAAAATATTTTTATACAACCAATTAGGAATTCTGTTCCATTGTAACCATGACACCGAACCAACCAAAAACTAGGAAGAAATGTATATAAAGTAGTGTGTGTGTGTGTGTGTGTGTGTGTGTGTATG
>NW_015554119.1:220371-225728 GCF_001515605.1 Sinocyclocheilus anshuiensis | reverse complement strand
GTGTATGTGTGTGTATATATATATATATATATATATATATATATATGTATATGTATATGTGTGTGTGTATAATATTATAAAGAATCATTTTTGCAGTAATGCTTAATCTTTGAAATGAAAAAAAAAAAACTTGGACACTAACATGAGAACTGTTGTGTGTCAGGGCTGGTCATGGATGGTGGTGGGTACCTGTGTTTGTAACATGTGTGGGTGCTCTCCTGGGCTCTTTACTCTATGAGCTGCTGATCGGAGTTCATCATCCAGACTCCGAGCCAGAGGATGCTGAAGGCCTGACAGCGGTGCTCCAGCAAACTGTGGAGCTGGACGGTATGCAGACAAAGTTTGACACCATTAAAGAAAACGACAACGATGGGATCTTTTCCATAACTCCAGCAGATATCAGCTAAAGTGAAAAAAATCCATCAACCGAATGATGGAACCTGAATTGCTACTATGTATATGTTAAATGCATTTAATTTAAGGATGATTGAGTTAATAATATTAAAAAGTTATCTTTTTTTGTATATGAACTGGGTGATCTTCTACATCTTGTAACTTGGATTTTTTTATAGGTTTATTAATGATCAAATATATCACCAATGACTTTGTAAAACCTTGCAGGGTCTCTGACGTCTTAAAATAAATTTCTGTTTAAAATAACGTAGCACAGTATCTACATGATACACTGTCTTAGCTACCGTTGAATTGCTGTTCAGTAAATTCAACAGAAATATAGTACTTTAGATTTAGATTTTGTTAGCAAAAATCATGTACTCAGTTCTGGCTCTAATGAAGTGGCAAGACTTTATATTATTTTATTTGTTAACATTAAGATGAATCATTTCAACAAGTTTTGTAAAGTGTTACCTATTAAGTTTCTAAGAATGTTCACCTCTCACGAGTTTTAGAAGTATTTCCATCAGTAATTGCACTGGATTCAGTGATATTTGCATAATGAAACCGCATTACACTAGTGTTTATGTTCCCAGCATGCACTGGGATATGAATCATTAAGGACACCATGATCTGTACCGTACCAATTTACTGTTTTATTTATAAAGAAGGGCAAGATAACTGACACAGATGTACGGCAGTGAAACAGGCAAGTCATCACAGAATAAGATGGCTGTCTATAGACTATGTGTGGGACATATACATATATTACTGGAGGAATAGGAAGTCACACTCACACAGATGATTCACACGATCACAATATTATTTTTAAGAAATGTGGTTTTTGACAAGCACAGAACTTTCTGATAGAAAAGACTCTTATCAAAGAAAAAAAAAACACAAACGACATTCATATTTGTACATAATTCATCATAAAACACACAAGCAATCCTTCAAACTCAATGCCAATTTCCGATTCAGATGAAATCGTTAAAATTACACCAGGCTCCGAATGCAAACTTTCACTAGTAGTATTTCAATATCGACTTTAAGCTAAGGAGAAAAAAATACAAAGACTGAACTTATTCACATTTCCAAATGCAACAACCATATCAAACTGATGTACTGCATTTATACACACATAAAATGTGCTCAAGTGTATCTGTGACTGAAATGTATCCATGTTAACTTATATTGACCTTTTTTGACTATTTTAACTTTACAATCCATCTTTGACCTCATAAACATCTGCTGTATATCTCCTTGCACAAATGAAACTTTTTCACCTCACTTAAAGTTCAATGATTATCAAAAGACTGATGAATGCTTCAATATAAATAAATATCAGTACTACAATGTCTGTACAATACTGTTACATTTAAAAGTCAGTGTTTTCCTTTATTGACAAAAAAAAAAAAACCTTCACTAGCACCCTTTTTGCTTAAATGCTTTTTGTGGATTGACGCAAAACCCAGCATACGCCAAACAGCTCGATCGCTGTAAAGTAGTTTTCGAGCAGATACAATTTGACCTTGTGTAAATTCATTTAAGACTGTGGATGTTGCAAACAGGGTGGAAAGGGGGAAATAACTTTTAATGTCTTTGTATTTTGGAAGACAGATCACGTTACAATCATAACGACATAAACATTTTCCAAGTTATATGTATTAATCTTAAACTCGTCTTGGATAATCCAAAGCTGTGACACATTTTGTAACGGCTTGTCCTTGTCTTGTCCTGTCTCACTCGTTTCTACAAGGGCTTGTCGGTCCTGTGCGCCGTGATGAAGGCCATGCCATGTGTGCGGAAATGAGTGCTAAGGTCCGAAGCCTTGTCGAAGCGCCGGCTGCACACCCTGCAGCTGACCCCCCCTTCCCCTTCCTCGCCCGCTTTAGGTGAGGACGGAGAGTCGTCCTGCGACGACGCGCCAGGTGATGCGTTTCCGCCACGATTGTCATGCTGACCTTGGCGTAAACGGTGCGTGATGAATTTGTGTCGGCTGAGGGAGCCGGCTGAGGCGAAGCAGGCGCCGCACTGCAGGCACTGCTGCGGCGAGTTCTCCGCGTCACAGTGGACGGGAATGTGGTGCTGGAACTCTTCCCAATCCTGTGTGGTGAAGCCGCAGGGTGTGCAGCGGAATGTGCCTTCGTCTTCCTCCTGCTCGAGCGGCCGGTTCTCAGACTCTCGAGTTCTTTTGGCGTCCTCTCCTGCGACGTCATCAGTATCGGCGCCGCCTCCTATAGGTGGAGCTCCACCCTCATTGTCGAGCTCAGACGAGCTGCCTGCCCCGTCACCCGGAAGCGAACGCTTTCTGGTGTTTGGAGCATTCTGGGAAAAGAAATTGAAATTAATATGTGCATAATCAAATGTCTCTGAACTCTAAAGAGGTGGAGTGCTCAAACTGACCGGTCTGTCTGTTGTTTGTCGAGCTCTGATGCCATGTCTGACCCGAATGTGCTTCTCCAAAATCAGACGACTACTGAACGTACGCTTGCCCTCTGAGCAGTGCCTGAGGAGAGCAACATATGCAGAATTAGAAGGGCAAACTAGACAAATAAAGAATCCTTTTTAGCAAGGAAAAGAAAGAATCAAATAAATTTGTGGTTGATGAACGTTTGACTCACGGGCAGCGGAAGACTCTCTTGACACCCTCATGTATTATTCGGACATGTCGACGAAGGCTATTGGCTGAACTGAAGGAACGTTCACACAATCTGCAGGGGAACTTCTTCATTAACTAGAGAAACAAACAAACAAAGTAAAAAAGACAGGCATATCACAAATTTGATAAACTAAGCATGTGTATGTTTTGTGTAAACTTGTGTATGTTTTTAAGAGTACCAACCTTGCCGTGTTCGTTCTTCATGTGATCGATGTAGTCCTCTCTTTCAGCATAGCGTTTCTTGCACTCCTTGCACCTCCACTCCATACTCCCGCTTTCTGGAGAGCTCGCCTGATCTTCCTCCTCATTCTCCTCCTCTTCTCCCTCGTCTCTCTCTTCCCCTTCATGCTCTCCCTCCTCCTCTTCCCCCTCCTCGTCCTCCTCCCCCTGTCCCTGGCTCAACTCATCTGAATTGTTTTCAGTGGGTTTGGGCTTAGAGCTGGAGTTGCTGGCAGGAGCTGACACCGGAGATGAGGTGGTGGGCGGAGTCTCTGTTTTGACGGACAGGCCTCTATGAGCAGTCTAATGGGAAATATTGAGAGACAGCTCTGGTTAAAAGCATGAGCGTGACTGACAGGAAAATGTGACAATTCACACTGTGGTGGCTGTTGTACTTGGTATGAGCTTTAGACAAGGTGATACACAGAAATCACTTTGTAAATGCCAAACCAAGAATCTTAATGTATGCCTTTGCTGACACCACATTCTTTAGGGGAAGAGAAAAGAATGGGTAACACAAAAGGCAAAATAACAATTAATTAATTTAAAACTTAAACAATTCATATTCTCAAATGCACTCTATATACTGAATAATAATAATAATAAAATAATAATAATTGTTTTTATTATTATTGAAGTTGTTTATATTATCTAATAATGTAATGTTATTATTATTAATAAGGTATTTACCTTGATGTGTTCCATCATGGACCCTTTCTGGGCATAAAGTTTAGTGCAGTCTGGACATTTGAACACATGCACCTTCTGTTTGGCCAGGTGAGTGTCAAAATGCATGTAGAGCAAAGGTTTCTGGGTGAACACTGTGTCACACATGACACACTTGTAGATCATCCTGTAGAAATAATATAATAATATATTCAGAGTTAAAGGATGTTTGTTTTTTTCAAACAAAATATTAGGCACTAATCACGAAAAGCTGTGTGTGATGGGTCAACCTACTTAGCCTGTGCAGCTGTGAGGGCAGGATGCTGGGAAGTGATGTGCCCCTGTGCGCTCTGGGCAGATTTGAAGGCCATCGGGCAGTTGGGGCACTTATGAAATACCTCACAGTGAGCTGTTTGTATGTGGGACTTGATGGAGTTCAAACCTCCGAACACAACCTGACAACTGGAGCACCTGGAATAAAGGATGCAAATTTGAGCACATGCAAGTATAACTAAGCAATTTCTTCTATTTCCTTGCAGGAAATCTCGCAGATACCCTATAAAATACAGCTGCGAAGCAACGAAACTGTCTGCAATATCACAAAACACTGATAGGAAATTAAAGGCCAGGAACCTGTAGCCGATGCGTCTGGCAAAGTGCAGGCAAGACTCTTCCAGATGGGTTTGAAACGTGGCCTGACGAGCAGTGCCACCACACTCTGGACACACATGGGGTGCGCGGTGCTTATGGATCCGCTGATGGGCTGAAACACTGCACCAGTTAGGCAGCATCATGGGGGGAGAGCAAAGCATACAAGTCTGAAAGAGAAAGACAGGAGGGACAACATAAAGGAGTTAGTAAAGCAATTTTTTTACTTATACATAAACTTACACATTACAGATGCTGGGCATCATTTAAGAAACAGCAGAATGAATGTGTAAAATGTTTGTGAAAACTATGTAATATCATTCAATAAAAACAGCATTCAATGCAAAAATTTACTTTTTACAACAATTTTCAAATTAGCATTAAACAAACGTCTGTGCATGAATCTTCCATTTAGTCATTTTATAGTTAATTTCTAGCAATTATTGCAAACTAAAATATTTGGAGAAAATTATTTGGAGAAAACAGATTAATTACATTTTTTAAATAAAACAAATATATAGTTTAGTCATGAAACTCTAGATGGCACATGCGGACTGATGTTTTGTTAACATAACTGATGATATTCAGAGAGTTAAACGATTTGGCACAAACTGATTGGTTCATGATGCATATGCAGCCAATGAGCTTACTGCCTTGCATTTATATGGCTGGCTAGCATTCACTAGAGATTCCTGCAGCGCGCTTTCAGAGTTTCTCTGAAACCCTCCACCTTCCCCAGCTCCACCTGTATAGATCTGCTACAGGTTAT
>NW_015554119.1:213673-219054 GCF_001515605.1 Sinocyclocheilus anshuiensis | reverse complement strand
AAAAAAAAAAAAACCTTCACTAGCACCCTTTTTGCTTTAATGCTTTTTGTAGGTTGACGCAAAACCCAGCAGACGCCCAGCTGCTCGATGCAAAGTAGTTTTCGAGCAGATACAATCTGACCTTGTGTAAATGCATTTAAAAGGCTGAGGATGTTACAAACAGGGAGGAAAGGGGGAAATAACTTTAATATCTTTGTTTCGGAAGACAGATCACGTTACAAGCATAACGACAGGTGAAATTTTCTAAATTATAAGTATTAATCTTAAACTCGTTTTGGATGGTCCAAAGCCGTGACCCATTTTGCAAGGGCTTTTCCTTGTCTTGTCCCATCTCGCTCGTTCTACAAAGGCTTGTCGGTCCTGTGTGCCGTGATGAAGGCCATGCCATGCGTGCGGAAGTGCGTGTTAAGGTCCGAGGCCTTGTCGAAGCGCCGACCGCACACCCTGCAGCTGACCCCTCCCTCCCCCTCCTCACCCGCTTTTGGTGAAGATGGCGAGCCGTCCTGTGGCGAAGCGCCAGGTGATGTGTTTCCGGCCCGATTGTCATGCTGACCTTGGCGTAAACGGTGCGTGATGAATTTGTGTCGGCTGAGGGAGCCGGCTGAGGCGAAGCAGGCGCCGCACTGCAGGCACTGCTGCGGCGAGTTCTCCGCGTCACAGTGGACGGGAATGTGGTGCTGGAACTCTTCCCAATCCTGTGTGGTGAAGCCGCAGGGTGTGCAGCGGAATGTGCCTTCGTCTTCCTCCTGCTCGAGCGGCCGGTTCTCAGACTCTCGAGTTCTTTTGGCGTCCTCTCCTGCGACGTCATCAGTATCGGCGCCGCCTCCTATAGGTGGAGCTCCACCCTCATTGTCGAGCTCAGACGAGCTGCCTGCCCCGTCACCCGGAAGCGAACGCTTTCTGGTGTTTGGAGCATTCTGGGAAAAGAAATTGAAATTAATATGTGCATAATCAAATGTCTCTGAACTCTAAAGAGGTGGAGTGCTCAAACTGACCGGTCTGTCTGTTGTTTGTCGAGCTCTGATGCCATGTCTGACCCGAATGTGCTTCTCCAAAATCAGACGACTACTGAACGTACGCTTGCCCTCTGAGCAGTGCCTGAGGAGAGCAACATATGCAGAATTAGAAGGGCAAACTAGACAAATAAAGAATCCTTTTTAGCAAGGAAAAGAAAGAATCAAATAAATTTGTGGTTGATGAACGTTTGACTCACGGGCAGCGGAAGACTCTCTTGACACCCTCATGTATTATTCGGACATGTCGACGAAGGCTATTGGCTGAACTGAAGGAACGTTCACACAATCTGCAGGGGAACTTCTTCATTAACTAGAGAAACAAACAAACAAAGTAAAAAAGACAGGCATATCACAAATTTGATAAACTAAGCATGTGTATGTTTTGTGTAAACTTGTGTATGTTTTTAAGAGTACCAACCTTGCCGTGTTCGTTCTTCATGTGATCGATGTAGTCCTCTCTTTCAGCATAGCGTTTCTTGCACTCCTTGCACCTCCACTCCATACTCCCGCTTTCTGGAGAGCTCGCCTGATCTTCCTCCTCATTCTCCTCCTCTTCTCCCTCGTCTCTCTCTTCCCCTTCATGCTCTCCCTCCTCCTCTTCCCCCTCCTCATCCTCCTCTCCCTGTCCCTGGCTCAACTCATCCGAATTGTTTTCTGTGGGTTTAGGTTTAGAAATGGAGTTGCTGGAAGGAGCTGAGACCGGAGATGAGGTGGTGGGCGGAGTCTCGGCTTTGACAGACAGGCCTCTATGAACAGTCTAATGGGAAATAATACAAGACAGCTCTGGTTAAAAGCATGAGCGTGACTGACAGGAAAATGTGACAATTCACACTGTGGTGGCTGTTGTACTTGGTATGAGCTTTAGACAAGGTGATACACAGAAATCACTTTGTAAATGCCAAACCAAGAATCTTAATGTATGCCTTTGCTGACACCACATTCTTTAGGGGAAGAGAAAAGAATGGGTAACACAAAAGGCAAAATAACAATTAATTAATTTAAAACTTAAACAATTCATATTCTCAAATGCACTCTATATACTGAATAATAATAATAATAAAATAATAATAATTGTTTTTATTATTATTGAAGTTGTTTATATTATCTAATAATGTAATGTTATTATTATTAATAAGGTATTTACCTTGATGTGTTCCATCATGGACCCTTTCTGGGCATAAAGTTTAGTGCAGTCTGGACATTTGAACACATGCACCTTCTGTTTGGCCAGGTGAGTGTCAAAATGCATGTAGAGCAAAGGTTTCTGGGTGAACACTGTGTCACACATGACACACTTGTAGATCATCCTGTAGAAATAATATAATAATATATTCAGAGTTAAAGGATGTTTGTTTTTTTCAAACAAAATATTAGGCACTAATCACGAAAAGCTGTGTGTGATGGGTCAACCTACTTAGCCTGTGCAGCTGTGAGGGCAGGATGCTGGGAAGTGATGTGCCCCTGTGCGCTCTGGGCAGATTTGAAGGCCATCGGGCAGTTGGGGCACTTATGAAATACCTCACAGTGAGCTGTTTGTATGTGGGACTTGATGGAGTTCAAACCTCCGAACACAACCTGACAACTGGAGCACCTGGAATAAAGGATGCAAATTTGAGCACATGCAAGTATAACTAAGCAATTTCTTCTATTTCCTTGCAGGAAATCTCGCAGATACCCTATAAAATACAGCTGCGAAGCAACGAAACTGTCTGCAATATCACAAAACACTGATAGGAAATTAAAGGCCAGGAACCTGTAGCCGATGCGTCTGGCAAAGTGCAGGCAAGACTCTTCCAGATGGGTTTGAAACGTGGCCTGACGAGCAGTGCCACCACACTCTGGACACACATGGGGTGCGCGGTGCTTATGGATCCGCTGATGGGCTGAAACACTGCACCAGTTAGGCAGCATCATGGGGGGAGAGCAAAGCATACAAGTCTGAAAGAGAAAGACAGGAGGGACAACATAAAGGAGTTAGTAAAGCAATTTTTTTACTTATACATAAACTTACACATTACAGATGCTGGGCATCATTTAAGAAACAGCAGAATGAATGTGTAAAATGTTTGTGAAAACTATGTAATATCATTCAATAAAAACAGCATTCAATGCAAAAATGTACTTTTTACAACAATTTTCAAATTAGCATTAAACAAACGTCTGTGCATGAATCTTCCATTTAGTCATTTTATAGTTAATTTCTAGCAATTATTGCAAACTAAAATATTTGGAGAAAATTATTTGGAGAAAACAGATTAATTACATTTTTTAAATAAAACAAATATATAGTTTAGTCATGAAACTCTAGATGGCACATGCGGACTGATGTTTTGTTAACATAACTGATGATATTCAGAGAGTTAAACGATTTGGCACAAACTGATTGGTTCATGATGCATATGCAGCCAATGAGCTTACTGCCTTGCATTTATATGGCTGGCTAGCATTCACTAGAGATTCCTGCAGCGCGCTTTCAGAGTTTCTCTGAAACCCTCCACCTTCCCCAGCTCCACCTGTACAGATCTGCTACGGGTTATTTTATATGCTATTTGTGCAGCAGCAGTATGTCTTAAATACTCACGGCACCGTATCGCCATATGCATTGGCAGTAGCAAGTTCCTGTACTTGCTTGCAGCAGCAGCAATAATCTACAACTACAGCAATAACCAACAGCAGCAGCAATTCAGCAGCAGCAGCGTAGCAGATCTATTCCGCCAAGACCAAATACATTAACATTGTCATATTCATCACCATGCTAAAATCTTCAGAGAGTTGTCATGATTAAAAGATCTATAAATGTGTCTGTGTGTGGTTTTTATTACAATTTATTTCTGAGAGATAAAAA
This sequence comes from Sinocyclocheilus anshuiensis, assembly GCF_001515605.1. Classification (NCBI taxonomy): domain Eukaryota; kingdom Metazoa; phylum Chordata; class Actinopteri; order Cypriniformes; family Cyprinidae; genus Sinocyclocheilus; species Sinocyclocheilus anshuiensis. The sequence continues at coordinate 215,193 of NW_015554119.1, read as the reverse complement.
CACTTAGCTGAAAATGAATGGTGTGGTTAGTAAAATTGCTGGCAGGGCATTTAAAAAACAAAAACTGAAATACTGGTCTAATGGACCAACAGAAATAAAATCATTGCATTTATTCCAACACATTTACAATGTTGCAATTTACCGAATTAGAAGTAGCTCTGATTTGCTGGAAATGAGTCACTAATTCAGCCTTGCTTGAAAACTGGGCTTGACATTCAGGACACTTGAAGTTGTGGTATTGCAGGGCTTCGCCTTTCTTGCAGGGCAGCGGCATCAGGGCCTGGGGACTCTGGGGTCCACGGTGTGCAGGGCTGGGCTGGGTTGAAGCCGTGCCTGGAGAAGGGGAGTCCTTCAGTGGACTGGAAGTGGACGGTATAGGAGTCGCCCCTGTCGGGGTTGTGGAGGATGACAGAGGTGTAGAGGACAGTGATGGAGATAGCATACCTAGAGGAATAAGAACATTTAAAAGGGTACTTAATTCACCGCTGGCAAGATGGGCATTTAATAAAACAAGACTGTCTATGAATAAAGGTAAAAATAATTGAAAGTGGTGCCACATGAGAACTGGAGAAAACAGAAAAGGAGCTATGGGGTTCTCTTTTGCCAAAATCTTAAACACCCACAATGCAATTTTGATTTTGTCACCGCACACCTCTATTGATCCGACTGTCTGTGGGTGGGAATACAAAAATGTGGAAGCTCGATCTGTAGTTTTAACTAGGGATGCACCGAATGTTCGGCAACCGAAATAAGCGAAAAGACCGAATAAATTGTACCGAACAATGATATGACGCGATCAAATAGCAACCAGCACAGAGTGAGATGCGCGCCCTCTTTATTATGCAGCACACACGTCAGCAGTGTGGAAGCATTTAAACTGTCGGAGAAAGACGCAAAAATCATTACAAGCACCGACAGCGAGAGACTGTTTAGGACTGCATCACATGTCTTCAATGAGAAGAGGAAGGGGTGATTGTTGCTGGTTACTGTATGATGATTGAAATCGCGAAATGGCCTTAAAGGGGACATATGATGCGATTTCAATGTTTCCTTTCTCTTTGGAGTGTTACAAGCTCTTGGTGCATAAAGAAGATCTGTAAAGTTGCAAAGACTAAAGTCTCAAATCCAAAGAGATATAAAAGTTAAGAGTCAGCCACACCTACCTAAAACGGCTCATTCTAACACGCCCCCACATACCTACGTCACTATGTGGGAAGATTTGCATAACGCTGCCCAAATGTTCACACAAAGAAAGAAGGCGTAACTTTTATTCTCGCTGTAGTATTGTTGTTGCCGCTGCCATGTCGTGAAGGCGCTGTGTTTAGTAGCGAAAGCGAAACTACTTTGTTTGGCCTTCCAAAAGAGGACGATATCGCTATAAGCGGAGTCCAGCCCGGGGTAGTCACATGTGGTTGCCGCAGGCATCACAATATGGTAAGGGACTTAACATTTCCGTCACACGCTTGAGGAATTCGTCCAATCACAACGCACTGGATAGCTGGCCAATCAGAGCACACCTC
>NW_015554119.1:200667-212896 GCF_001515605.1 Sinocyclocheilus anshuiensis | reverse complement strand
AGTGTTCAAATTAGGATCTGTAATATTTTCTAATGTTTTAAAAGAAGTCTCTTCTCAGCAAGGTTGCTTTTAATTGTACAGTAAAAAAAAATAAAAATACATGCCTGATTCAAGAACGGGGTCTGATGGCCAAATATTATTATTTTACTAACTTATTAATTTAATAAGTTAAATTGTGCTTTGTTGGTATAGTGTCTGCTAGAATGTTAAAAATGTTCAGTGTTAAATATTTTTAAATTGTTGTTTTGTAATTGATTTTTTTTCTTTGACAAACGGTAAAAAACACATTTTGGCTTTTTAATTTATGCAATGGTGAAATTTTTTTTTTTGCCAAAATACATGGGAAAAAAAACTCAGTGTTCGGTGTTCGGTATTCGGCCCAGTGTTTCATTTTGTTCGGTTTCGGCTTCGGCCAAGAATTTTCATTTCGGTGCATCCCTAGTTTTAACAAAAGTCGCAGGCTTTTGACAGCTCCAGGGCTTTTCTTAGAACCACAAACTGAACTTCTGCATTCAACAGCGGTGTGATGCCAAAATCAAAATTGCATTATGAGTGTTTTGGCAACAGAGAACGCCACAGCTCTTCTTCTCTATTTTGTCATGTAGCACCGATTTGTTTCTTATAAATAAACTGGGATGTCTGAGTGCAGGTAATACTGAGAAAGAGTATGCATTGTTCATTTACATATACTGTAACAATACAGCTGATTAAAAATCTTTGAACTTATTCTTAAATATTAAGCCGAAACAATCATATTCAAATTGAGACAAAAAGACAGCATTTTGCAAAACTTACCAATGGGAGTAGTGTCTTGCTGGCCAATCATCTGCTCCACTGTAACTGGTCTCATAACCAAATGTGAGCACTGCATGACCAGGCCTCGTTCCTTGTGCTCCCGAGCATGTAACAGCAGGCTGCATTTGTTGAAGAAAGCCAGCCGCTTTGCGCAGTGATTACACGTCACCTCTATTCTCAAAGAGCGCCGGTCATAGTGTCGCGCCAGGCTACGCTCCAAAGCAAAAGCATCTCCGCACTCCAAGCAGCGGTAGCCAGTAGCAGGCATAGGAAGACCCCATTCGGGGGGCGGTGGGGTCGAGAGATCCGGACGGTAGCTGGGCAGCAGGTTCTTGCTGTTCAGAATCTTGTTGAAAGCCTCAACCAGGCTAGACTGGCTACGGGAAATAACAGCACCAGTGCTGTTGACGATAGACGCTGGTTTACACGGCACGGTACCTCCATTGGTTATTTTACTGACTGTAGGGCGCACACTTATCCCGCCGACGGCTGGTGCGACTGGTAAAGTGGTGGCTTTTGTGATGCTCACCGCTGTGGCGGAGACTTTCATTTTATCGGATTGCATTACCATTTTGTTTTGGACCTTGCTGGCTGCGGCTAGCATGGCACTACTGGCTTCTAGAGTGGATACTGGTAGGGTTGAGCATTTTACCACTTGACCGTCATTTTTTTTGGTGCCTTTCGCAGGACCAGCTCGACTTCCCGTTTGGGCTTTACTTGCATCTTTGCCTGCATTGGCAGTGCCTCCTTTACCTGCTACTCGGGTAACCGTGCGTGTGATGCCTCCTGTAGACGTCTTAACGGTCTTGATACGGACTTTAAGAGGTCTGGAAGGAGCATTTCCACCAGATACAGCTTTGCCACCACTGCTCGGTGATCCGGCGTCTGCTGGAAGGGATTGTGCAGTATCTACCTCCATTTTCTCTCCATCTCTTTTCCCGCCATCCTTACCATCTGTATTAGCCGCATCTTGTCCATTCTCCACTGATCCTTTGTCTACCTCCATCTCCTCTTCTTCCTCCTTAGGTTCTTGAATGGCAGCGGATGGTGATGAAGAGGCAACCGCTGGGCTGCATGATCTTTTGGTAACTGCAGATGTTGGCATGGAGGACTTGGGGGTCTCAGGCTCAGGGCTCTCCGGTGAGTCTCGTTCTTCTATCACATGCTCTGGGTTTCGCTCTTCTTGGGGTAAACTCTTTCCGGTTCCTGTTTGGACTGGTGCGGAAAGCCAGTTCTGTTGAGCTCGCGGTGAAGCAGGTGACGCCAAGGGAGTATCACCTGCTTTGGGGTAAGTGCTGGGCGATATGGACGTTGAAGGAGGGAGAGAAGGAGACTGTGAATTTTCTGGAGGTGACCTCAGTCGACGTGATAGTTTCGGAGGTGTGGGAGAGTCCGTACTCTCGTGGATGACCAGAGATCCTCTGGAATCAGGATCTGAATCCTCTTCATCTGAATCTACACGTCTGAAAGCCGACGAACTAAGACGTGGTGATCCGTTAAACGGCTCCATTAGAGATGTAGAAAGCGGAGAAGATGCCACGGCCCCAGAAACACGGGAACCAACCGAGGGAGAGGATGATGATGGTGAGGAGGACGAAGCTGTGGAGGGAGTGGAAAGAAGTGGTTTAGGTGGGGGAAAGAAAGGAGATGCTGCTCCACTTGTCCCACTAGGAATCGCAGGGGCTTTTGCCTTGTCCGCACCTTCTAGGTTAATCTCCTGCTGAATATGTTGCTGTTGCAGAAGCTGCATTTTCCTGGTCCTTCCAACAGAGTCTCCAGCACCTTGTGCCATCAAGGGTTTCAGCTTATTGAAGATGTTGCTGCCCTGTTTGGAAGTGCTGGAAGATTCAAGTGCTCCTGCAGTCTCTGGAGTCGCCTTTGAGCTGCATATGGGCCACTGCTCCCCATTCGGCTGGCAACGGGACTGAGACATATGCACTGACCCACTGGACGACACAAATCCATTATGGTTTAGTGGATCTGGTACCGAGCTGTCGCTACCATCAAAGGGTTCAGGGCGAACACGGTTCTTCACAATCACGCTCACAATAGATGGGTCGCTCTGAGAATCTGTGGATGGGCTGGGTGATCTTAAGGCTGAACTTCCACCTACTGAAGCATCACCAGGCTTTATGAGTGATCCTCCGCCTGCTCCTTGATGCCCCTCCACCTCATCCGGGGTGGACTGGATAGCCTCTTTGGCATCAATGTCAGGAATGTCAAATGCTGCCAACAGGTCATCGAAATCGGGGGTTTTCATGTCCCCCATGCCGGGTCAGTGAGCTCAATCCTAGAATACATACAAATAACATGTCAGAAAAAAGCATGTGATAACAATTGCAAATTAAGGGATAGTTCACCCAAAATTATTTACTCACCCTCATGTTGTTCCAAACCTGTATGACAAAAGAAGATATTTTATGAAATGTCTCAGTGTTTTTTGTCCATATAATGGAAGTCAATGGTCACCAAAACAGTTTGGTTGCCAACATTCTTCAAAATATCTTCTTTTTTTCATACAGGTTTGGCACGACATGAGAGTGAGTAAATTATGTGAACTATCTATCTACTTTGGGTAAACTATCCCTTTTAAGTTGACATTACTTTCTATTTAAAAATGAAATTGAGACAGGACTCATCCCACTTATTTATTGATAATATCCTTTAATATTGTCTGTACACATCATGGTGTGATTTAATTGGATATTTAATGCAGGGAGTAATGTATTATAAACATATTAAAAAAAAAAAAATCTCATAGCATCTGTTTTCATAAGGTACGTTTAATACATATAAAAAAATTTTTTATTTATTTATTTTCACAAGCACAACAAAACAGTTTGGTTGCCAACATTCTTCAAAATATCTTCTTTTTTTCATACAGGTTTGGCACGACATGAGAGTGAGTAAATTATGTGAACTATCTATCTACTTTGGGTAAACTATCCCTTTTAAGTTGACATTACTTTCTATTTAAAAATGAAATTGAGACAGGACTCATCCCACTTATTTATTGATAATATCCTTTAATATTGTCTGTACACATCATGGTGTGATTTAATTGGATATTTAATGCAGGGAGTAATGTATTATAAACATATAAAAAAAAAAAAATCTCATAGCATCTGTTTTCATAAGGTACGTTTAATACATATAAAAAATTTTTTTATTTATTTATTTTCACAAGCACAATTAATTAACAAATCAAGTACTCCAGCTATCAGTTTTTAACCATAACAGAAACTGCTTCGTGCTGAGGTACCTATGAGGTGAAACTGACTAAATGATTTTAGCCTTATGTATCCTGCTATTTCTCTTTTCTTTTACTTCTGCAACAAAACATATACACAAATGTATAACGCATCACCAAATTACACCGAACGGCTTTTGTTAGCTTTGGCTAACAGCCACATAATGTCTCTGTATCAACTTGGCATTGGTGAATGAACTGCAATGCATTTTTACGTATGCAATATGAAAAAGCAATCATTTAAACATATATAAGGTAATATTATGATCCAGCATTCAATTTCTGCCTAACAATGGATCACTTAAAGGCAACAGAGCCTGTTTAGCACGCTAAAGCTGCTATGGTATCACCACGAAAATCCAAACAAGCCCTCTAATATGAAATAAGACATTGATAATCGACAAATAAAGAAATATATTGACACAGTAACAACTGGGCACATGTTACAGAGATCAATTTAATATATAAGACAAATACAATGGTCTGGGAACGGCTAAAACCTGCAGCTGACCTGGCTAACTATTACAAATGTGGATCGAAACCGAATCGCTAATCGTACGATTAAAGGGATTCTGTCACATGTTGTCCCTTAGATGTGTCTTTAGTGTTGCTAGACTGATAAATAAAGAGCTGGTGGGTTGATAAGCAGATATGTGAGGTGTATTTTTGGTTTTGTTCTGTCATAACGGCGGGGTCCGTGCTGCCCCGTCGCGAGGGTCATTTAAGCGCAGGCCACACTGCATGTGCACGGCAGCATTTACCTGTTTATAAATAACCTTACGTGGATGCCACATTATGCCTTTTTGATCATGCATTTTATGTACGTGTGTATTATTTTACAGGTTGTATATTTTCATGCACAGGGAATTATTTTGTTTACCTGTTTTTTTTTTTTTTTTTTGAGATTCCCGACTATCCTCGCTCCAGATGAAGCGCCTTTACTTCCCGTCATCGATCGAGTACGGCCAGGTCTTGGCAGATAACGATAATAATAATGGACAGGAAAAATGATTTTCCGTCTTCCTCAGTTATATTGTTATGTTTGCATGTATAGGTCTGGTGATATTTAAGCATTTTATTTTAAACTCAAGAAAAAAACATGACCACTGTCATTGTATTCTATGGATGCACAGTTGTTGTTTATTTACATCCTTCCAGGATCTCATATTTCACTGTTTTTAGGTTTATTTGGTTTAGGCCGTGATTAGGATTGCGGATTTTTTTTGTTTTACATACCCCAAAGCCCAGAATATTGTTTATTATATTATCGTATACTATATGTATTGCAAAGTATTATCGCACAGTTGCATCCACAAAAATACAGACAACTCCGATAAATCAATAATTGAATCAATAGATTGGGTACCGATATGAAAGTGAAATATCCACGAATACTGTACATCACTGTCAAATTGTTAATCATTATTGTGAATCGTTGGGCTCCTGCGTAGATAGACAGATACAAGTGCATTTAGTACAAAATATAAATCTTTATTTCGTATATCACCAGTTTCTTGTTATTTTAAGAGGAGAAATATCTTAAAATATATGGTCAAATAATAAGACAATGATTATTATTGACAAGCTCAGGACCGATTGCATTGAAATGTGCAGAAAGCAGAAACAAACGCCATTCGAATTCACTTGAAAAGCAATACAATTATATAAAATTGATCTCGTCTGATATTTTCATAGACTAGGTTTTAGTGCCCTCTAGAGCTCAGTGACGACGTGCACAACTGAGTGTTTACTGGCACGGCCAGCATTATTCGTATTAATTTATGAAATTTTCATTTGTTTGTCGTTATTACAACGGTGCAAAATAAATAGTAAATGCGATTCAATACAATATCTCAAATAAATCTAAATTTAGGGTATACAAAAAATAAAGTGTTAAGCCTTTCATTCAGAATCAGCTCACTGAACTTTGCGATGTGCTGCGCAGGAAAATGAATTTGTTCGCCTTTTAATCCTGCAGATTTTAACGTCTTTGAACACCAATAACATATATAATGAACATAAATGTAATCGGTCATAATAACGAATCAAAAACGTTCATAAAAAAAGCATAAAAGGAAAGGGGGAAAAGGAAAACAAGAAAAAGAAATAAAAAAAATGAGAGAAAAGGACAATACATACATTCAACTTAAAAAGAGGAAGTTAAGCCTTCGTAAACGTCCATAGCTCTGGAAGTGACCATAGGGACTTTTATTTGCGAAACGTACCAGGGTAACGGATTTTAGTGACGTCATCGCATCTTGTCCAATCAGAAAGCACTTGTGAAGATTCGAATGTTTATGGGCGGGCTTCGAACTCGCTGAGAGGGAAGTTCAAGCGCCAGGAAAACGTAAACAGTGGTTGTTTTTGCCGATTGCGTTTGGGAAAAATAGTTTTCACACTCAAACAAAAGTACTATTTGATTAAGTAATCGCCACAATTATTACATTTACAAGAAAGAATAAACAGTAAGTATCATGCATGAATATACTAATCCAGAATAAACTTGAATTTCCTTAATCGCTCGTTAGCTAGAGTGGCTAACGTTAGCCAGCATTGGAGGGAACAATCTGAAACCTGTATTAATAAAATCCCTCTGCATTTATTAAGTAAATCTGATATCTACCATTGTCCTTTATTTACGTCAGAACAAGTATAAAATTACTATACACAAACGATGTAAATGAATGTTTATGATATATCAGTTATTTCATATGTTTTTCATCCAGAACAACAACACGCTATGTCCCACAAGCAGATTTATTACTCTGACAAATATGACGACGACAAATTCGAGTACAGGTAGGCAAATATTCAACCCGTCTGTACAGTTTACAATTAATGTTTTCAGTTTTTATGTTTTGGAGTCCCTGAGACCGCAGTGCTAACTTACATGTACAAATAACAATAATCTGTTGTATCAAAAAATGAAGTTTCAATTTAGTTCACATTCAATTTCCATAAGTTTAGAAAAAGTAGAAACATGATACTTTAGTATTTTTTCTGAGCTGTTAAAATGACGTCATCTACAGATATTTATAATGAGAGTTTTGTTTTCCATTCATTTTCAGGCATGTCGTGCTTCCTAAGGACATTGCTAAAAGAGTTCCCAAGACCCATCTGATGTCAGAGACAGAATGGAGGAATCTGGGTGTTCAGCAGAGTCAAGGATGGGTACATTACATGATCCATCAGCCCGGTATGTGTGTGTTTGCTAGGATGTCAAAAACTCGCCCAAATATGTGCCATCTCTACTGTTGTCACCGTTGTCGATATACATGTTCTTGATTTCTTTTCTTTATAGAACCGCATATCTTGCTCTTCCGACGTCCTCTGCCTCAATCCCAGTGACTCCAGACCCACAAACTAATGGAATTCTGAAAACTGGACCCAATCTGAAGATGTCTGAGTCTGAGAGATGCTGGGTGCACCCGAGATCAGTTGGTGTAAATATCATTTGTGCTGCTTTTGACTTCTGTTTATTGACTATTCTGTGGGTCAGATTATCATCACTGTGCTTGATCTCTGCCTTAACTGAGATAGAACTGTGCGTAATTTCCTGCTGCACCTGTATATATTATTATTCCTTATCAAGCTTGTGTTACAACGATTCTGTATATGAGCTTCACTTGATGAATTTTTGCATTGGTGAATTGACTCCGAAAGGTCTAGCAGCATTGGAAATTGCTTTACAAAGTACACCTATTGAAAATAATACTTCATTTTTCTCCCTTTAAAGTATTAACAATGCTGTTTGTACCAATATCCGTGTCACCAGTACTAGTAAGCAGCTGAACCTGTTTTCTCAAAAATGTTTTACAAAGCCTCTCACAATAATATGTATAATTCTGTACTTATGTATAATAAAACTGTTTCAGCTTATCACTTTGGCTTCAACACCAGACCGTGACTAGAAAGAAAGCAAGAAGATTTACTTCTTTGCATTTATCTCAATGCTTTGCATTTATCTCAATGCACAGCCAGTGTAACTTGAATGTGCGAGGCTTCTCTTCCAGTTAATTTTAGTTGTACATAACAGCTTATGTTGCTTGATATTGCAAACTGGTATTTATATTATTTTAGTGTATTGTCATAATACCTAATGCATTACATATAACAGCTTGTGAATCTTAAGTTATGCACATTCACAGAAAATTGCTGACTTCTGTGTTGCAAAATAAGGTGAATATACTTCCAAGTGGTAGTTCAAAGCTCCATCGAGAGTGATTTTTTTTTTTTAGACCTTAAAAAAGGCTTATGCATTGTAATGCATCGATGGAATGGTCAGTAATTGTGGGATTGCGTGTAATGTTCTTAATTTGTAAGTCAGTTTGGAAAAAGACAAAAGGACCGGTTCTAGACATTTGTAGGCCCCCCACCCCCAATAAAAAGCACTTGAAACAAATATGATTCCTAACCTTTTTATTTATACAACATTTAATTTTAAATTTATTTATACAGTAGCGGTCAAAAGTTTGGACACATTACTATTTTTTTTTTAATTTTGGAAGAAGTCATGCTCATCAAGTCTGGATTTATGTAATCAAAAATACAGGGGAAAAAAAATGCTAATGTGAAATATTACAATTTAAAATAATGGATTTCTATTTTACTACACTTTAAAATATAATCGATTTCTGTGATGCAAAGCTGAATTTTCATCAGTCATTACTCCAGTCTTCAGTGTCGCATGATCATTCAGAAATCATTCTAATTTGCTGATTTATTATCAATGTTAGAAACAGTTGTGCAGCTTAATATTTATTTTAAAACCTGTGATACTTTTTTCAGGATTTTTTCTTTACTACCACTTTTGATCAATTTAACACATTAAACTTTAATGTATTTTTTCTGTATTTTTGGTCAAATAAATGCAGGCTTGATGAGCATGGGCAGGATTTCCCCCTCATATTCAATCAATACTGACTACAGATAGTCATATTATTAATATTAATAATAATAATTGATATTATGTATTGCATTGTTACCTTAAAGGGGTCATATGATGTTGCTAAAAATAACATTATTTGGTGTAATGAAATGTGTTTATGCGGTTTAAGGTTCAAAAAACACATTATTTTCCACATATATGTGGATATATATCCGGCATTCGTTTCATCCAGTGGGGACATAATTACGGATTATAATGACTTATACTGTCTTTTTACGCTTTGCGTTGCATCGCGCCGCATAAACATAAAACCATGTCTGCATTTGTGATCGGAGAAATGACAAACAACAAGCGCTACTCTACACTGCTCAAAACTCGCGTTTGAATCATCAGTGGCAAATTCTTTAAATATGAAAACGTACTTACAGTCTGTGAGTCAGAACAGCCGGCATTGTAGTCTACTCTACCAGGATCAGGAAACAGTCCTCCATAAAATGCGTTGCACACATCTGGATATTTGGGTTAAACTGTTCTGGAACAGTGTTGTAAATACAACTTAACCACTGATTTCTAGTCGTGTCCTCTTTTGGAAGACCAAACAAAGTATTTTCGCTTTCGCAACGAAACACACACAGTGTCTTCATAACATGGCAACAATAAAGTTGCGCCTTCTTTCTTTGCATGAATATTTGGGCGGCGTTATGCAAATCTTCCTACATTGTGACGTAGACATGTGGGGGCGTGTTTAAACGAGGTGTTTTAGGAGGGCGTGGACGAGTCTTAACTTGTATAAAGATTATCTCTTTGGGTTTGAGACTTTAGTCTTTGCAACTTTAGGGATCTTATCTATTCACGAACAGCTTGTAACACTCCAAAGAGAAAGGAAAACTTGAAATCGCATCACATGACCCCTTTAAATATGCACTATATACACTGAAAGTGTAAACAATCATCTATGAATACATGCCTATCATGGCATTCCTATATGAGGTCTATTCAGTATTATTCAGGAGCTTTATCAGTTGCTCAGAAGCAAATTACCCCTCTCCATCCCCAACTCCTCTTGTCACAGTCAAGACTTGGCTTTCTGATATTCCTTGTTTCCTGAATCAGACTCCTTTTATCTTGAATAACATTGTCACACTAAAATGTCATTAAGAACAATAATGTTATATGCTACATTTGGTTCTGTTCTGTTAACCCTAAGGGGGTTATTGCTGCTCTCCCCTCTCATTCATGACAAGCTGCATGGATTGGCAGGGAGTTTTTACCCAGAACAGAACCATACCGTCACTCCAAACTGTATTCTAAGTGTCAATCATTTGGTCCTGACAAAAATGTATTAAGGTTCTTGAAAATTAGACAGCCATGTTTTTAAATGTACTTTCCATGTTTTGCTATAAAACAGTTATAATAAAAACAACAAACCAGTATACAGTTTGTGTATCATGCAACCCTAAAATAAAACCCAAAGTTCAGAAATTTTATGAAAATTAATCTTCCACCAAATAAACATAAAAAAAAATAACAACACAAATACATCTTAATAAAAAATATTTGTTGTAAAACTAAAGAAAACATTGACTGAAAATGTGTTACACAATTGTTATGCTTCTTTCGTGATTTGTGCTGTTTCTCTTGGGCTTCTTATTGTTTGTTGAGCATCAGTCAGACAGTTGGTCTAGAAGTCTCTCCAGCTGTTCAATCTCTCTGGAGACATCTAGAAAAGATACGTAACAAGATATTACTTGAGGCAACGACTGAAATTAAGCAGTCAATACTTGACATTGCAAAAGGTTGTTTATTTGAACTTTCTGTGGTGACATCTTTACCCATCCGTGTCTTTTTGCCGGTTTGTGATTGTGAGCGTTCTATTGCTTCCTGTAGTTCATGTTCAAGAGCACTCTTTATGTCCAGCTTTACAAAGAAACAAGAAGATTCCATTTGACTTTAGTCATTGTACAGCTGAATACATGATCGTCTTAATGAATGTGAGATCAGTACCTTTAAGTTATTAAACCTTTTTAGCACTTCCATTTTTGCTTTGTTGAACATGTCTAGTTTTACATTATCGACTGTGGATATTAACAGATCTTGCTTTATCTTCATGGATCCTGTTCCTGTCACAGCTGCAGCTTCTAAAATAAACAACACTCAATGTTCATTCATTTTCTTTCTCATAGAGACACCTCAGAGCAAGGAAATAAATCAATTCTTGGATGTGCGTTTTATGAATTAAATTTATTTTCTGACATGCTGATTGGCTTTTCTTTTATGCAGTAAATAATTTATATGAAAATAATTCGTGATTATTTGTAACTCTTAATGCTAGCTTACGCTGATAGCAAGAAGCCATTTGATTCAAAATGGTTATTTTTATTGATGAGTAGATGTCCATCTTCATGTCAACAATGTCTCTGTTGAGCGCTGCCTTCAGTTTGGTTTCCTTTCAAAAGGGGAAAAACACAAAAAAGTCAGATAAATCTAGAAACATTAAGTCCCTGCTTATTTCAGTCCTACATTAAAAGTTTGTTTGGTGTATTTCAGTGCTTACTGGTTTATAAAAACAGCCTGCTTAATTATAAGGAATGAGGATTCACATGTGGCGCTTTTCCACTGTGTGGCTCAGAACGGCTCGCTTTACTTTGGCTCGGTTTGCTTTTACACTGCAGTTTAGTACCGCTTCCAAGTGGGTGGGATTATAGACTGAGCGTTATAGTTGTGCCACCACCTCGTCTGACCACGATACAGCCATTTATTTTTTCAAGTTGCGTGCGACGGTCGTTTAAAACAGTTGTGTGAACAAATGATACTGTGGTGGCTGTTGCTGACTATTTAAATCTAGTGGGTTTGGTGTCTCGTGTCGCAAATCCAATGATGCTGGTAGTGTCGATTCTCTCTGACCGATCAGTGATCTGCAGTGTTTACACGTCACATTTTAGTATTGATACGGCTCGCTTGGAACCTCAACTGAGGTGGTGCTAAAAAAAGTACCGGGTACTAAGTACTGTAGTGAAACCTGCCCAAAAGCGAGCCGTACCAGGCAGTGGAAAAGCACCAATAAACTTCAACAGAAGACAGACATGGAGGATCAGGGGCAGAGTGCGACCCATTAGTGTCCCCAAGAGGACAGCTGAACTCACCTCGATTTTGATGAAGTTATGAATGTAATGTAGTATGTCAGAGCTGGGGTAAGCAGAGTCACTCTGGATGATACTAAATTTATCAATCTGTTCCTGCACTGACTTCCCTGTTTTCCCAGTCACGCTGCAGCAAAAAAAAAAAAAAAAAATCAC
>NW_015554119.1:196621-200554 GCF_001515605.1 Sinocyclocheilus anshuiensis | reverse complement strand
AAAAAAAAAAAAAAAAAATCAATTTTGAGTTTATTTTAAAAACAGTAGTTGAACAGAATATAGTTGTAATTCTTGATATATAATCTGAGAATTACTGGAAGGAAATAGTGATGGGAAAGGCCAAATTACCAAACACACAAAGTTTGCTTTATATTGCTATTGTTTAACATATGCTGCTGTCATATGACAAATTAACGAAAGATTCAGACCAGAAAGAACTTTGGAGGTGAGCAAATCATTTATTTGTCCTTTACAGAGTGTATGTGGCTGGTCTAAATGACCCATCACTAGAAGGAAAACCAGTTCAAACCCACTCATATTTTGGATCCTGCACGGATGTCATGTGTGACAACATAAGGATGTTGCTCCCTTGACAAAACATTTGGCCTCAAATTAATTGAGCACACATTATCTGCCACAACAAAACTAAACCCAATCAGAATCTTCCTGGGCATCTGTCTCATTTCCTGGTTTGCTGCTCTACATGCAATCTACAGTTGGTCCATGTTTACAAGCTTTGCTCCAGTTTGTGCTCCAATGTAACGTTAATAATTTGTAAACAAAATGCCAACAATATAATTAACAATGTTATTTAAAAGTACTTAAACATAAAAACTTAACTTGATCACGTTAATGCAGTAAAAATCAACAACAAGCATTGTACATAGTTTATTGCATTTTATTCTAAACTACACAAAGGGAGACTAGAAAAGGAATGATAAAACAGAACTTACGGAAAAATTTGACAGAAATCATCATCAATGCATTTCTGCAAATGTTTGGCCAATATTTTGTTCAGGTCTAGAACTACATCCCAATTTTTTGACCAATAGCATCCGTAGTTCTTGCACAACGCTCCAAGGATTTTATGGAACCCCCTTCCATCTTTATTCTGAGTAACAAAAAAAAAACAGTGTTACAAGGACAAGAAAATGGTGATATGCAAAACATTTGAATCACACTCACAGGTGCTATCAGTGCCTTTGTGGAAGCAACACATAATTGCACAGATTCTTCCACTCCCTTTGAGAGATGCTGCTCCAGATCATTATAAATGCTGTCAAAATATTTGTCCAGTTCAATAAGTGACTTCATTAGGTTCTTCTCAAATTTGATGCGGATGTTGATTTTCATTTCAATCTAAAACACATCCATACAACAGCAGTGAATTACAGAATAATACACAATGGCAGCATTCTGAAGATTCTAATTCTGACTCGTACCGTTTTCTTGTCTGTATCCAGCTGGCCGCTTTGGATCAAGGACAAAACTCCCTTTGCTTTATTGACATAATCTCTGGTCAGTTCTCTGTTAATGCTCTTGTTAAGATTCCTCAGATCATCCTGCAGCTTTGGGATTTCTACAAATAAACACAAGGATGTGATTTGGACTTATTTTTGCAGTGCTTTATCTCGCTTTATAAAATATTTTTTAACTTGGGATTAAAAAATATGCAAGCAATAGTTTGACATGATTATTTTTTTTGTCATGATTAAATCAAGTGGTAAAATTAAAGTAGTAGACAGAGGATCGTTTACCTGTTTCACTTGATTCCAGATTTAAATTGTGGTCAAAGAATGCATTGGAACTTACAGTAAAAACTTGAAACTGATTGTCAGTAATGCATATTTTCTAAAAAAGAAAAGAAAGAAAGAAAGAAAGAAATAAACATCAGTAGAGCTTTTTAAAAAGGTCATGGTAACAAAGAAAATTAGGCAAGAATTAATACCTTGATTTCAGAATTTTTAAACTTTTCTTTGACTCTGGTCTTGGCGTGATCATTTCTATGAAGTATGCATGCCTTTTTCTGATCCTAAAGAATGATCCAAAACAAAACAAACGCATGCACATATGTATGTATGTATGTATGTATGTATGCATGCATGCAGATAGGTCTACTGTAAAATCTGATTCATGAGTTATGTACTATACAGATTCTCCTTTTCATCTCAGTAAAGTATTATATTCATTAAATTGCAGTTACAGTGATATGAGCTCTCACTGACATAAGTAAAACCAACAGTACAAACTTACAGGGGAAACTGACAGCTAAATTATACTGGTCTATGAAAACAAAGGGGCCATTCTACAGAAACACTGCTAGCACAGTCCTTCTACATTCCAAACCTTGTCTTCTGAGATTTGGTCTCTTGAAAGCCGTGCAGATCTAAAAAATAAATAAAAAAAAGTTGTGTTGCATGCTTATTAGGTTACTAGAATTAGACTCAGAATTAACCACTTCCCAGCCCTTCATTTCCTATAATATTCACAAAATACCTAATATACGCTCCTGTATTGATCTCATCAGTCTTTGTACAGATGAAGTTGATGCTTTTGCATTTTCCTCCTGGTCCCAGTTCTTCAATGCAGTGCTTTAATATCCCCCAGGGGTCTCTGTCAGTGATTGCTCGATTGATAGCACTTACAATCCACACAGAAGAGCACTCTCTCAGTTTCTACAGGATTTAAAATAGTGAGTTAGGAGCAGGGCCAGTTCTAGACATTTGGAGGCCCAAAGCAAAATTCATGTTGGAGGCCCCCCACCCCCAATAAAAAGCACTTGAAACAAATATGATTCCTAACCTTTTTATTTATACATTTAATTCTAAATTGTGTTTGTTTTTACAGTAACAGTGCCAGTCAAAAGTTTGGACACATTCCTATTTTTTTATGTTTTTGAAAGAAGTCTCGTATGCTCACCAAGCTTGCATTTATTTGATAAAAAAAACAAAACAGTATTGCAGAATATTATTACAATTTAAAATAATGTTTTTCTATTTTACTACACTTTAAAATATAATCTATTTCTGTGATGCAAGGCTGAATTTTCATCAGTCATTACTCCAGTCTTCAGTGTCACATGACCATTGAAAAATCATTCAATGTTAGAAACAGTTTTGCTGCTTAATATTTATTTTATAACCCGTGATACTTTTTTCAGGATTTGTGATGAATAAAAAGTTGTAAAAAAAAAAAAAACTTGTCCAATAAACCAATAAAAACCAATATAAGTCTTTATCACTTTTTTTTAAAAATCATTTTAACACATCCTTGGAGAATATTACTGTTTCCCCCTGTATTTTTGATCAAATAAATGCAGGTTTAATGAGCATAAGAGACATATATTAAAAATAGTAATGTGTCCAAACTTTTGACAGCTAGCCTACTGTATGTAGTTACATAATAATCAAACTTTATCTAAGGTAATCTCTTTTTTGTTTGTTGAGGATGTTATTATATACGTGATATTATTATTATTATTATTATTATTTTGTATCACGTATATAATATCACATATACATATAATATCACATATACTACTTCAGTAATGAACATCAGTGCTTTTATCATTTTTTTCCCCTAGCTGGGTGTGGGCAGGATTTCCCCCTCCTATTTAATCAATACTGACTAAATAGTCATATTATTAATATTAATAATATGATATGATGTATTGCATTGTTACCTTAAATATGCACTATATACACAAATCAAGTGGAAGAGAAAGAGACGATCATTACTAAACAGAAAAGAAGTTAATTTCTACTTAGTTGAAACTGAAATTAAGTGTTATGTTAGAGCAGTAATATAATCAGAATTTAGAAGATATACACATCTGAGGTCCTTTTTTTGAAACATTAAATACACACAGTGTGTTTGCTTTTTTTTTTTTGACTTTGAATACAAACTCCTTAGCTTGTACTTTTGTAGCCATTGCCCTTAAACTATGTAATCTTTTGAAGGTATTTTTTGATGATTAAGCCCCTTGCATTGTAGTTTTTTTCCCCCTGTATTTATTTGTTTTTCTTTCTTACTTTTCCTGTTATGTTTAGTTTGTTTATCCATGTATTTTTTTGTTATGCTGCTATTTGGACTTCTTTGAATTGTATTAAGATTTTTCTTACTGTTATTTATTTGGTATTTATGTTATTCAGG
>NW_015554119.1:191949-195216 GCF_001515605.1 Sinocyclocheilus anshuiensis | reverse complement strand
TTAATCCGAGCTGTGAGATTTACAAGACGTAAATTCATCCTCTACTGTCTAGTTTCCGGTGAACTGGGAAAAGAGTAGAGTAGACTAAACTTTATAGTTACCAACACAATGTGTATATGATATCAATAAAACATGTTGTCAAATTATAATTGAATGGATTATTATTGCCACTTCCATATACATTTTACAAACTATAAAGGTATTGTTTTGCTAGTACTTATGTGTATTTAGATGTCTGAAACCTAAAATAAGCATTATATGGTTGAAAACACTGAATAGTTGTGATAATATGACAAGCGATTAGTGAATCCGATCTGGCTCCGCGCCAGCAAAATCGCGAAAGCAGATTTGAATTCAAGAGTTGATGTCGTGACACACTGAACGTTCTAATCACACCCGTGTGATTGTACGCTTCAGGGACCAGCCAAGACTGATCACACCAGTGTGATCGTATGCATCAAAGGGTTAATCATGTCATTTAGTTCAGGTGTGTCTTGTTAATTGTACTCGACCCCATGTATTTAAGTCTCAGTCTGTGCGTTCTGTCTTTGTCGGGTCTACTATGTTATGTACATGTGTCTTCAGCTGTTCCTAGTGTGGATTACCCCTGTTCTGGATTGCATTAAAGCCTGTCTCTTTGATCCACGTCTCTGCGTCCGTTCCTCCGACACAGTCAGTGACAGTCATATTATTAATATTAATAATATGATATGATGTATTGCATTGTTACCTTAAATATGCACTATATACACAAATCAAGTGGAAGAGAAAGAGACGATCATTACTAAACAGAAAAGAAGTTAATTTCTACTTAGTTGAAACTGAAATTAAGTGTTATGTTAGAGCAGTAATATTTAGAAGATATACAAGATATACACATCTGAGGTCCTTTTTTTGAAACATTAAATACACACAGTGTGTTTGCTTTGACTTTGAATTGATCTCATCATCATCCAGTGTGTCTGGAATGACATGAAGAAACAGAACAAACTGAGACAGACTAAATCCAGAAGAACTGTGGAAACGTCTCCAAGATGCTTCAAGAAACCTACATGTATAATTACTTTTTTTCGTTAAATATAAAAAATGTATAAAGTATAAAGGTAATGTACAGCAGACCCCAGCTATTATCTTTATCCTCTCTAACACTGCCATCTGTTGTTGAAATGTGAAAATTATGCTAGACGCATTAATTCGACTGATCGTTTTTAATTTAAATAGCCTACATTCGTTCTTTGGTCACTCCCTTTTAAATCCAAATCCCTTTTTAAACTATTGAAAAAATAGATATACGCCCAAGTGAACATGTATCGCTCTTATCCGAGAAATAGCCTTCTACACCTGCTATTTACCACATATTGACATCATTCTCGATTTAGATCTCAAAGTACTATTTTAATGCCTTCTTTTCAAGTTTTTTTAATGCTCTATTAATTCAATGCCACAAGAACATGAGGTATTACATATTCACATGATCAAATTAACATTATTAGCTGCCAGAGAAAAAAAAAGAAAAAAAGGGAAGAAAATTACATAAAGTTCAATGCTTTCAGAGCATTAAAAACTGGGATGCCGTCTGGTCTCGGTGTGTCTGACACTTGAAGAGAATTTACAGCTGACACAATGTCAACCTCACTGACTGCATGTGAGCATTCTTCATCCAGTGATGAACCTGTCTCATGTGTCAAAAGATGCTTTTTTAAATTCAGCCATTGGAAGACTGCTTGTATCTGGCGATCTTTCTGAAAAGGTATTGCAGGAATGTTTGTCTCTAAAGACACAGGCTGATGGTCTTTGTTTTCATTCATCTCCGAGTCTCTTATTTCACAACTTCTGACATGCCACATACATTCTTCCGGAACAAAGAAGTAATCCAGTCTGGACACAGGAGAGTCTTTTATGTAGTATGTATAATCCTGCTTTATGGGGTTCTTTCTTCTCCAGACATCAACCAGCTGAAGAGATTTCATGAACTTCTCCACAAATAAAAGCAATTTACTATGAGTACTGTTTGTAATCTTGTTCCATTTTTTGTCAATAAATCTATTGAGAACCGTGTTGAAATCTCCACCGATCACCAGCAGCCCTGTGGTCATTGACTGCAGGTACCTTGAAAGTTTATCAAGGGTTTTTGTGTCTGTGTGATGGTTGTAAACACTAACCAGAGTGTACGGCTGACGTTTCAGCTTACATTTCAACACAACATAAGCTCCACAGGTATCTTTTTCATCACTTATGTGTTCAAAATCTAGGCTTTTCCTCACTAGTATGGCTGTTCCCTTGCTGGAGGATGTGTACTTTGTGTAGAAAATATACCACTCATCTTTATAGTCTTCTATAATATTTCCTACTCCAATGTGTGTCTCTTGTAAGAAAACAACGTCAGCATTTTGTAGTTCTTGAAATTTCTGATCTCTTTGTCGTTTAAGTCCGTTAACATTCCAAGTGATGAAGTTTATGGTCTGTGAAGCCATTGACAGATCTGCTCTCACAGACCCACCTTTACAAAGCTTCTCTTGCGCATGCAAATTTAATTTACGCTTACAGTCTTATGTACACTTCCACAAATATTACCCTGCGTATGCAAATCTTTTTGACGTCATTTTACCTTCATAAGCGGCTACTCTCGTTGACTGCCGTCTGTAGCGGTGCTTCAAGTCGAACGCACCTATACATTGTATGCGCAAATTCAGAGCGTCGCATCTGGGTGCGTCAATGGTGCTTGTGCTTTTTTAAAATCGTAATAAACCGGTGTTTATTACGGTTCGTTACGGCAGGCAAACATTCAGAAGCGGGACCCGCTTTCAAACGGCAACATATCGGTTTAATTGCAGGTGAGTGACAATTCAATAGACCAATTTGGAGTAAACGTCGCAGCTGCCTTTTCTTATCAGAATTGTAAAATATGATCTCGGAATTGCGAGAAAAAAGTCAGAATTTTGAAATACAAACTCAAAATTACCTTTTTTTAAATTCTTTTATTCTATGGCTTCCATAGACCGCTACTTTAAACCTGTCATTTCTGCCACCAGATAGGCTCCGCCCACAGAAAACGTCATCACTGTTTGCAAACACCAAATTGGTCTATTAAATCCAATGAACAATGAGGCTAGTATTTCGCTGCCTGTCTTTACTGGTGGACTAGATACAGTGCGTTCCATACGGGATATATCGCCCTCCGAAGGGCACTTCAGAGTGAAAACAATCATGGCCGCCATACTGAAGGGTCGTTCCAAACCGAAGTGCTCAAAACTGGCAACTTCAAAG
>NW_015554119.1:184053-191467 GCF_001515605.1 Sinocyclocheilus anshuiensis | reverse complement strand
ACATAGGGTAGGACCTTTTTTTTTTTTTTTTTTTACTAATTTTACTTATTCTAAGGTTTACATTTAATCAGTTCATGCATTTCTTGGGAATTGAACCCATAACCTTTGTTCCAAGTACCATGGCGGTTGACACATGCGCTCTATAAAGCTTCATGTTTGTACAGCATCTGCTCTATTTTTCTCTAGAAGGTATGAGGGATAAAATGTCCTTGTACTCTTTTAAATTAAAGCTCTCTCATAAACACATGAGTGGTGCCCCCCCAAAAGGGATGTTTGTTTCGGTTAATTTTCCTGACAATCGTTAACCAATCATTAACCATTAACTGTTAACAAAATTATAATGTTAAATTCGATTTAAACTAACTTAGAATGGATAAGTGTGTATGACACATTAAAATATGCGTACAGTGCACTACACCCTCTACACCCAGTGGACTCTCGTGTACGCGTAAAAACCGAAGTATACTTTGGCCTTAAAAGTGAAGTGGTGTCACTGTCGGCTGGCTTACATCACTTCAGAATTCCTACTGTATGAGT
This sequence comes from Sinocyclocheilus anshuiensis, assembly GCF_001515605.1. Lineage (NCBI taxonomy): Eukaryota > Metazoa > Chordata > Actinopteri > Cypriniformes > Cyprinidae > Sinocyclocheilus > Sinocyclocheilus anshuiensis. Next base: position 190,930 of record NW_015554119.1, on the reverse strand, counting down.
TATTTTTTATTTTTAAAATGTTAAAAATGTATAGAAATTAATATCACACAAGCAAGACTTCCGTTTCCCATTTTCAGCATGTGCACGATATACAAAAGTTATATAACAGTTCCAAAAACAAGAAGTTATAGGGGTCATATGACGTTGCTAAAAAGAACATTATGTTGTGTATTTGGTGTAATGCAATGTGTTTAGGGATGTAACGGTATGAAAATTTCTTATCACGATTATAGTGACCAAAATGATCACGGTTATCAGTATTATCACGGTATTGTTCAAATGTGCTGGAAATGTTCAAAAAGGACTGACACACAAATAATTTTTTTTTCACAAATCACAAAATTTTACATTTAAAATCAACAAACAACAAATAAAATGACTTTTTGTTTGCATAACTAAAACAATAACATTGCCAATGATGTCCGGATTTTAAATGACAACATGACTGACAACAGTTTATCTAATAGCATGTTCAAATATCTAATGTAAATGTTCAAATAAAGCTTTGAAAAAGTTTAATAAATGGTAAACCTCACATTTCAGCTTTGAAATAAAGAAAAGGGTCAAGTCAAAATGATAATTGATTAATAAATGATTATATGTATTTATCTGCTCCATAAATAATACTAGATACCTTATTGTTTAAATGTGTAGAATCCACATAAGCTTGTTTTACATCAGCCGGTCAAAATTTTCAGCAGGGCATGCAAATTCGGTCCGTTTTTTGATCTACACACCTTTCACTTTATAAGACTAAAACAAAAGAGACGGCAGCTTGTCATTATAACAGTCTTTGTTAAACAGCTGCACTCTCCATTTATCCTTGAGGAATTCCTGGAATTGCTGAAGGGTCTTGCCATCAATAGTTTGACCTTTTTTTTTTTTTTTTTTTACTAATTTTACTTATTCTAAGGTTTACATTTAATCAGTTCATGCATTTCTTGGGAATTGAACCCATAACCTTTGTTCCAAGTACCATGGCGGTTGACACATGCGCTCTATAGTTTGTACAGCTTGTACAGCATCTGCTCTATTTTTCTCTAGAAGGTATGAGGGATAAAATGTCCTTGTACTTAAAGCTCTCAAAGCTCTCTCATAAACACATGAGTGGTGCCCCCCCAAAAGGGATGTTTGTTTCGGTTAATTTTCCTGACAATCGTTAACCAATCATTAACCATTAACTGTTAACAAAATTATAATGTTAAATTCGATTTAAACTAACTTAGAATGGATAAGTGTGTATGACACATTAAAATATGCATACAGTGCACTACACCCTCTACACCCAGTGGACTCTCGTGTACGCGTAAAAACCGAAGTATACTTTGGCCTTAAAAGTGAAGTGGTGTCACTGTCGGCTGGCTTACATCACTTCAGAATTCCTACTGTATGAGTTATTTTTTATTTTTAAAATGTTAAAAATGTATAGAAATTAATATCACACAAGCAAGACTTCCGTTTCCCATTTTCAGCATGTGCACGATATACAAAAGTTATATAACAGTTCCAAAAACAAGAAGTTATAGGGGTCATATGACGTTGCTAAAAAGAACATTATGTTGTGTATTTGGTGTAATGCAATGTGTTTAGGGATGTAACGGTATGAAAATTTCTTATCACGATTATAGTGACCAAAATGATCACGGTTATCAGTATTATCACGGTATTGTTCAAATGTGCTGGAAATGTTCAAAAAGGACTGACACACAAATAATTTTTTTTTCACAAATCACAAAATTTTACATTTAAAATCAACAAACAACAAATAAAATGACTTTTTACTGAAGGGTCGTTCCAAACCGAAGTGCTCAAAACTGGCAACTTCAAAGTGTCCTTCAGAATGAAGGGTTTTTGAAGGGTACAACTGATGGACACTTCAGGCCCCCATGATCCTTTGCACAGGGAAGTTGTTTGGCATCACAGAGTTCGACTTCACCTATAAATGTATGTATAGTATTTTTCGATACTACTGTAATATTTATACGAGTTAGATTTGGTACATTATTATGGTCAAAACGACATTGTACGTCAACAAAAATACTTTACAGCTACCTTTATCAGTCCATTCAAATGTTTCAAATACATTACAAATACTTATTACATTACATTACATATACAAATATACATTATATTTAACGTAAAAGATGATTGGGGGTCAACCAGCGTACAAAATGTGCGACGAAGGCACCTCCTGATCGTCTCGTTAACATGACGCAGAAGTGCATTCCAAAAAAATTTTGTTTTTTTTTACCCCTACACCCTTCATCCCTTTAAAGCTCTCTCATAGGCAAACCCTATGAAGGGTTTAGGGCATAGGGATGAAATAATACATAGGACTACATAATATTCACATATGCAGTTCATGGGGGACATATTGTATTAGCCCTGCAGTTACAGAATAAAATAGAGTACTATTTAAACCTATAACATTAACCTAATCACTTCTGATTTTTGTTCTCACAAATGCAAGTTTATATCTCCTAGTTCGGACTTTATAACTGAATTTAACTTAACAATTGTGAGTTTGTCAATTCTGAGGGAAAAAAGGCATAAGGGTGGGATTATAAACTCATGATTCAGAGCCGAGGGGAAAAGAGAGAATGAGTAGTTGATTTTTCTTATCAGAATTGTGAGATATAATCTCGGAATTGCGAGAAAAAAATTGTGTGATTGCAAACAAGCTATTGCCTGCTCCGCCTATAGGTAGCGCCGGCCCTGGTTAGTAGACATAGTTATGGTTCATAGTGGCACAATAGATTTATTGTGTGGTTCTACAAAGTATATGGCAAAATGTTCCTTTGAAAAGAGTGTAGAAATATATTTACAGATTTCCACAGGTCATCTCTAATCTTGTTGCAGTCTCCAGTCCCAGGAAGATCAAGAAGCACAATGTGTTCCAGGAGTTCACGACAGTCTGGTATCTTGATCGTCACACTTTTCACAAGCGGCCAGTACCAGTCACCAGAACTTGACTCACTGTGTTGTATGTAACTTGCAACATCGTTGGTAAATTCAGAAAGCTGTTGAGATAATAAATTGCTTTGTTTTACTTTGCTGAAAAGCAAATTAACAATGCATTATACATTTAATATCTTAAATATTAAACAGTCTCCCAAAACTTACATTACTGTTTGAGATTATTTTCTCACCGATAGACAAAAAGGTTTCAATCTCAGCAAATTTTTCATCATTCTTGAGCTCTTCTAATGTTTTCTGGTCTGCATCAACTCCATACAGCGCAGTGATCTTTTCTACAGCAATTTCAAACAAGTCCTCATTCCTGTCCTCACTATCAGCTTTTATAGTTCTGAAAAGATCTTTGAGCTCTTTCTCCCATTCCTGCAGAGGTACACAGCACACAGTATAGAGAAAAATAAGGCTTTGTTCCATTCCCTACAGTCTGATTAATTTACATATTTATAAAGAACTCTCATTAAAGGCATGGTAGGATAAATGAGGAAACCTCTTGAGAAAAGAGTTCGATCTCTGCTGTGTAGTTGGAGTCATTCAGATTGGCTTCCACCTGAGTAACAACAGCTGTACAGGCACCAAAACAACCAGACGGAAAGAGATCCTTTTTCCCCAAGATTGCACTTAAAAGAGAGCTCTTTCCTTCTCCTGATTTTCCAAAAATCCCTATGGTTGCCTTCTTCCTACGGCCTTTATCGATTTGATCTGAGGCTTTAGTGACTCTTTTCAGAATTTGTCTCGCATTCTCCATGATCATATCTGTGTACAACAAAGAAGAGAATTACACAGGCATGCTTCTGTGTTTGAGATACTGGGATATGATATATGACAAATGATTTGGAAAATGGGTGGATGTGATATTACCCTTTTAAGTTAGTGTGCGTGTCTAAATTCTGCCTTTTATAGGCAACTAATTGATTAGTTTCTAGTGCAGATTAGAGGTGGACAGAGTTAGATTTTACTTGCCTGTTGTCAGTGGTGGCTCTATATTCGAGTCAGATGATTCATCATCTCGTTTTCTTTTAGTACCTATCAGAGAATTCATTACCACTCATTATTTGTTCTTAATCACAGACAGTACAATGATCTTTCATTTTTATACCTTGGCTAACCATTGTAGGGTCAATGGAAAGTCCTGGAGGGGAAAGAACATATTAAAGATGATAATTTATTTTCTTACCAATCTTTTAAGAACTGTTTTTGTTCTGATTATAACAAAATTAATTGTCTCACCACCAGAGCAAGTTCTAGATTGTGATGGGACAGGAAGCAGTGGAGGTGTATTCTTCTTCATCCCATGAAATGCTTCCATCTCTTCTTTTGAGGCTCCAGAAATGGCTGATCTATAAAACAAATAATTAAAAAAAAAATAAAGCATGAATTAAACAATGTACAGTTTCACTAATTATGGTCCTCAAAAATATGTACAGAGCTACTGTCGCAAATCAGCAGATACTACATATGGTGTTTCCTTATGTAAATTTAGATGAGTAACAAGTCAAGTCAACTTTATTTCTGTAGCGCTTTATACAATACAGATTGTGTTAAAGCAGAATCAGTTATGTACACAGTTTGTCTCATAATGCTACTTATGAGACAAAGTGTTAAAATATATATTGAAAAACAACTGGGTGAGTCTCTTCAATAAGGGAACATTAGGGAACATTTCTCTGCTCCAGCTCATCACTTTTTCTCCTGAACAAAACACAAGAACTGCAAGTCACTTTGGAATGAATGTATTTCCTAACCTGCATCAAGGTTTGTTCAAAGCATATGCTATTATGTATATGGAAAAGGTAAGAATTTAGCAAAGATTTTAACCCATGTGCTCAGACTACTTCAGGGTTCTCTGTCCAAATATCTATGTCCTTTTTCATTAACCTCACCTTACATCAACATCCATTGATTCATCTTCCTCATCGATTTTAGACATATATTCAATCCCATCATCCCTTTCATCTACTTGAGAACAATTTTCTGCTGATTCTTCTTCGTTATTCAGAAATGTCTCCATGTCCCATTCATCACAGTCCTCATCCTTACAATCGTTTCCTAAGCAGTTTAATTGTAGCAGTTCACCATTTCCTCTGGATAATATCTCCATTTCGTATACTTCACTAGTACTGTTCTCCACAGTAGCTTTGACCATATCTAGGTCCTCAGGTTGAAAGCAAACTATCACACTTTGTTTGAAAATAAAAACCCCAAAGTTTTCTAAATGGTCAAATAACTGTGAGGCGTAGCTTTTCAGAGCAAGTGTAATGAGTCCTGGGGTCAAAGGGCAACCCTGATGCAGCACTTTGTATTTCTCAACTGAAAAATCTTCTTTTGCATCATTGAGGAGGTTTTCTATAATGAGAAGATCCTGGCTCAGAGTTGGGTTTAAACGTTTTTGCTGTTCCAGCTCATCTTTAATATGACTTAAACTTATTAAAGCATAATGTGTTTTGGGAGTGATCATGACAGTAGCTGAATCTTTTGGTATTCGCCCCTTTGGAAGAGACTCCATGACGTCTTCCAGACTTCTTGCCAGAATAGTTGCAATGATGAGGAAGTCCACGTTAAAGAAGTGTTGAATATTGTCATGTGGACTTTTCACAGTTTCATTAAAGTGTTTCTCAGAGCAGTTAAATGCACCGCTGTGGATTCTAAAATGATAATTGATTAATAAATGATTATATGTATTTATCTGCTCCATAAATAATACTAGATACCTTATTGTTTAAATGTGTAGAATCCACATAAGCTTGTTTTACATCAGCCGGTCAAAATTTTCAGCAGGGCATGCAAATTCGGTCCGTTTTTTGATCTACACACCTTTCACTTTATAAGACTAAAACAAAAGATGGATTGACTCTTATTTTAACATGAAATACTGCATTAAATGAAAAATAATATAAATATATATATATTATTTTCACGAATTCACGATCTTGGTTTCACATTTTACAATGCTTACATGTATACACCCTTTGCTTAATACAAATGCTTGAAAGATGGATTCATTGTTATTCTTAATTAAAAAGCACAATAATAAAACCGTAAGCTACAATGACAAACTAGCTTACAAAACGTTTATTAACAAAAATGAATAAGATGAGACATGGCATACACCACATGCTGTATTATATACACACTAATAAATTACAGAACTTTTAGCAAACACTGAGCAATCAAATAAAAAAATAAAAGAGAGCCTCCATAGCATAACGTGAGGTAAACAGCAAAGATAACAAGCTTTTCAAAATGAAAACAAAACAAAAGTAAAACTAAACTTGCTGTCGGTGACGGTGCTTGCATGTTTTTTTCCCTCCACAAGAATACCAACAATTTTACCAACTTTTACTTTACTTTAGCATGAAACCCATCCATCGTTTCCTCAATATTCGTGTCATTTTTGCTGCACGCACCTTCGCGTTCGTGCTGATAAGGCGAGTATAAACCAGGCTCTACACTCTAAGCGCTGCGCAGTTCAAACAAGTAGCGCGGTTTCGTTATGCTTTCAGTTTCGTTTGCCATTTGATGTTTCTCATATGCAACAGAAATGCAGCGCTTATGAGTTAAACAATGCGGTGGTCGTGCCAGTGCGACCGCACACAAAATTTAGTCGCACGGGCAGAAAAAATTATCGCAAATTGCGCCCATTTGGTCGCACTCTGGAGCCCTGTGCAGTACAGTATTTATTTATCCTCAGTTGTTCAAATCGCGGTTCGTTTGCCGTTTGATGTTTCTCACATGCAACAGAAATGCAGCGCTTACGAGTTAAACAATGCGGTGAGTCGCACCGGTAGAAAAAATGATCACAAAATGCGCCCATTTGGTTGCACACTGGAGCTGTCACGAATCCGGTCCATGAACTTCCGTCTGCTAGCCATCAGAGGTCACCCTTTCCATTTTCATTGACTCT
>NW_015554119.1:182699-182916 GCF_001515605.1 Sinocyclocheilus anshuiensis | reverse complement strand
ACCTCAGTTGTTCAAATCGCGGTAATCGAATACGGTTATAGTGATAATTAAAATATGAAACGGTAATAATAACAACCGTGGGTTATTTTATCATGATTTATCGTCAAACAAAGTAATCGTTACATCCCTAAATGTGTTTATACAGTTTAAGGTAAAAAAAACACATTATTTTCCACATAATGTACATTATTGTTGCTCCTCTATGCCCCGCCTTTCT
>NW_015554119.1:180952-182675 GCF_001515605.1 Sinocyclocheilus anshuiensis | reverse complement strand
TTTGATTTATTTCTCAGCGACCAGCACGGATCAGCTCTAGGCATGACGAAGCGGATATCGTCCTCTTTTGGAAGTAGTTTCGCTTTCACAATTAAACACACAGTATCTCCACAACATGGTGCCGGCGGCAACAACAATACTACAGCGAGAATAAAAGTTTCTTTGCATGAACATTTGGGCGGTGTTATGCAAATCTTCCCACACAGTGACGTAGACATGTGGGGGCGTGTTTAAACGAGCGTGGACAAGTCTTAAAGGGGTCATATGATGCTGCTAAAAAGAACATTATTTTGTGTATTTGGTGTAATGAAATGTGTTTATGCGGTTTAAAGTTAAAAAAACACATTATTTTCCACATACTGTACATTATTGATTCTCCTCTATGCCCCGCCTTCTGAAACGCGTCGATTTTTACAAAGCTCATCGGTCTGAAAAAGCGAGGTGTGCTCTGATTGGCCAGCTATCCAGTGCGTTGTGATTGGCCGAATACCTCAAGCGATTGAAATACTAATTCGAAAGTGAAAGTAAAATGCGCACAGCGCTTTTAAGCTATTTAAAAGCGAAGGAAAGCAAGGTAAATAGGGAAAATTCAAACAAACTAAAAACAAACAATTGCTTTAAGCCGAATTGCCGCTATTTGAAAGTGAAAGTAAAATGCGCAGGCCGCTTTTAAAAGCTATTTAAAAGCGAAGGAAAGCGAGGAAAAGAGGGAACCACGATGATACCGGTATTACCGGTGTTGTCACACGTCGATTAACCGGTGGGAAAATTTCCTCACCGTCACAACCCTTTGAATGAATGAAACAAATTAATATTTAATATTCGTACAGTTTTATCCAGTTATCATGGATTCTTGCAACTGGGATTGCCAGAATAATTCTGTAATATTTACAGAACAACCTATAAGAACAACAGCCCATTTCAGCCCATGCTGCTACTAAAATCTGTTTTGTACCTTCAACAAATACTGATTACCACCACAGTCAAGTCAATTTATCACAAGTAGCTTTTTCAAAAGCTGAAGTAAATACAAACATAGAATATGACATAACACTAAAATAATGCAATAAATATAAACAACTGATAACAAACAGGATTATGTTTTTTACTGTAAATTAACCCCAGAATGTGATTTTCCGAGGGGGGCCCGAGTCAATATGGTGTTCAGGGGGCCCAGAAACCATAGCAGCACTTCTGCTCTTTGCTTTATCATTTTTATTATCAAACATAATTTTTATTAGCTTACATTCATTTATTTAGTTTAATTACAGACACAGCATGGTTAACACAAACCTAAATTGACTAAAAAAATTTACATTACATAACAGTTTTCAAATTAAGAACCATAATAATTTGAGGGAAGCGTTACCTTAAATGTCTCAGTATAATGTCTGTGGGACAGGACACTAATGTCGATTTAGCTGTCAAGATAAGAGTTCTGATGTAATATCTTCTTGCACAGACTCAACTTTTGGGTGTGGACCTCTTGGTAGAACTTTCCAATATCACATGAAATGCTCTGTTCCAAGCAAAGGAAAAACAAATAATTAGTGAGTTTATTTGACTTCATATTGACTAAATTATTATTGTTATCTGTTTAATCACCCTTAACGGGGTCCTATTATGCTTTTTCACTTTTTTAAATTTTAGTCAGTGTGTAGTGTGTATGTTTGGGCATTAAAAAGATCTAGAAAGTTACAAATCTCAAAGTCCACTCCAAAGG
>NW_015554119.1:177318-180648 GCF_001515605.1 Sinocyclocheilus anshuiensis | reverse complement strand
GAGACGACGAAGAAGAAGTGCTGCTGCAGAGTTAGTGCATCAGAGAAAACAAAGAAGAGCTGCTGTGCTGTAGTGTCAAATTTTTGGCATGTCTAGACTCTAGAACAATTCTTACAAATATAACATGACGTAGCTGGGCGTCGCGGACAGACGCCGAACGGCGCCGCCGGTGTGCCTACACTCATAGAAAATAATGTATTTGGATTTTAAAGACGTGGCGCGACGCTGCGCTTCTCGTCCGGTGCGCGACCGCCTGAAACGCTGTTTTTTTCACCTCCGTGCCCAAACGTCTTTGTTTGGGCTTCCGAAAGCGGATGATGTCAGGAAACAGTGGTTGCAATTTACTTTTTAACTCTGTTCCTGAGCATTATAACCCCAATTTGCTATTGTGTGCTGCGCATTTTACTGAGGACAGCTTCCACATCACGAGTGAGAAGTGCCGGATTTGCCAAAAGCTTTTGTTGAAAGACGGAGCAAGGGGCGTGGCAGTACTAAAACACCGTCTAAGCTGTTCACCAATCACAACGCACTGGGACAGCTAACCAATCACAACACATTTTGTTTTTCGGAAGGCGGACCTTCATCAAAGCCGGAACTAATCGAGCCGTTTGTGCCAGGATGTGGAGAAAGGTATTTTAATAATGTAAATTATGTGAAAAATAATGCGTTTTTCGAACCACCAAGCATGAGAGCATGTTCTAGTACACCCCCAAAACAAAATCAAGACTTTGTAAAAGAGCATAATAGGACCCCTTTAACTTTAGACCACCAAAAGAATAGATACAGATTTCAGGGAAAAAATGAAAGATAAACATGAAGTGAAGCAAAGCAAAGGTACACTGTGTTCTTTGCCTGTTTTCCCTGTAGGCAAATTGTGCCCTTCAAAGCCGAAGGTAAAGAATTCAGGGCTGCGTTTCTCAAAATCATTGTGAGATAAGTTGTTTGTATAGAGACCATCGGTGGCAATGGATCTACGATCTATTTAGGCTTAATGCTTTTGGGAAATGCAGCCCAGGTCTGTAAATGAGAAATCTATGTGCATCTCCAAGCTTTCCTTTTATTTATGTGTAGAAATAATACATTTAAAAGAATAGTTCACTCAAAAATTTGCTGAAAATGTACTCACCCTCAGACCATCTAAGTAGGTGTAGGTGAGTTTGTTTATTCATCAGAAATGAAAGTGTCAACAAAGGTTCTACCAGGAAGACTCTAATGCCACGTCATTAATGCATAACTATTAGCTCTGGCCAATCACAGCTTGACACTTCGAGAATATAAGTAGGCTACTGAACTTTCTCTTTTTTTTTTTTTTTACAGTTGCACTTTTGCAATTCCATTTGGTGCCACTGGAGGGACAGTAATTACACACTGTGCCTCAGTTTAAGTAAAAAAAAAAAAAAAATTAAAAGATAATTTTTAAGAATTATATAATTAATATATAGGATAGTTAGACTAGATAATAAGACTAGGATCTTTTCATTCAGATATGTATCTCGACATTCTCATTTGTTTAATGATTGGTGATTTGAGATTAATGTTGTTGTTTTTTTTTATTGTTATTTTGTTTTACCCTGTTCAGATCAGGATAAAGTGGCACGATAAAGTTTCTTCTAAATACAGGACACAACCATTTTTAAAAGCTTTTGGATCACGTGTTTTGAAGATATTGTGAATCCTTAGTGGACCGAATCTGGCCCCTGTGGTTCCTCCCGCTCACCACCAGAGGGCTCCCTCACATGAGTTTTGACTATGTGTTCACAGACTCCATTTCCCATAACCCTGTACCTGGTAGTGATCCCTTCCATACCTGGGCCACAATTCACAAAACCTTTTATCTTAACACTAAGAGTTCTCCTAAATAGCAGTAAAAGTTTTTAGCTAAGAGTTTTCTCTTAAAACCTATTCACAAAGCTGATGAGACAAACTTTTACTAAGGAATAGAGAGAAGTCTTAAAGCAGCACTGTGTAACTTTTTCTGTGTTCAAAATGTGCTAAATGTATATAATGAGCGAGTACATCATGAATTCATCTTCCAATGTTAATAAGATTTTGGTAGGCTACTATTAGATGAATAGCCTAAATGTCCTAATTCATGTTTTTTTTTTAATGGTATATCAAAAAGTGTATATTTTTTTAAATTTGATTGTTGGTACATTTTATCAGTTTTTACCATACTTTCAAAACAAAAATTAAAATATGTGATAAAATGTGTTTTACTGAGAAAAAGCAAGATTTGGTTTTAAAAAAGCCTTTTTCCAAAAGGTACATCTGGAAAAAGGGGGGTCGTCTTATAATCAGGGTCGTCTTATATTCGGGCCAATACGGTACTTATATTTGGACTATTGTAGGGTGACCATACGTGCCATTTTCCCCCGACGCGTCCTTGCCAGGATTTGTTTTGGCTTTGTTTTTTCCTGTTTTCATGCTTGCTGAAGGTAATGATCGAAAAGTAGTTTGACCAATAACATGCAGGCATTGTACATAATGGACCAATCATAGTGTCTGTGAGAAGGTGGGATCTACGGTCTAAGCGATGCAATTGCGCGTACATAGGATGTGTGTTCGACTTAAAAGCAGCGCGGCTCAGATCGATCAGTGTTTGACATCAAAGTACCTCGAGAGCATTTTGAAAGCATAAGGAACCGTCTGTATGGTATTTTGATGTCATACACCGATCGGTCTGCACACGCAAACAAAGCCAAAACCTAGATATTTTAGACAATATAGAAATCCTGGCCAGGACGTGTCCGGGGAAAATGGCACGTATGGTCAACCTAAACTTAGAGAAGTAGCTCCGGTTGGAATGTTCTTCCGCGGGATGTGTGCAGTTCTGTTTATTAACCGCTAGAGGGCCAAAAGTTACATAGTGCTGCTTTAAGCTAAGAGTAAGGGCGGGGTTGACCTCGTTGCTATGGTGTGAATGAAATTAAATTATATTCCAGTTTTAAATGTGCTTCTGATTACAGATCGCCTGGGATTACACAAGATTTGTATTTTAAAGACCACCATTTAGAAGGGAGCATCATTTGCTTTTTGGGTTAAAAGAATTTCTTAATATGAAATTCAAGTGGTATGACAATTAGAGATTAGACTGTACAGAAATTGAAATCTACTCGCTTATACACATTATACTCATAGTCACGCAATGCTGATGTTGTTAACATTAACAATTTGACAATAAAGTATAACAATAATAATAATTTGCACGGTTTGATGTGATGAGCTAATTTAGATTAAATCACCGTTGGTAGCGCGATTTATTGTAATGCTTTTTTCCTCAGTTGGTCAGAACAAATGTGGCAGACTTGTTACTTGTTCAGATGACAATAT
>NW_015554119.1:157911-177295 GCF_001515605.1 Sinocyclocheilus anshuiensis | reverse complement strand
ACTTAACCACTGATTTCTAGTCGTGTCCATTTTTGGAAGGCCAAACAAAGTAGTTTCGCTTTCACAATGAAACACATCGTCACACATGGCGGCCTAGAGTGAGCAGCGGCAGCCTAGAGTGAGTTTATGCACCAAGAGCTTGTAACACTCCAAAGAGAAAGGAAAAATTTAAATAGCATCATATGACCTTTTTAAGTACAGTAATCAAGTAAAATTACTCATGTATTTTACATCCCTGCTCTGTGTCTATTTGCCCTGCCTGTGTACAACCCTGGACTGTTTGTCCTATAATGAATCTCTGCTGCCTGCCTATTGTCTCTGCCTTGTTTGTTTGGATATTACTTGGATTGTTTGCCACCTGCCCTGACCCTGTGCCTATGACCCTGTGTCTGTCAGTGTTTCAGTACTATTCTGATTCAGTTGTTATTTCCTGATGATTTAATCATTTTCTGCCTTTTCTCTGCATCCTCCTACTCCTCTTTGTCTCAGTTCCCCCTCCAGCATGTTATCATTCTGCTGCTTCTCTTTCTCATCCTCCTCCTCATCTTTATTCTCTCACTTCCCATCTACCACATCATTCTTTTATCATCTTTGTTCCTCTTCAGGAACTCGAGCCAGCGTCTCGTTCCCTCGAGGAACCAGGGTTACATACGTAACCCGAAACGTTTTCACCTTTCACCTTCTTTTTATTTTTTTGTGGACCTAGTTTGGGTCACTAATCTGTTGCTGATATTCATACTGATATTGTGTCTGTAAGGCACAATTTTTTGTAAAGCTGCTTTGGGACAATATACATATATTATGAGTGTGTACACACTTCAAGGAAGTCAGTCAAAAACATGACATAGTCAGTGTTGGGGAGTAACTAGTTACATGTAACGGAATTACGTAATTTAATTACAAAATAAAAGTAATTAAACTTCTGAAACATTGGTGTTTCATATTTTAGAGCAGTCACTGCAACTTATGAAAGAACTCAATTAAATCAAAATATGTAATTAAATTACAGTTACTTATGAAAATGTTAAGGATTACAAAGGGGGTTACATCTGATTTTTTTCACAAACACTCCCACATACATATTTAATTGAGTTCTTTCATAAATTGCAGTGACTGCTGTAAAATATGAAACACCAATGTTTCAGAAGTTTATAACATGCTTATCCGATAGGGTTTATGTATATGCTTTATTATTTTTTTAAGATTAACTGTTTTTTTCTAAGGCATTGTTAAATTCCAGTGTCTCCTGTCATAGCTATGCAAAGATTTGATTTCAAAAACAGTATCATAGCTATTAAACTATTTCTTGTTATGAATTTAAATATGCATTTAACCTCAGAATGATTTTAAAGTAAGTCTGAAATCTGCAGCTGGATCATGAACAATGGGTACTGATCCATCCTTGAGTTTTAACTTTTTAACAAAACCTGCCTTGAATTACTATCGTGCAGTCTGTAATGATATGACGTTAGCAAACTTTAGCGATTTTTTGCAAACATTTCTTTGAGTAACATGTTGCTGCTGAAGCTGGTTTACGCTGAGATAATTCATACCCCTTTCTTTGAAGTGTGGTCCCGAAAAATCTTCATTTGAAGGGCTATCTGGCCCTTCCCCTTACCCCTCCAACCAAAATAGAATCCCCTAACCCTTCACTTGAACATGCGAAATGGAGGGGAAAGGGGAAGGGCTAAGGGGTAGAATTGGGATTGGGCCTAAGTATGGTGTCCCATACTCAGAATTTGTGCTCTGCATTTAACCCATCCAAGTGTACACAGCAGTGAACACACACCGTAAACACACACCAACAAAGTTGGGGGTTTGGTGCCTTGCTCAAGGTCTCACCTCAGTCATGGTATTGAAGGTGGAAGAGAGCGCTGGTATTCACTCCAAAATGAAAATGGCTTTATAATTGAGACTGTTTAGGTTTTTTGGGGATTAAACAAAAGGAGTGAATTTTTATCATTGTAGGGTGGTTGTGTCCACACACTGCTAAGACACATTTATATGCAAATGGAGATATTTTGCATCCAATGTCTCCTTTAATCTTAATTCAAGTGATGAAGGATTTCGAAAGTCTGACAGTTATCAGCGTTGAGCACATATTGTACGTTTAACCCTGCCTGGTTTACATGTTTGAAAATGATTAACAGTTGAAAACATTAGAAATTTAGAAAAGTAATCAAAAAGTAATTAAATGTAATCAGTTACATTACTTGAATAAAGTAATTGAAACGTTACACTACTTATTACATTTTAAATAGGGTAACTTGTAACCTGTAACCTATTACATTTCCAAAGTAACCTTCCCAACACTGGACATAGTTATCTCTGGATATTAAAGTGGGCAGTGTTGGGAAGGTTACTTTGGAAATGTAATAGGTTACAGGTTACAAGTTACCCTATTTAAAATGTAATACGTAGTGTAACTATTTCAATTACTTTATTAAAGTAATGTAACTGATTACATTTGATTACTTTTCAAAATTTACATTTCAATATTTTTTCTACATTTTTTTCTAAACTCAACACTGATTACTGTCAGACTTTCAAAATCCTTCATCACTTGAATTAAGATTATAATAATTTATTTTTAAAACACAACCACCACAAAATCAGACTTCAGCACCTCTTTTTACTTTGAGATCATTCTGAGGTTAAATACAGATTTCAAAATCATAAGATATGGTTTAATAGCTGTGATACTGTTTTTGAAATTAAATCTTTCCATAGCTATTACAGGAAACATTGGCATCTAACAATGCCTTGGAAAAAAACTAAAGCATATACACAAACCACCAAGCCAGACTTCCATTTAAAGAGGGAAGCCTTGAATTATTTCCTTGGACTTATGCACAAGGAAAGACATTGAGGACCATTGAATGTCTGATCTTTCTTTATTGGCATGCCTGTGGAACATCCTACAGAGTTGTAACTATAGCTTTCAGTGTGCCAATGGCAGCCGTACATAGGGCATACCACTCTATCTGTAATGCACTAATACAGTACTATAGATATAAGCCAACCAACATTACTTTCTCTGATACTTTGGTATAGTCATGCCATGGTTTCCCATGGCACACTTAGCTAGAGTAACATTACAATAAACAGAGGTAAGGCTCACCCAAATTTAGGCTGGTCGAACAACATCCATTTGATCTAAATGGAAATTCCCTTTTTTAAGTACACTTGAACTAATGCCGCTAATCATACTAGACAGAGACAATTCGCCGCAACGTGCCAATTCACTGACACTGACAGAGAGATAAAGATTATGATTATTCAAAAGAGTACTTCAAGTAAACTTCACCGCCAAGCACTTCAGAATCCAGATTTGACTTTAACTGACATGTTAGTGATGGGACGAGCCATGGAGGTGGCAAAGGTGCAAGCTGCGGGTACAGAACAAAAACAAAACTGATACTTTTTCCCAATTCCCAAGATGAAATGGCCAAGTCTGGTATAAATAATTGTGTCAAGAAAACATGCTTTAACTGTGCTGGAGTTTTCCCACATCCACAATCAGGGGTGTGTCTACATTGCATATCACCCTGTAGCCCAAGATTGGTTGCTCACTGAAGCTAAGCAGGTTTGAGCCTGGTCAGTACCTGGATGGGAGAAAACTAAGTTGCTGCTGGAAGAGGTGTTAGTAAGACCAGCAGGGAGTGCTCACCTGTGACTCTATGGGATCATTAAAAAGCCCATGGCACTTCTCATAAAGAGTTGGGGTGTATCCCTGGTGTTCTGTCCAAATTCCCTCCACTGGTCCTTGGCCTAATAATCCCCATCCACTGAATTGGCTCTATCTCTATCTGCTCTCCACCTGTAGCCAGTGTGTGGTGAGTGCACTGGCGCCGTCGCATCATCCAGGTGGATGCTGCACACTGGTGGTGGTTGAAGAGAGACCCCCTCACGACTGTTCCACAGATATTTCTTGATTAGGCTTATTATAAGAACATTATAATTACTTACACAAATTTACTGTTGTGGTCCTAATACATTTTTTCAATTCCATTTGGTGCCACTGTAGGCACAGTAATTACACACAATTTTTTTTCTTTTTTCTTTTTTTATATATAGGCCTATTCTAAGAATTATAATATATAGGATATTTAGACTTTAAAAGTCTATGTTCTGTCCATTCAGGAATGTATCTTGGCATTCTCATTTGTTTAAAAGGTGATGTAATATAAACTATTGGTTTCTGTATTTTTCTTTTATTTGCACTATAGTTCTAATCCTGAAGTGTTAAGACCAGACCTAATAAGGTAAAGAAAATGATGCTTGAGCTAAAGAACATTCTGTTTTCTTGTTGAATATAAAAGCACCGGCTGAGAGGCTGCAAAAGTCATGTGATGGAAACTTAGAAAAAGCATATCATCCCTAAAACCATAAAACCCTACATATGTTGAGTATGCATTATGATTGGATGAGACAGAAACATATTTTGTTTGAATTGAGCCCAAGTGTTCCTTTTCGTCACACACTCAGATGCGCTCTGTATGACTGTCTGACCTACTTGCAAAAATAAATTTCCTGTTTCTATAATACAACTGCTTTCTGAGCTCCTCATCTCTCACCATATGAAATATTGTTTTTGACCATCTAAAAGTTATGAGGATGTGGATATTGTTAAGTGATTGTTCAGTTTATGAAATATCTTTTCAAAAACTTTCAACAGACAAAAACTCCATAAAACATTAAAGTTGTGAAAATTACATACCATTGTAAAGACTATAAAGCCCAAAGTATACGTACGCGAAGGTGACAGGGTCAGCATACAATGCGCGTGACGCAAATTTCGTCATGCATACTTAAGGCCCGGCTATACTTTGGACTTTAGTACGCACAGGTCGCACATGCGCATTGAATTTGTTTTGCACTGATCAGTTGTTCCACAAGGTGGCAACACTGTCCCGGGCTGTTGTTTCACAGTAGAAAACGAAACTAATGAGATGGAACAACAACATCAAAATAGCGGAGACTGCAACAACAACAGACGGCTGCATTGACAAGCGCTTGTGAGCGAGAGGGTATGATGAGATAGCTCAGCTTTGGTTTAAAAGAGTTCAAAAATATTTGTTATCGGCCATTACTTATGGGGAAAAATAGAGCAGACACTAGACATGGATGAAGCTTAGGTGGCTTTCACACTGGGCTCGTTTGCTGTGGTTCGAACCCGAGTGCGATTGTTTCCGGCACCCCCCGCAGCGATTAAGTTCTATAAGGGAATACACTGAGCTTTAAAAGGGAAGACACAAACAATATGGAAAAGCTTGTTTCCTGATTAAAATGCTTGCATTTATGTCTACATTGTGTTAAGAGAAATAGTGTGCACACACACATCCTGTAAGATGATATGTACCACATCCTGTGTAAACAATAGGAAGTGCTTTGATGCAGTTAGAAAAAACAAGCATAATTGTAGATTGTAGGGTAAATGTGCATCATCACCTCTTAATGTGTAAGAAGAGGACTTTCGTAGCTCTTTGGGGTGCTTCCTTTAATCTGAGAAAGAAGAACACACAGACATCTTGACGAGCAGCATGAAGAGGAAACCACCAGCACTTTAGATTGCAGTCTCAAGGTACAACTGAAACCTGAGATTTTTGAGACAGCATACACAGATGAAGGATAGGGTAAGCTTCTATTTAATTGTATATTCTGGTCCATGGAATTCCCAGTTTATATACTGGCATAGAATGGTGTATTTAGTTTTTGCCTCACCATCTCCTGCAAGGAGTTGAGTGACAGAAAATAAGAACTAGCTTGTGATCTAGATAGAATAAAGGAATAGTTCACCCAAATAATACAGAGGAATAATAGAGAAATAATTATAGAGATGATAATAATAATTCAGTGCCATATGAATTTAAATAAAGCTTACTAATTATTTTTTCCCCTTTGCTTGGCACAGAGTGTGTTTCATGTGATATTGGTTAATTTAATTCAACTCAGTCGGTCTACACAGCATGAGACAAGGGATTGTTGTGTGTTTGTCTTCACTGAAACATGGCTAAACGACAATATCCTGGACTGCGCTATTCAGCTGCACGGACTCAGCTGCTGCCGAGCGGGCAGAGATACAGCACTGTCTGGTAAGACTCGCGGGGGTGGCTTGTGTGTGTACGTCAGCAAAGAGTGGTGTAACCACTGAGTGCTGTGGTAGTGACAAAACACTGTTCATCGCTGGTGGAGTTTGATTTAGTGACATTGGGTTTCTGGTGGGCGTCACTGGAAATGCATAAATGCGTAAATGTAGATGGTTATTGTGTTGATGCATTAATCTTTGTGACATCTCGAGTTACCACGCAAACTTAAAGACAGTGTTGCCAAAGTTCTACCAACATGTGAACTTTGCAACAAGGGGAAAAAACACACTGGACTTTGTTTACACAACAGAAAAGAACGCGTACAAGGCTGTACCCCGACCCCACCTAGGGTACTCGGATCACATCTCTGTTATGCTAATTCCAACATACAGACCACTTCTGAAACTCGCCAAACCAGTTCAATGTCCCCACATGCAGCAGAATGACAATAAAGCTCAACTTGACTTGACTTGGAATATTCTACCAAGAGGTCCACACCCAAAAGTTAAGTCTGTACAGACAGATCTGAGGTCAGAACTCTCGTCAGGGCTCAACTTGACAGCTGAATCAACGCAAGTGTCTTGTCCCATAGACATTATCCTGAGACATACAAGGTAACACTTCACTCAAAGTATTATGGTTCTTAAATTTTGCTAACATTTGAAAACCTAACTAAGTTTTTAGTTTTAGCCCCTTATTAAACTTTACTTAATGGCTAGTAATGCTTAATAAGATGATTATTTAACATAAAATCAAATGCTTTTGACACAAATGTCAATAAACTTTCAGTTCATATGATTATGCACTTCTTGAAAATCTACAAATGATTTTAATAGCCTATTTGTTAATATAGCACAACACGTTTGCTGTTACTGATACGGGTAAGGCTAGGTTTGGTGGTCTGGATGGGTTTAAGGGTTGGTTAATGGAAGTGTACGGGGTCAGTTTGATTATACAGGAACACTGTTCAAACTGTTTATATCGCAGAATTTTGATAAATGAAGTATTTTCTTGAAAAACTGATTTGTTTTCTCCTGTTGTTGTTTGATTCAAGGAATATGCTGTTTAAGCATATAGAATAGGTGAGCGCGGGGTTAGTTGTAACACAAATGGTTTAAACATTTCTATAAGTACTAGCATAACAAAACTTACAGTATTTACTATTTGCCATATCAACACTATATAAAGAAAAAAATTCTGCCAAAATTCAATGAACATCTATTTAACCATAGCAAAAGTAAATTTCTGACGGAAGTAATTTTTTTTTCATCTCAGTTGTTAGTGTTTATTTAAAATGAGACAAATCTGCTATTATTTTAATCTCCAATCTGTTATTTGTCAGTTTAGATTTTTTAATGCTTCACTAACTAGCAGAAGACTAACCAGTTTTAAATTACAGTTGCACAGATGGGGAACGTTGTAACTGCGTTATTAGAAATTATGAATTAATTTCAGAAATTATTATTTCAAGAAATGTAAAGCAATTGTCAAACTTAAATTAGTTAATTTTTCATTCTTAAAAAATGCCATTATTTTATTTGAAAAAGTTAATAATTTAATATAAAAATTGCATGATAAGTTATTGATAAACGATTGCAGAAATGTTATTCATTTTAAGGGTTTAAAGTGTAGTCTTGTTTAACGTGTTTTTCTAAATGAGTTGGCAGCAGAAATCACACACAGCAAAATGTTATCATTTCATATTAAGTGTAAACTTCATTTAATAATGCAATTGAAAACATGCCATTGGTACGCCAACTGAATATAATAAAATCTTAATGCCGCGATTTCAGTATTCATAAGGATTAATTTGTAAATCTGTTGTTTAAAGTTGTTTATACGTAAATTTACATTTTATGTGTCGTCAATACGTCAGTATTGTACGTTTAAATGCTGAAAATATGTCAGTATTGTACGTTTCAGTTCCTGTGAAAACATAAGTAAATGTACGTTTTGTAGAACCACATTTTACGTAAAATACATACGAATTCTCATGAGATCACGTTGGAAAGTCAATTTCTGCAACGAATTTGAGAAGAAACTAATAAAGTCACTAACTGAACTGGACAAATGTTTTGACAGCATTTATAATGATCTGGAAGGGAGTGGGAGAATCAGTGCAATTATGTGTTGCTCCCACAAAGGCACTGATAGCACCTGTGAGTGTGATTCAAATATTTTGCACTGTAATTTTTATTTTATTTTTATTTTTTTACTCACAATAAATATGGAAGATTGCATATAGAGTAATGAACCAGCAAACGAGACAGATGCCCAGGAAGATTCAGATTGGATTTTGTGTTGTGGCAGATAATTTGCTAGATTAATTTGGCGCAAAATGTTTTGTCAAGGGAACAACATCCTGTCGCACATGACATCCGTGCAGGACCCAAAATATGAGTGGGTTTGAACTGGTTTTCTTTCTAGTGATGGGTAATTTAGGCCAGCCACGTACACTCTGTAAAGGAAAAATAAATTATTTTCTCACCTCCCAAGTGTCACGTTGCACACACACGTGGGACGAGGAGACACTGGAGAATATGTTGACAGGACTTTATTTGAAGATCTTTGATTGTCTAATATTCAAACATCTCCATTTGGCCTAAGGTGAACAGATTTACAAAGAACAGTCAATTTCACTTCATGTGTCTTTTAGTTTAAAGGGGTCATATGATGTGATTTCATGTTTTCCTTTGTCTTTGGAGTGTTAAACGCTGTCCGTGCATACAGAGGATCTGTAAAGTCGCAAAGATTAAAGTCTCATATCACAGTTAGTGAGGCTAGAAAATAAGTTTTAAAAAGCTGTTATTAAGCATGTATTAGATATTATGGAATTAAGAAAAAGCAAATCAATAAATACTGCATACATCTGTGTAAGCTATACTGATCTTACAATTATATAGTACTGCCTGAAGTCAAATAAACTCAACAAAGGTGAAATGTTCTCTTTCCCTTTGTTTAACACATCAAGAAGTCCACACCCAAATAGGAAACTGATTTAAGGTCAGAAATACCCTGACACTTGACAGCTGAACAGCAGTGTCCTGTTCCACAGTATCCTGAGAGATACAAGGTAACTTTTCTTTCAAATTACTATGGTGCTTAAAGTTAACTAAAATTCTAAAACTTAGTTTGTCAAAATGTATTTTTGTCTTATTTTAGCTTAATTGTTCAAAACTTTCCATAGACATTACGGTAACACTTTAGTATGGTGACCAATTCTCACTTTTAACTAGTTGCTTATTAGCATGCCTAATATTAACATATTGGCTGTTTATTAGCGCATATTCTGCATGACCATATTCTACATCCCTAATCCTACCCAATACCTAAACTTAACAACTACCTTACTAACTACTAATAAGCAGCAAATTAGGAGTTTTTTGAGGCAAAAGTCATAGTTAATGGTTTGTTAATAGCGAGAATTATTATCACCTTAAAATAAAGTGTGACCGAAATTATTATTCTTGTCTAATTTATCCAACAAGTATTTGACATTAACTTTTTGGCTTTTTATCCCTCTGCACTATCCTCAATTCTCAAGTTATAATTTATATGATGCAAGAATTTTAAGACACTCATGTGGGGTACAACAAAAGCCTGACTAAAAATTTATTTTATGTGTTGTATTATGATTATTTATTTATTTTAATTAATTAATTAATTTATTTTTGGTGAAAACTTTTTTTCCCCCATAATAGGCTGTAAATTTGTTAAAAAAAGTTTATAAGTGTGTGTGATATGTGAAACAGTGAAAAATGTGTCAGAGAACACAGACCCTTTTCACTGTGATGACGTTTAGCAACATAAACCTAGCAAAATTTTTTATATTGTCATTTTTTATGCAATGTTGTAACAGTCATCCACTGGAGGCGAGTTGTAGATGAACCCATGTTCAGTTTTAATTCCAAATAAATAAACTAAACAGAACATGACTTGACAAATGTACATTTATAAGACAGTACTTCGTGTTACATTACTTTACATTAAATGACAGAAAACTAGTTAGCCTAATACTGATGCGTGACTGTTTTATAATACAACAACTGATGGCAAATTTGACATCTTTCTGTCTGTAATCAATGTCTCAATGTTTTTTCCTATTTTGGATATTCATAGCAACACTATCTTGATTTTTTTTCTTTCACTATTAGAACAAATGAGAACACAAAAATTATATTTGTTGTAGTTTCTGTTCACCACTACAGAAGTTTACCAAACTATGACAAAAACTGCTTCCAAAAACACTGGAAATGTGAAAAGGGTCTATTACTGCTAAACACACCTTTGTTTTGACAGAACTTACTAAGCTGAGGATCTTTGGTCTGTGAGAGCAGATCTGTCAATGGCTTCACCGACCATAAACTTCATCACTTGGAATGTTAATGGACTTAAACAAAACAGAGACCAAAAATTTCAAGAACTACAAAATGCAGACATTGTCTTCTTACAGGAGACGCACATCGGAACAGGAGACGAACATCTAGAAGACTATAAAGATGAGTGGTATATTTACTTTACAAAGTACACCTCCTGCAGCAAGGGAACAGCAATACTAGTGAGTAGAAGACTAGAGTTTGAGCACATAAGTGATGAAAAAGATAACTGTGGAACTTATGTTGTGCTGAAATGTAAACTGAAAGGTCAGCCGTACACACTGGTTAGTGTTTATAACCATGAAACAGACACAAAAACCCTTGATAAACTTTCAAGTTACCTGCAGTCAATGACCACAGGGATGCTGGTGATCGGTGGAGATTTCAACACAGTTCTCAATCCATTTATTGACAAAAAATTTAATACAAGCAAGAAGATAAAGAACGGAAATCAACGTAAACTGCTCTTATTTGTGAAAAAGTTCATGAAATCTCTTCAGCTGGTTGATGTCTGGAGAAGAAAGAACCCCATAAAGCAGGATTATACATACTACATAAAAGAATCTCCTGTGTCCAGACTGGATTACTTCTTTGTTCCAGAAGAATGTATGTGGCGTGTCAGAAGTTGTGACATTAGAAACTCAGAGAGGCCCGACCATTGGCCTGTGTCTTTAGAGATCAACAACATACCCACAATGCCTTTTCAGAAATATCGCCAGATAAAAACAATCTTCCAATGGCTGAATCTAAAACAGCATCTTTTTACAGATGAGGCGGGTTCATCACTGGGTGAAGAAAGCTCACAGGCAGTCAGTGAGGTTGACATTTTCTCAGCTGTAAATTCTCTTCAAGTGTCAGACACACCGAGACCAGACGGCATCCCAGTTTCCTTCTATAAAGACAACATTCAGGATTTAATTCAATATATAAAGATGCTCTATGACAGAATCCACAGCGGTGCATTTAACTGCTCTGAGAAACACTTTAATGAAACTGTGAAAAGTCCCCATGACAATAGTCAACACTTCTTTAACGTTGATTACCTCATCATTGCAACCATTCTGGCAAAACGTCTAGGTGATTACTTGGAGTCTCAGTCAAAGGATCATGCACCAAAAGATTCAGCTACTGTCATGATCACTCCCAAAACATTCTGCACTGAGATGAGGTTGTCTCATATTCAGGATGAAATAGAAAAGCAAAAACGGTCAAACCCAAATCTGTATCAGGATTTCCTCATTGTGAAAAACCTCCTCAGAGATGCACCAGAAGTAGATACTGAATCTGTAGCTGTTTCAATCGAGAGAGACAAACTGCTGGATCAGGGCTGCCCTTTGACCCCAGTTCTCATTATGCTGGCTCTGAAATGCTTTGGCTCTGCATTAGCTGGACATTTAAAACAGCACGATATTCTAGTTTTCAAAGACAGCGTAATACTTTGCATCCAACCTGAGGACCTTGAAAAAGTATTAGCTGCTGTGAGGGAAAGAGCTAATGAAGTGTTTTACATTGAGGAATTATACAGAGGAAATGTTAATTGTAAACAATTAAAGTGCTTGGGAAATGAGTCTATGGCCGAGGATTGGAACAAAAGGTAAGCAGAAACATTCATGAATTACATGCAATATAAAATGGACAAAGGCAATACAGAGAGTAGAGTCTGTGAACAGCATGATTTTTGGGTCTGTAATAAATGAGCAAAAAGAAATTCTGATGGAGGATGGTGGAAGGTGAGGATCATGAAGACGATCAAGATCTCATTTTCTGATGTGTTTTAATAATATACATATATTGTGTACTGATATTGTGTGTGCCATAATTTGTGAAGCAATTAAAATAGACATCTGACTAAACAATGCAAGGCTAGCTCAACCAATTAAAAAAATAATACCTGTGAATTGGTGTATTTTGTCAGAATTTAATATTTTCTGTGACTTTTGTCAATCCCATAACTTGATAATTTGACTGGTCAACATCTTAAAGGGGTCATATTATGCGATTTAAATTTTTCCTTTCTCTTTGGAGTGTTACAATCTCTTGGTGCATAAAGAAGATCTGTAAAGTTGCAAAGACTAAAGTCTCAAATCCAAAGAGATATTCTTTATAAAAGTTCAAGAGTCAACTACGCCTACCTAAAACGGCTCGTTCTAACACGCCCCCACATGTCTACGTCACGATGTGGGAAGATTTGCATAACACCGCCCAAATGTTCACGCAAAGAAAGAAGGCGTAACTTTTATTCTCGCTGTAGTATTGTTGTTGCCGCCACCGCCATGTCGTGAAGGCGCTGTGTGATTAGTTGTGAAAGCGAAACTACTTTGTTTGGCCTTCCAAAAGTGGACGATATCCGCTTCGTCATGCCTGGAGCTGATCCGTGCTGGTCGCTGAGGAAATACATCAACTTCGCTGTGGATCGCTGGATCGGCTTTCACCGTGACGAAGCCGTTCTCAGGCCCGCCCGCCTCCCTGGCCCCGGCGTTCTCAAGCCCGCCGCCGCTCACTCTAGCCCGCCGTGTGTTTCGTTGTGAAAGTGAAACTATTTTATAATGGGTTTTAATGTTTTTGCCTCGTCACTCCGGCCGGACAGGGCATCACAATATGGTATTAATAAACTTTAAAATTAAGCACTCACAATCAGAGCTAAACATGCTGTTTTGTTTTTCTTCTTTTCTCCCTCCACTAGACTGACCATGTATGCAGTTGTTACTCTGCAAGATTCAGATGAGGTGATGGTGGTAGCATCAAACTGGCTGAGCCTCGACAAGAAACAATGTTACTGGCCCCCATTCAGATCACCAGACAAGTGCATGGAAGCTGTTCAGAACAGAATTAAAGCTGAAACAGGAGGGAAACCATGGGAGAAATTAAATATTAGCTTTCACAGAGACTATGGTAATGGTCACTACTTTAAAACAACTGTTTAAATTTAGGATTTTTTTAGTACAGTCTACTCAGTTCTCAAATAATACAATTAATATTTATCTTATTACAGTCACTTTTGAGAAGGCAAAAGAGGAGCAACAAGAAATTAAAGAACGGAAAGAACGGTAAGTAACAGACACTTTTGTTTCCAAAAACAAAATTTGTTCAA
Organism: Sinocyclocheilus anshuiensis; assembly: GCF_001515605.1. Taxonomy (NCBI): domain Eukaryota; kingdom Metazoa; phylum Chordata; class Actinopteri; order Cypriniformes; family Cyprinidae; genus Sinocyclocheilus; species Sinocyclocheilus anshuiensis. The sequence continues at coordinate 163,739 of NW_015554119.1, read as the reverse complement.
ATGATTTTACTTATTAAAAGGTCAAAGAATTCATTTGTGCTGTTTTGTTAAAGTATTCTTTCTTTTCAAATAAAGGCCATATCTATTAGCCACTGGATTCCCTGGAATGCTAAAAAGACAAAGACTTGAATGCCCTCAAGAAATGTTAAAACAACAACTTCCTCCTGCACCATCTGCATCTACATCCAGAATGTCAGCTGATGGTGAGTCAACTTCTTTTGTCATAATCAGTTTGAGAAGTTTTTTCTTTTTTGTAGTTACTGCACAACTCATTTTACACAACAGACAAGGATGAGCTCCTCCAAACGCTGAGAGACATCAAGAGCACAGTTCAGCAAAACTCTGCTATGTTAAAGAAACTACTAAAAGACAATGCGGTTTCTGAGGTCCCCAGCAGTACCAGCATTCCTCATAAAGACGTTAAAACAAACCTAAAACTGCCTCTTAGAACCATTAAAGATGTGGCCAGGACTGAAAGACAGCTCACAAAGAATGCAACAACACGCCAAAAATATGTGAGTCGACACGGCATTTACAGAAAGGGATAATGTACACTCAGCCAGCCATTACAGAAAAATAAACTCTCACCTGAAGCACCTGTAAGGGGTTTATTCGGCAATAATGGCTGTACATTATTCCACGGCTACCTACTAAATAAACAAATAAAATAAATGGACATGAAATACAGTATTATAATAATAATGCAGATTCATTATTACTCTTCTACTGTACATACACAGTTTTGTGGTCTATATACAAAATATTTTTGTATTCAAAAGTATCCCAAGACATGTAATAATTATTAACAACACTTAATAAAACAGTTATAAAATATTATTTATTTTTTATAGGTAAGATATCTGTCAAGACTTGGAGGTTTTGGGCAAAAGGATGTGATTAAGAATATTATGCAGCATGTCCTAACAGATGATCTGGCCACAAAGTTTAACTGGCAGGGGAGAGGAAATAAAAAGCCCTTCTCTAAGCTTATTTTAACAGATGTGATCAGAGGTAATCACTGCTGCATGAACACTTCCCACATACACATAGAAATATTGTATTTACTCATGTTTTGTATGTATTTGTGAATTCAATCACTTGGTGAACTTTGTGATGTCTACAAATTTCATATACCTTCTTTACAAGAGCAGCTGTGAGTTTAAAGCACTACCATCCAACAAATTTCAAATGAATTCTTCAACGAGTTTTCTCTTTCAGAGGCTGCATCAAAACAAAGTGTAACGAGGATAGACTGTGAAGCTGAAATAAAAAATTATTTGTGGTCCATAGCTGATCGAATCAGTCGGAATAGACCAAGAGATTGTGGAGGTAAGTGATAAATATTATGTAATATTGTCTCACTTTCTATAGGCAGATTTTCTCCATGATGGTTTATTCAAAGCATACTCCTATGTTAAGGAACATTCATTCATTTGTTTAATGATCATTGTATACTTTGTATAAATACCTCCTTCCCCCTTCAGGTGTGACTTCAGATGTGACTTCTCCCACGCTGCTGGACAGTGGCTTCCAGTCAGTGTCTGGAATGTCTTTTGACTGAGTTTTGGAACATTTATTCATAGGTCGTGTAAGCTTAACTGCCTACACATTAGACATTCATTTTGTAAAGCACAATATGTGTACTAATCTAGCTTGCCACTGTGTACTTCAAATATTGGCTCTTGAGATAAAATGCTTATAATACTCATAATTTTGAATCAGTGTAAATATAAATATATATGGTTAGGGTTAGGCAAGGGTTTTTATATTGTGGTAATATAAGATAAGATCCATCAGCCTTTAGCTGACTGGAGGAAATAATGAAAAACTGGAGAATGTGTTTCACTGTGGTATCACTGCATGCTAGGTTTTCAGGTGTATTATAGTAGTGGCTTTATTTCTCTGTTCCAATAATGTTCCTTCCTTTCCTCAATAACAAATAACTCAAATGCAATTAGTTGTGGCGTTTAATCCAAATAGGCCATTTCTTTACTTTTCAATGTTACATAGATGAGATGTAATGATTTCATTTAAAATAAACCATAACCGCACATAACATTTATCTTGCTTTTGCCTTTTTTCTTACAATAGTGAAATTCTAGTAGATGACAAACATGTGACTATTGGGTGACATTACAGTCACTGATTACAGTCACACCTGTTTCCTATCAGTGGACTATATAAGTTGCACACAAACAGTCCCCTTGTCCAAATACCCACACTTACGGTCTTGGCCACTTAAAAGTGCATGCATACGTGTAAGTATGCGGAAGTGCGCAAGACTGTCCTAGGTCTTAAAAATGCCAAAGCGCAGTGCCCTTAACGCACACTAAATCCCGCTCCGGAGTGGGATTCGAGGCTTAGTGTATCCCATCATGCATCATGTTGTGGAAATAAATTGTGAGACTTTTTGCCGAGATCTCGCAAGAGGTCAAGGAAACCTTTCCAATGTATTTTAAAAATTAATAATAGTTAAATATTACATATAATTTGGTACTAAAACAAAGAGTTGCACGTTTTATTGGTGCAAATGTGTAGTGGTGATAATTATTTTGTACAACATTTGCAACTGTTTTTTATCACTTAATTAGAAGCACCACAAAATTAAATTGTGTCTGTTATGGGGACTACTGAACAGACATTTAGAAGTTGATTTTAAAATGCAAAGTATTTAAAATAAAAATAAAGCTCTGTAAACACTTGCATTTTTACAAGTCAGGTAATGAAAAGTTCTACACACACTTGTGGTCTTCATGCTCACTTGAACACTTGGACCAAATACAGGAAATACATCATATAAGTAGTCAAGTGGTTAAGTGCAAAGACCAGAAGTGCGGGTATTTGAACAAGGTGACACTCTCATCGTGAAGTCTTGTTTTGCTACTGTGGACACTACTGATCATTTTCCTTCCCTTGTTTTGTTCCTTGCCTTGACTGTGTTTTTTGACTTTGGACTGTTTGCCTGGTTTTGATCGTTTGCTGCCTGCCCTGACCAGTGTCTGATTCAAAGATGTTGTGGTTGTCTCTAGGTGCTGATCCGCCATCTGTCTGGATACAGACTGAATTTGCTTAGTTAACATCATTCAGTTAAGCAGAAACATGTTAAGGCAATGATTACATATTGTGATCATAATGATTACAATATAAGGATAATTTTGCAGTTTTGCATGTTGATTCAGAGTTGGGATCATCTGAAGTTCTCACTGGGGTTGTTGTCATCTCTTCACAGGTGTTAGGGTCATCTAAAATCTTCACAAAGGCTGAAACCAAACCAAATGTTATTAAGGTTGTTACCACTTTATTTATATTTATATTTATTTGATATTATTTATAAAACTGACATGTCATATTTTCAGTTCAAGATGCCTGCAATAAAGTAAATAATAAAGCTTTTCTAGTTGATGTTTGGGAGAGAGGTATCATATTCGTGTGAGGTGCCAAATGATTATGAGCTAAGTGATGTATACAGTCTTGGAATATTAGCCATATATGTAATAATTCATCATCACAGTATCATATGTTCTGCCTGTGTACATCATGAAAAAGTTGTGGTTGCCACTCAATGGTTGTCACAGGACTTTCATACAAAAGACAGTATGGAAACTGGAAAATCCTCTGTGGCTTTGAATCCTGCACTGCTGATCACATGTTTTCTACTGTCTGGCGAGAGTAGTCTGGCGAGAGCCCAGACTATGTCAAATGTATATAAAATGAACGGCAGGAGTCACTGGGTGAGTGTGAGGGAATTTAAATAAATTGGTAAGTCAGAGTTGTGTTAATTAATTTTGTTTAGAAACAAAATATATAAATGAGAAGTACCCTTTTTTTTCCACTTGAGCCCCTTCCCCTCAAAATGTATGTGCATGTCCCTGACATACAGTAAAATTCAAATGCTGTTTTACTGGTTATGAATGAAGTCATTTTGGTTTTGTTAATAACATGCAGCAGCTGTGTAAACAGAGATTTGTTTGAACTTGTAAGCGCCGCTAGGAGCCTACACGACAAAGAATCCACAGGATTAATAAACTCTGCTCACCTGCCACTTCTCTCCTGTTGAAAATGAACTGAGCTCGCGGCTGCCGCATATCGGTGCAGTACAGAAGGGAAGAAAGGGGCATTTCAGCGTCGCCCACACATTCTAAACAACTAGAGAGAGCAATTCCATCAAGTTATTTTACAAAAGTTCAATGACAAGAGAAACTCGTCATTTAGAAGAGATTTGTAGGACAACAATGGTTTTTAGTAGTTCAGTCATTCTTGAGACGTGGGACAAAACAGGTCCAGCAATGGTAAGTGCTATTAGCTTTAAAAAATAAAAATATTTTCAATTTTAAATGCCATGAGGGATTAATAATAGAATGTATTTAAAACAATTATCACCTTCAATTTAATTTTCTCATATCAAATCTGTGTTTCTTAATGTCCTCTCACTACATCTAAAACAGTGTGTCCACAGAGAAGGGTTCAATCATTCATATGCAATAAAATGGATAAAAATGTTTTTTTTTTTTTTTATGAGCTTGTTTTATCAAAAGCAACACTTAATAATATCTCCTATCAAAGCAAGGTTTTTTTTATGACACATGCATGTTTCATAAGATTTTAAAGTTGAGTCCCCACTTTTTGTCAACACCGTCAGACATTCAATAAAATGTAATAATATCAGGGGCAGCTGTCACTCGGACCCCCTTGCCACAGTTGACCTCTGCAGAGTACATCAGTGTCAGACAGGCTCTGCGAAGTTTTAATTTTAGAATATTTTAAATCCTAATGTTAATATTTCCTGTGTCACAGCCATGATATGTCAACACCATCTTCCAATTTCTGAGGAAATTATTTGAAATATTTAGATAATTTTATTCTCCTGAAGCAGGTTCCATTAGCATCTAGCATCAACAGAAAAAAAATAAAATGCCACTACACAGGGGCGGTTCTGGGGGGGCGAGGGGGGCCAGTTCCCCCATGTCAACAAGCTTGGCCCCTGCTCTGGCCGCCCTAAATTTGGAATTGTATCACACAAAATAATATTGGGTGCAATGCGCAGTTTGTCCTGTGGGTGGCAGTAATGGAAAAGTAAAACCTCACCAGCTGCTAGTGGCGCAGAGCCAGACACGTTTTTTACAGTGCTGCTCATTAAAATCAATCACACACCATTCTGTTGAGCTTATAAATGCAGCAGCCAATCAGAGGCGTTTAGATGAGTCATCGCAGAAACGCCAGTGTTTTGTACAGTGTGCGCGCTTGCTGACTGAATTCTGCTCTCTGGCAAATTTTCTCATCATAAGCAACAAAGTGCAGATGTGTGTACAAATGTAAGTAAGATATTCATTTCATAGTGTAAACCGCTTCAGTGATTTTGATGGGAGTTTATGAGAGTGCTTGAACTCTGACTAGACTGAAGTCAGTGATATTGTTTTTGATAATGTAAATGTTCTTTGCTCTCTTTCTGTACCATAAAAGTGTTATAATTGGTAACTTATAATGTTTTAATTAAATTCACATTAAATACAAAGTCAGTTGTATTAAAAATATTGTATGGCATGCTGGAGAAAATGCGGAAATGTATCGGCTGACCATTTTCACATCTTCTGGGACTGTAATATCATTCGTACTTACTGGCAGGATTTGAATAGAGAGATAAATGCAATAATGGGATTGAATCTTGAGTGTGACTTTAGAAAAAAGTGAAAGTGACCCAAAGTGCACACACACAGCAGTGAACACACAAACACACCCAGAGCAGTGGGCAGCCATTTTCTTTGCTGCAGCACCCGGGGAGCAGTTGGGGGTTCGGTGCCTTGCTCAAGGGCACCTCAGTCGTGGTATTG
>NW_015554119.1:152394-155095 GCF_001515605.1 Sinocyclocheilus anshuiensis | reverse complement strand
TTGGCCACGGCACGAGTAAGCACCTCCACTAGCTCCTCATATTGGGGCGATTGAGGGGGCGAAACCTCTTCGACGTCCCCCACGTCAACCTCCTCGGAGGAAGACAGGAGAAGCGTCGAGCCGTCACCCCGTGAGGAAGTAGCCGCAGAACGGGCTTCCGAACCCAGAGATCGGGCACTGGATCTGGTGGGTGAGGAAGGAGATAGGGCCTCGCCCGTCTCCATTCCCTCCGCCAGATCCAACTGCGAACCCCACGTATGCCGCCGCCGCTCCGACTCGACGGAAGTGGGGCCAGCAACGCGAGGAACGCTGGCGAAGGCTCCCTCCTCAAAGAGAGCCCCCTTAGATCATTTTGACTCCTAATCCATAAACTGTGTCAGATGTGTAACCCTTAACATAACTTTGTATGGCAGATTCTAATCAAAATCTGAATACTCATGAATGTAGTATAAGTTATATAAGTTTGGTGACCACTGTTTGTATATGTCTGTTATGTGTATAGGTTGTTCTTTAGAATGTATCCTTTTGTTCTGTATTTGTTTGAAAAAAAGGAGGAAAAAAATAAAGTAATAAAAATATATATATATATTGTATCGCATGACACCCATATCTGGTACTTAAGTAAAAAGAGGGTTTTTTGCATAGTTAATAAATTACACTATTAGGCTACTTTGCTCATCGGCCATTATAGATCAGACACTACAATACAAAATAATTTGTCAGATAAATGAAACATGATGAAACATTCATTTGAGTTTAAATTGTTATAGCTTACTTGTAGAGATTGCAGTGATAAATGACATGGTGAAAAATGACTGAATGAATAATACTGAAAGTAGGTTAAAATGAATTTTAAAAGTGTGCCCCCTAAAAGCGCAAGTGGCCCCTGCCTGGTCCCCCCAGTTACTGTGGTCTAGAACCGCCACTGCCACTACATGAACTACATTGGTTTTGTGAAAGAAATGCCAAATTTGTCAACACCGTCAGATGTCACCACCATAAGATTTTGTGTTCCAATGATATATCAAAATACTTAAATGTGACTCTTGAATAAAAGCTAACACAAGAATGTGTTTTGAGATGTTAAACATCTTGAATGCTGTTAAAGATAGTTGAAATTATATTACACAGTCCAAGGTAAAAAAGCACATTTTGTTAAAGAGAAAAGTTGGGAGGTTGTATCAAAGCATAGCTCAGTAGCTTAGTACATATAAGATACATAAATGTAGTTTCATTTGTCTTGAGTACAAGGTTTTATTTTTTCAATTTTGCACCGTTTTGTCCCACTTAGTTGCCATTGCTAATGCACTTTGGTCAATGCTACTAGCTATGATTAACAATGTAACCACTATTTCATCACTAGTCTTTGCAAAAAAATATTTTGAAAGATTTTGCTTCATAAATAGGGTGTATACAGTAACATCTATAGCTGCTGTGAGGATGTAAGAACAGACATTTCTGGAACTATTCAAAAGCTGTGATTTATTTTGATGATGTAACAGGCATAGTTGGATTAAAAGTTCTGCAGAGGAAATGCAGCAGTGATCAATTGTCTATAATTTATTAAGTTCAGGGCTCAATGACTGGACTCCTGAGGCTGGAATAGTTTTTGAGGAATTGAAATGGGTAGTACTTGCGCTAGGTGTATCAGATACAGGGAAAATATTTTGCATTGGTTACATGACATCTATGTTAACCCAAGAGTGGGAAAATCAGAATAAAATGTGACTATGGGGTATCATTAACCACAAACCACCATGACTCAAGGTTAAGGGCCTTGTTTATACATTTCAGACAGTCTATTTGGCTTTGCAAAGTGCATCTTTCTAAGGCTTGAAATCAACTATTTGCTGTCTACACTTTGTAAATGCACTACGTTGCATTATTTTCTATTGAGCAGCAGGACGTGGGACTTAAGTATCTCACAATACTAGAAATGGCAAACATTCATTATTGGGAAAACTATCAAATATAGTTAATTACATCTGAACTAATTCCAGATGGTCAAGGCGGTGCGGGATAATTAAGATTGTTAAGGGTAAAAGAACATTTAGACAATTTGTGCCAATGTGCCAGATGACAGATGCTAAAGGCAATGGCTAAAGGTTAAAGTTGAAAAGGCTAAAAACACAAACAATATGGGATGGTAAGGAAAGTTTTCACAATGGCTTTTGGAAATTCCAATTGTACCAAATTATAGGGTGAAACGTGGTTTATGCAACCACTGTCAAATACTTATAGATATGCTTTTAGCCCCATAAGCTCTGGGGTTATTTTGGGGGTTTCCGCCTGGATTTGGCATACCCAAATTTAAATGTTTACCCTACACACATACAATGGAGGAAATGGAAAAAAAATGGTGTCATTGTATAGAAAATCCCTTGAAATACAAAATCAGATAGTAATTCTTCATAAATTACATTATATATGTTTCAAATATTACAATAAATACCAGATTTTTTCCCCCAGAATTTTGTTTTTGAAAGACTGTTAATCAGGTTCTATTTGCACCAGCTATCTGCAACTTATATTGTTTTATTCCACTAGGTGCCAAAGTGTACCAGAAAAAAATAAATGTTCCCATAAGTGCTTCTAAACAGGAGTTATTGAATTATAACCGAAGGGAGTAAAATTGTCTTTTTGTGTGTGTGTGTGTGTGTGTGTGTGTGTGTGTGTGTGTGTGTGTGTGTGTGTGTGTGTG
>NW_015554119.1:143349-148984 GCF_001515605.1 Sinocyclocheilus anshuiensis | reverse complement strand
GTGTGTGTGTGTGTGTGTGTGTGTGTGTGTGTGTGTGTGTGTGTGTGTTTGTGTGTGTCTGTGTCCATAGCATTTTTCTTGATTATTGATTTAATTATTTATCATTTTTATCTTTTTCTAAGTAGTAATATACAAAATGGCATACAATAATTAGGCCAAATATATATATATATTTTTGTGTTTTATACAATCAGTTTTATTCTTTCAGGAGACACAAGATTCTATAAATTATAAAATCTATTACAATCTAAAACAGAATCCACATCTTCCAGCTTTATATAATTCCTTATATGTGCATTCCTTATATTTTTGTCCCCTGTGTTGAGCATCATCTCAGCATCACCTCAGCATCCCACCTGCCTCCTGGAGATGAGATGCCAACTGTGCCAGCTGCTGCTGCTCACTAATCTTCAACAGAAACTGAAACAAAGAATTCACTATTTATGCACACAGTTTTTGCATTATAATTAATTAATTAATCAAAAATGTATATTTACTGAAATGGTATTTTTTACTCAATTCTGCATACTGCATCCTGTACTGTACTTTTTTTTTGTCAAAAAATAGTTTATCAGATTGTTTGCTGTGCTTTCACATTTCAAAATAATAATTCTATCCCAAAAAAAAAAAGCACTATAAATGCATATACATGCGATAACCAAACGCAGGGTCCTCTGCTCTCCACGGCGTCACTGTCTGACCAGTTTTTCTCATCGCTTTGGCTCAGTTCTTGAATTAGATTTTTTTTTCTCAAAACAATTAATTCAGATGTCTGAACAATTAGTTTTTTGTTCATAACAGATTGCCTGTTTTAATAAATGATTAATTGAATCCTTCAATCAAATGATTCGTTCAAACGTCTGATTCAATTAGAATCGAAGCAAGTGACTGTCTATATGAATGGACCATTGAATCTTTGGCTCACTTGATTCATTCAAAAACAGATTCATTCAGGAATTCGAAACACCGCAGTGTTGTTCTGAGACACTTAAATGTTCTGCTGTTGCTTTGTTTGGAGCTATTTCGTTTACAAAACAGAAAAGAAGACAAATTGTAAATGTAACTCACTCAGTTAGCTTCTTGTTTGTTGAACTGTTGTACAACTTTTGTATATCGCACACACAAGCTGATATTCATTGCAGACATTTGCTTGTGCTATAATACGTGTCAATGATGGAATTAAAATAGACATCTACTGACGAACCAACGCAAGGCTAGTTGAACCAATTGAAAAATAAATGATATCTCTGAATTGGTTGTTTCTGTGTATTTGTCAGAATTTAATCTTATGACCTTTATTTACTATAAAATTAAACATATTTATTTTTCAATCATAGCTAATCATGCTGTTTTGTTTTTCTTCTTTTCTCCCTCCACTAGACTGACCATGTATGCAGTTGTTACTCTGCAAGATTCAGATGAGGTGATGGTGGTAGCATCAAACTGGCTGAGCCTAGACAAGAAACAATGTTACTGGCCCCCATTCAAATCACCAGACAAGTGCATGGAAGCTGTTCAGAACAGAATTAAAGCTGAAACTGGAGGGAAGCCATGGGAGAAATTAAATATTAGCTTTCACAGAGAATATGGTAATGGTCACTATTTTAAAATAATAGTTTAAATTTAGGAATTTTACTGTCTATTAAGTTCTCAAAAAATATGATTTATCTTACAATTTATCTTACTGAAGGCACTTTTGATAAGGCAAAATAAATTAAACAAGAAATTAAAGAACAGAAAGAACGGTAAGTATCAGACACTTGCATTTTGTTTCCAAAAACAAAGTTTGTCAAAACGGTCAAAGAATTCATATGAAGAGTTTTATTAAAGCATTATTTTCAAATAAAGGTCATATCTATTATCCACTGGATTCCCTGGAATACTAAAAAGACAAAGACTTGAAAGCACTCAAGAAATTTCAAAACATCCTCCTGCATCACCTGCATCTACATCCAGAATGTCAGCTGATGGTGAGTCAACTTCTTTTGTCATTCAGTTTGAGAAGTTTTTTTTTGTAATTACTGCACAGCTCATTTTACACAACAGACAAGGATGAGCTCCTCCAAACGCTGAGAGACATCAAGAGCACAGTTCAGGAAAACTCTGCTATCTTAAAGAAACTACTAAAAGACAATACGGTTTCTGAGGTCCAAAGCAGTACCAGCATTCATTCTATAGACGATAAAACAAACTTAAATCTGCCTCTTAGAACCTTTGAAGATGTGGCCAGGACTGAAAGAGAGCTCAACAATGCAACAACACGCCAAAAATATGTGAGTTGACACAGCATTTACAGAAAGGGATAATGTACACTCAGCCAGCCATTACAGAAAAATATATTCTCACCTGTAGCACCTGTAAGGGGTTTATTCTGCAATAATGACTGTACATTATTCCACGGCTACATACTAAATAAATAAATAAATAAAATAAATAGACATGAAATAAAGTATTATAATATTAAAGCAGATTCATTATTACTCTGCATCATTAATCTCTTTCTGTGGATTAGCATAACACAGGTAGCTATTTGAAGTTCTCTCTCACCCAGCTCTTTTTCCTATTATAGTTGGTGCAAATGAGATAATCTACAAAATATCTGACCATTCAATGTCGTGATTGACCAATAATAAAGTATCCTAAGACATGTAACAACACCTAATAAAACACTTATGAAATAGTAATTTTTTTTTACAGGTAAGATATCTGTCAGGGCTTGGAGGTTTTGGGTCTGAGGATGTGATTAAGAATATTATGCGGCACGTCCTAACAGATGATCTGGCTAAGGTGTTTAACTGGCAGGGGAGAGGAAATAAAAAGTCCTTCTCTCATCTTATTTTAACAGATGTGATCAGAGGTAAAATGGCTGCTGCATGAACACTTTCCACATACACACAGAAAGTTTGTATTTACTCATATTTTGTATGTATTTGTAAATGGTAGACATTGTGATGTCTACAAATTTGATCTCAAGAGCATACAAGAGCAGCTGTGAGTTTAAAGCACTACCATCCAACAAATTTCCGATTAATTCTTCACTGGGTTTCCTCTTTCAGATGCTGCATCAAAACAAAGTGTAATGAGGGTAGACTGCGAAGCTGAAATAAAAAATTATTTGTTGTACACAACTGATTGAATCAGTCAGAAGAGACCAAGAGATTGTGGAGGTGAGTGATACAAATTATGTAATATTTTCATACTTCATATAGGCTGATGTTCTTCATGGTGGTTTATTCAAGGCATACCTCTGTTGAGAAACCCACCTTCAGTTGTTTAATAATTTATGCATTTATGCATTTAATTGCATAAATTGCAATTAATGATCATTGTATACTTTGTATAACTGCCTTCTTCCCCCTGCCTGTATGATTTCAGATGTGGCTTCTCCCAAACTTCTGGACAGACTGGAATGTCTTCTACTGATGACTTTTATGTAAATACTGGAGAATATGTTTGACTGTGGTATGACTGCATGCATGGACAGGTTTTCAGGTGTATCATAATAGTGACTTTAGCATGTTTGTCTGATCCAGTAAAGTTGAACAGGCAGTAGTGCTTTTGTTAACATGGCATTTTCACTGTCACACAAGATCAAAATGAATATGATTAGTATTGTCATCATTTAAAATGTAGTAAATGGTTAAACATTTATTTTTCTTACATGGACCTGTTATTATGAAAACTGCTTAGTTATTAGATTTTTTTTAATTTTTGAGCCAAATCTCAAAATTGTCCTATGGTGCACTGTAAAAAAAATCAGATAAGAAAAAACTAAGAAGAAACATAGTTATTTCAACAACAAAAAACATCAAATTTGAAATGTAACGCAGGGAATTCTGCGAATGTCAATTTATGGTTATTCACTGTAAATTATACGGTCTTTTCCACTTCCAAAAACGATATGCTACTGTAAAATTAATGTCCAATACATGTAATGTCCAATACAGTTTTTCACAGTATATAGTAGGGGAATTTACCGTTAACCATTTAACAGGTTTTTACTGTAGCATTTTTACAGTCTTTTACCGTAAATTCACGGTCATTTTTTACAGTGTGTGACTGTCTCAAGCATAGTTCAATAAACTACAACTTTTATAAATTAAAAAGAAAAACATAAAATGTTAATATATTAATTTTACAAGTGTCTATTTTAGTAAACGGCAATAATATTTTTTCATCCATATATTTCTAAAAGCATAGGAACTTGATACATTTTGTCACTGAAAACCATGTCCCCTGTGACACCATATCCTGACTTTAAATCAGGCAGTTCCACGGACAACTTTAATTAGTTGAAGGACCCCATTTAAGGTCATGTAACTAAAGCCCCCTGTGAAGCCCATGTTATGTGCACATGGTTTGTCTCAGAGCTGTTCAAATATTTAACTTTTTTTGGAACTAGTATAAAAGTGTTAAGTTTTGTTGTCCTTTGGTGCGACACCCCTAATTTATATTTTTTTTAATTAAAAAACTGCATGCTAAACTACATAATCATGGAAAATTAAGCAAATATGTCTTGCTAACTGCTAATGACAGGTTAGCTGTGAAGGAGTGGAATCATGGATTCATCACAGCCTTCATAAAATATATCTTAATTTTATTATTTTGCAAGATTATTGATCAAGTTATTAATCAGTATTTAACCTCATAGATTGTTAGTTGATTGAATTCAATTATTAGTTACCATACACTAGTGAGTAGACATTGAAATGTATTTGTATGTGTATGTATGTGTATTAATACCTTTCTCTCCTTTAGTGAGAAGTTGGAATGTATATAACCAAAGATGCTAAACGTGATGAATTTGAGAAAGATTGCCTTTAAGAAGAAGGATACAAAACAATTAAAGTGTCTAGAAAAGGAGTTAAAGGGGAAAATACGAGAGGCAAAGATGGCATATAGGTCAAAACTGGAAAGGGCTTTTAAAAGTAATTGTGCAAGACATACCATGAAGGGAATGACTGGATTATCAACTACACAGAAGTCATTAGTAGTAGATAATGAGATTGAGTTTGCAAACCAACTGAATACATTTTTCTCCAGGTTTAATAAAGGGAATATTTTAGATCAGAGTATGAGTATTATTAATTCGGTCAGACCAGAGTGTTCAGAATTTTTAAACCTCTGATACAGTGCATAGTGGTCACTACTACAGTGGACAGATACGTGGAAGCCATTTTGAACCATTTAAGACGTAGCATCATGTCCTAACCACCAACTGGCAAACCCCCAAAGTAATGTCTACGATTCCATTTAATTGTTGTCTTTGTATCTTTTTTTTTTGTTTTGAGATATTACATAATATATTCAAAATGGCGGCAGGAAAAGGGGATGCACCATGTGCCTCAGGGGGAAGTGTTAAATCCTTTTATTCTCATAAAACCAGACAGCTACAAAACATAATTTTCAGCTAAATGGGATGTCAGAAATAGTTTCATCCAGATTTTAACAATATTTTTCTTGTACACTTTTTTCTGTGACAGAAAATATATCAGTCCACTACAGTAGACGTCATGCCCCAGGTGAAAAAGAAATACAGGTGCATCTCAATAAATTAGAATGTCGTGGAAAAGTTCATTTATTTCAGTAATTCAACTCAAATTGTGAAACTCGTGTATTAAATAAATTCAATGCA
>NW_015554119.1:142229-143077 GCF_001515605.1 Sinocyclocheilus anshuiensis | reverse complement strand
GGTATTGTCAAGAGGAAAATGAGAAACAAGAGACCAAAAAATGCAGATGAGCTGAAGGCCACTGTCAAAGAAACCTGGTTTCCATACCACCTCAGCAGTGCCACAAACTGATCACCTCCATGCCACGCTGAATTGAGGCAGTAATTAAAGCAATAGGAGCCCCTACCAAGTACATGTACAGTAAATGAATATACTTTCCAGAAGGCCAACAGTGTATGCATGAGTTGATAAATGTTCAGATTTAAATTTCATTCCAAAATATTGTTCTGCTTCAGAAGACACATTTGTGCTGCTACATTTGCAAAAATAGCAATTTATCCAAAAATGAAGAAATGTACTTAAAAAACCTTTCAGAAAATGATGGTTTACATCTCGCAAAACACTAAAACCTATCAATTAAATCAATGTGAATTCTACTTACTTCACTTTAGGCTCGTAGTATTGCAGCCATCTTGTTGCCTTTGACATCCCAGTACTCCACGCTGCCTTTGCGCTGAAAACATTGATTTCAAAAACATATGCAAGTACGAGTTTCAAATTAAAAAACGCGAGGCGCAAATATCAGTCTGAAATGGTAAATAACGTTAGCAAAGCAGCCATCATAAAAGCTCCTCGAGCCGCTTTGTTTACCGGGGCTTCGGCTGCATTAGTAAACTTAATTAGCATCACATGGATATGCTAGATGAAACTGACGAAGCGGATCATAAATAACGATTAAAGGTCCCATGGCATGAAAATTTCACTTTATGAGGTTTCTTAACATTAATATGAGTTCCCCTAGCCTGCCTATGGTCCCCCAGTGGTTAGAAATGGCGATAGGTGTAAACCGAGCCCTGGGTATCCTGCTT
>NW_015554119.1:139060-140136 GCF_001515605.1 Sinocyclocheilus anshuiensis | reverse complement strand
GCGCCAGCTCGTTAGAAGTGAGCTACGTGCATGAACTGTGTTCCGATCGATATGATCCCTACACAGTGTTCATTGCTCCCTACTCCCTGAGCGGGGGAAATCCGTTGAAGTTTACTTCACTCTGGAACATGGGCTGGAATTGGGAACCTGATGTAGCCTATTGTAGTAATGTTGTCTCTGGTCTGTGAGCGTAAATGTGTTCAGGGGGCGTGGCTTTGGACGGCGATTGCAGGGAGGGTGGGACGTTCGCTTTCAGTGTTATCAGGCTAAAGTTAGCATTTTCCAAGATCTCCTATTGCACCTTTAATAGAATGAACATCATGATTAGCGGTGAGGAATTGTATCAGTATGTCACGTCAATATTGCTTCCAGTGTATTAGTCAAACATACAGTATACAACAGAAGTGAGTACACCCATATAGCATCACTTTAAATCACATGATACAACACTATTCAAGTTGAAAAGAATAGTATTTATAGTACAGGTCAGGCTAAATTGTAATGTAGACACATGCATTTTCTGTAAAGCTGCTTTGAGAAGTTAGTGTACTCTAAATGAGGGCATAAAGTGCAAAAGCAGCAGCAGTGCACTGATCCTAGACTTGGTTGACATCACCTCTCCGTCTTCAAAGACAATTGTGACATCTCGTGACATTTCCTCTTCCTCCTCAGCAGCAATGATGGGGACTGCTGCCTTCTGCACCTGATCAGGCTCCTTTTTCTAAATGCATTAAACAAAAGTGTTAGTATGTCACAACAAATCATAAAATTAACCCTTGTGTGGACATATTTAAATTTCATAAATGAAAATAAAGGTGTGAAGGATCAGAGTAGTGTTTATTCAGTAGGACCTGTGCCCATTTAAAACCCTGTAGTACTTTTCAAAAACTTGTAGTAATTTTCACAACATGTCTTCCAGAGCTGTCCCAACTTTAGGATAAGTGCAAGTGGAAATATAACACAAAATAGCTTTTTTTGTAATCCAAGCCTACTAAGCCTACTATAACTAGAACTTTCAAGACCCAACTCGTATTCTTCTGAAGCATAATGACTCAGCAAACTGAGCAAACTGAAAT
>NW_015554119.1:137952-138576 GCF_001515605.1 Sinocyclocheilus anshuiensis | reverse complement strand
GCCGATGTGTTTACCAGGGCTTCGGCTGCATTAGTAAACTTAATTAGCATCACATGGATATGCTAGATGAAACTGACGAAGCGGATCATAAATAACGATTAAAGGTCCCATGGCATGAAAATTTCACTTTATGAGGTTTCTTAACATTAATATGAGTTCCCCTAGCCTGCCTATGGTCCCCCAGTGGTTAGAAATGGCGATAGGTGTAAACCGAGCCCTGGGTATCCTGCTTTGCCTTTGAGAAAATGAAAGCTCAGATGGCCCAATCTGGAATCTTCCCTTTATGTCGTCATACGGGGAAAGGTTACCTCCCCTTTCTCTGCTTTGCCCGCCCAGATAATTTGGCCCGCCCATGAGAAAATGAGCTACTGCCGTGCGAGGCGAGCGCAATATTTTTTTTTCCTCGAGAGACATCATGGCTTGCAAACGAGCGAAGCATGGCAGTTGCCCCGCCTCTCTCCTCCTCATTAGCATTTAAAGCTACAGACACAGAAATGGCACGTCCTAAGGAAAGCTCATTGTGGGACTGGCTCGTAGTGGCTGAAATTATGCACCAAGGCTGAATTTCGGGAAAGACACTTCAGATACAGTACTAGGGACCACTTAGGCCTATATAAAAACATC
>NW_015554119.1:125322-136566 GCF_001515605.1 Sinocyclocheilus anshuiensis | reverse complement strand
AGTTGCCCCGCCTCTCTCCTCCTCATTAGCATTTAAAGCTACAGACACAGAAATGGCACGTCCTAAGGAAAGCTCATTCAGTATAGCCTAGTAAAGTCACGTTTGCCGTTCAACAGAGCAAGATACATAGAAAAACTGAGCCGTATTGTCTGTACAGTATCTGTGACTTTACCAACGACGCAACGGAATGGCCAGAGGTGTCATTTCCCCGCATTCGATATTCGCAAATCATCTCGGTTACGTATGTAACCTTGGTTCCCTGAGTAGGGGAACGAGATGCTGCGATGACGTCATCGCTTTGGGAACGCTATACCATAACGCCTGACGTACCGTAGATAGCTAGAAGACCAAGGAAAGCATCTGCTCAAGCGGATAAGACCTGGGAGCCAGGAGCCATCCCTACGTCCAAACTATAAAACTTGATGAATGCGCTAGGAGAGGACCATCCTGCCGCCGCACAAACATCTTCCAACGAAGACCCTTTAAAGAAGGCCTGAGAAGGCGACCTGGGATATGGACTGCTCTGATCGACAGGAACTTTGTCTGAGCCCAGAGAAGAATACGCCTCGCCAGCCTGCACAGGGGACGAGAACATAATCCCCCTTGACGATTGAGGTACGACACAACTGCCGTGTTGTCTGTCCTGACCAACACATGATAACCCCTCAGCTGGGGTAAGAACTGTTCAAGAGCCAGGAGAACCGCAAGCATCTCCAAACAGTTTATGTGTCAGTCTCGATGTACCTCTGTCCAGACTCCACCAACCGGATATCCCTGATGGACCGCTCCCCAGCCCGTAAGGGACGCGTCCGTCGTGACCGTTTTGCGGCAACACAACGTCCCCATCTGGACTCCTTCCAGAAAGAACTGGGGTTTCATCCAGGGGCTTAGAGTACGAGAGCCTTTGCGTGTCACCGTAATTCTGCGAAGCGGGTGACAGTGATGTGAAATGTTCTGGCTCTTGGTCCACCACTGAAATGGTCGCATGTGAAGCAGGCCCAACTGAACTACAGGGGACGCTGCCGCCATCAGACCCAACAGCCTGAGACACAGGCCTACATGTACTCGGCGCCCTGTCTTGAACTGACCTAGACAGGTCCGTATTGACTGCACACGAGCGGGAGACAGCCGTGCCCGCATCGTGCAAGAGTACAAATCCACCCCCAAAAAGGTCGTCTGCCGACACGGCAGCAGGTTCGTCCGTAGCCCTAGGCTCCTCAAATGATCGAGTAACAGATCTCGATGTATCCGTGCCTGATCCTGAGATTGAGCTAGTATTAGCCAATCGTCCAGGTAGTTCAAAATTCGGACGCCCTGGAGCCGCAACGGGGCCAGAGCTGCGTCCATGCATTTTGTAAATGTTCGAGGAGCCAAAGCTAGTCCGAACGGAAGAACACAGTATTGGTATGCTTTGCCCTCGAAAGCAAACCTGAGGAACTTCCTGTGCCTCCTGACGATCTGGATGTGAAAGTATGCATCCTTTAGATCGATGGTCACAAACCAATCTCCGGATTGGACCTGAGACAGAATGGACTTTACTGTTAACATCTTGAACTTGCTCACTCTGAGCACGAGGTTTAGACGACGTAAGTCCAAAATCGGACGTAACCCACCATCTTTCTTGGGTACAACAAAATACCGGCTGTAGAAGCCTGACTCCATCTGAGTGGGGAGTATCTCCTCTATAGCCCCTTTCTCTAGGAGTGATACGATCTCCTGACCTAAAATCGAGGCGTCCCCAGGACGTACCGTCGTAGGGAGAACCCCGCTGAAAGGAGGTGGGCCTTTCCGAAACTGGATAGTGTACCCGTTTCGAATGGTGCGTAGTACCCACCGCCCAATAAATCCTCCGAATCGGAGGCTGCTGTGGACAGCACGTCTTCATCATACGGCATACAACCGAAAGACATCGCATCGCGAGCTTCCGGGGTAGGCCGCAAATTGTCATTGACGAAGACCACGGGATCCCCGTAGCGCTCTTCGAGCGCTTGCACATGGCCCGGAGAGAGCGAGAGAAAGGGAGAAAATTCCGTTGACTCGCCCTCTAAATGCCTCGGCTCGCATGCGTCACCCCAAGCGACCATCTCGTGCGGCGCCTTGGCAACCACATTCGTCACACCGAAGATGTTCCCAAAGCGATGACGTCATCGCATCATCAAAGTGAGCCTATGAGAGGGAACTAGGGACCGTCTCTAAAGTTACATACGACATTGGTATACACTTTTCTAACTTCAATAGCATTTGAGGAAAATTACTTACAGTAACACAACCAACTGTGAAGTGTTCATGTAGTTCTCAGTTATAATGCACAGCAGGGGCGATTCTATGATTTTAATTTTAGGGGGGGCTCAGCCCCCAATGAGGGTAATAATAAAAAATAATAATAAATATATAAATAAATAAAATGTTTGACTAATAGTGATGGTTTCCTAAACTTATTGCAATATTCCACTGTATTGATTGGATAGGTATAACATTTGAGTACTGAATAAGCCTTCCTGATCTCACACACACTTTACTGTAGTTACAAACACAAAATTTGACTGTTTGCTTTTCTAGTACAACCCTCTTTCTTTAGCTCAAGTATGCAAACCTCTTTGCACATGCACTGTAATATGTATTATATTGAAAGTTACATTTTCAAATGAAAATGGCAAAATGATCGTTTCATAAAGTATGCGGTTTCATTTTTGCTGGAGGAAACAACTGTAGTGTGATGAGGAAACGCATCTTTCGTAACCTGAATTTATGACAAAGAACTGCACAGATGCAGATATTATAACAATCTATCGATAAACACACACCTTGCCCTCTGTTTCTCGCTCTGCGCCGCCGCGGTCTGCTTATTGAAGAACGCGCTGAAAGACGGGGAGGAGCCGAAGTCTGCCGCTGTATTCATATGAAATTTAAAGGGGACTGAGGCGATCACGAATTCATGTACAGTTTATGGAGCTGATCGCAAATTTTTTAGGGGGGATGAGTAGTCATTTTAGCAACTTATTTTTTACAGTGTACCGAGTATTTATACGTTTTTAAAATAAAATAACCCTCTGTTTTCAGAGTACATTACAGTAGTGTCCATCTATTATATGCAAAACTGTTACATAATCATAGCAGTGAGCGTTTAGGCTACTTATCAAAACGGACTGCTTTAAAGAGAGGGTCTTTTTTTTTGATGCAGAAAAAGCGCAGTTCATGACCCTTTTAAGTAAAATATTTTTTGACATGGGTAATGAATAGTTAATGAAAATAAGTCAAAGCATTAAGCTAAAATTTTTTTGATTAAATAAACCAAAAGCAAACAAAGAAACAAAAAATATATTTATAGGTTATAAAAATATATATTATTGATTTATTTTTATTTTTTCCAATATTTCTAATTTCTGATCCCTTTACAAGCTTAGTAAAACATTAAGCATTAAAGCCCCATCTATATTTATAAATAGTCATTAGTAATCAAACATTAAGACTCAGTAGTTAAATATCATCACAGCTCTTGCTTACATTCAAAACTGACTATGCTTCATTTTCATTGGTTTTAACGCAGCTTTGCCTAAGGGCAAATGCCAAGCTTTAAAAACAAACAACATGCAAACACTTGTGTTTCCTTATTAACCCTTGCATCTTACGTGAGTCAACAAAATGACTACTGCTGATGATGTCCATAATGTCCCTAAAAATGGAGCTTAGTGGTTTGAAATTAAACATCCTCCAAAAAAAAAATATGTATATACATATGTATGCTACTGATTTTATTAAGTATAAAAGTCATATAAAATGTGCTAAGGAGACTCTTTCTCGTTTCCTTTCCCTAGCTTTCATTTTCCGAGAAGTCCACACCCAAAGGTGAATCAGATCTAACGTCAGACATCTTATTCTGCTCAACGCGACAGTTGAATTGACGGCAGTGTCCTGTCCTACAGACATTATCCTGAGAGATAAAAGGTAACATTTTCTTCTAATTATTAAAATGCTTAAAGTTAACTAAAATTCCAAAACTTATTTTGTCAAAAATATTTTCTGTCCTCTTTTAGCTTACTTTTTCCCAAAACAAACTATAGACATACATATTAGCATTCAACATCAACATTTTAGCTTTAGTTGTTATCCCTCTGTACTATCATTTATGCTCAACTTAGAATTTGTATACAAGCAAGACATTCAAGGCACTCACATGGGGTATAATATTAAAAAAAACTTTATTAAAAGGGCTATACCTTTAAAAACACAACTGATGTGTTATAATTCAAATTATTATTTCAGTTTATCATTTATGGTGATGGCTGTTTTTTCCACACTATAATGTACGTTTGAAAAGGTCGAATATATGTGATTTGTGGAACAATGGTAAAAGTGGAACTCTTTATTAACTAAATCAGATAAATAATGGAAGCAGGTACATAAGATCTTATCTAAGAGATTCTTGATATATTTCAAAGACACTTGGTTTTCAAGAGGTAACATTGTTTTATTAATATGCATGCATCAAATAAGCTGCTCATGTTTTTATCAGAGACTAACACCTGGTTAAGCAGGGAGTGGCAGTTGTGGTAGAAATAGTCACATGATCTGTTGTCATGATTACAGTCTGTTAGCAAGTGTAACACAACATTAATGCTAAAACCATACGTAAACAACAACAACTATAATAATAATAATAATAATAATAATAACAACAATAATAATTGTAAAGTGATTTTTTGGAAAGTAATATTTTTAGAACTTAAAGGAGGGGAAAATAGCATAGAATGAAACCGGCGGCATCGTTCGATTCCTAGGAAATTAAAAAGATAAATTATAAATCTTGAATATAATTTAAATAACTCTGGATAAAAAAGTCTGCCAAATAGAAAATTGTTCTATTGCTGTCAGGATACCATGAAAGTCTCAGCAATTCAAAACAAAAAAATTCTACCTTCCATCACCCTTTGTTTTGGCAGGGAACTTACTAAACCGAGGATCTTTGGTCTGTGAGAGCAGATCTGTCAATGACTTCACAGACCATAAACTTCATCACCTGGAATGTTAACGGACTTAAAAGAAAAAGAGATCAGAAATTTCAAAAACTACAAAATGCTGATGTTGTTTTCTTACAAGAGACACACATTGGAGTAGGAGATGAACATATTATAGAAGGTCTAAAAAACAAGTGGCATATTTTCTACACAAAGTATACGTCCCGAAAGGGATCAGCCATACTAGTGAGGAAAACACTGGATTTTGAATATATAAGTGATGAAAGAGATAACTGTGGAACGTATGTTTTGCTGAAATGTAACCTGGTAGGTCAACCGTACACTCTGGTTAGTGTTTATAACCATGACACAGACAAAAAAACCCTTGATAATCTTTCAAGTTACCTGCAGTCAATGACCACAGGGCTGCTGGTGATTGGTGGAGATTTCAACACGGTTCTTAATCCATTTATTGACAAAAAATGTAATACTAGCAAGAAGATAAAGAATGGAAATCAACATAAACTGCTTTTATTTGTGAAAAAGTTCATGAAATCTCTTCAGCTGGTTGATGTCTGGAGAAGAAAGAACCCCATAAAGCAGGATTATACATACTACATAAAAGAATCTCCTGTGTCCAGACTGGATTACTTCTTTGTTCCAGAAGAATGCATGTGGCGTGTCAGAAGTTGTGACATTAGAAACTCAGAGAGGCCCGACCATCGGCCTGTGTCTTTAGAGATCAACAACATCCCCGCAATGCCTTTTCAGAAAGATCGCCAGATAAAAACAATCTTCCAATGGCTGAATCTAAAACAGCATCTTTTTACAGATGAGACAGGTTCATCACTGGATGAAGAATGCTCACATACAGTCAGTGAGGTTGACATTTTCTCAGCTGTAAATTCTCTCCAAGTGTCAGACACACCGAGACCAGACGGCATCCCAGTTTCTTTCTATAAAGACAACATTCAGGAACTAATTCAATATATAAAGATGCTCTATGACAGAATCCACAGCGGTGCATTTAACTGCTCTGAGAAACACTTTAATGAAACTGTGAAAAGTCCCCATGACAATAGTCAACACTTCTTTAACGTTGATTACCTCATCATTGCAACCATTCTGGCAAAACGTCTAGGTGATTACTTGGAGTCTCAGTCAAAGGATCATGCACCAAAAGATTCAGCTACTGTCATGATCACTCCCAAAACATTCTGCACTGAGATGAGGTTGTCTCATATTCAGGATGAGATAGAAAAGCAAAAACGGTCAAACCCAACTCTGTATCAGGATTTCCTCATTGTGAAAAACCTGCTCAGAGATGCACCAGAAGTAGATACTGAATCTGTAGCTGTTTCAATCGAGAGAGACACACTGCTGGATCAGGGCTGCCCTTTGACCCCAGTTCTCATTATGCTGGCTCTGAAATGCTTTGGCTCTGCATTAGCTGGACATTTAAAACAGCATATTCTAGTTTTCAAAGACAGCGTGATACTTTGCATCCAACCTGAGGACCTTGAGAAAGTATTAGCTGCTGTGAGGAACAGAGCTAATGAAATATTTCACATTAAGGAATTATCCAGTGGAAATATGAATGGTGAACAATTAAAGTGTATAGGAAATGAGTTTAAGGATGAAGATTGGGATGAAATGGATGCAGAAACATTTGTAAACACAGAGGAAGAATCAGAAGCCAGTTGGTCTAGAAGAGTGTATGAAGAGCATGATTTTGTAATACATAAGGAAGAAAACATTTCAGTGGAGGGTGATGGAAGGTGAGGATCATTGATGTGATGTTGCCTTAAAGTGCATCATCATGCACATCATCAAGCGCTTGTGTGCCACTGCAGCCTTTCATGCTTTTTTCACAATCAAAGATCATTTCTGTTTAACCTATATATTTGTTGTTGTGTCCTATTAAGAATCTGCACTATACATTCCAAAGAAATGCGTTTTATAGTGTATATACTTGGCCAGGGATAACCATCACAAATGTTTTTGTAACACAAATAATTTGTTTTTGTTGTTTTTAAATTAAGATTTTACTAGATGTCATTTTGAAAATAACTGGATTTTTGCATTGATTACTCAAAAAATGTGGTCTGATCTTAACTCACAAATATAACTGCAAGCAGCAATTAAGGGGCTAAGCACTACAGAAGCAAAAATGAGCAAGCAAGGCAGAAATTAGTTAGTAAATTAGTAAACCTCCTGGCCCCACCCTAGAACCGCCCCTGCATTAGTGTGAACAAAACAGCAGACAGGATTAATGGAACTGCAAATTCACTTTCTTACAAAAGCTGGCACTTATGGAATAGCAGAAATAGAGCTTTTCCCTGATTACCCCTGTAATGCCATCAAAGTCAGTTCCCCTCAGAGATACATTCATAAAAACAACACAAAAAACAAACTCTTTGGATTTGCATGAATCATGTGAATGGCCAGTGTCATAACAATGACAGAATTGTACCGAAAGGTGATGAATTTGCAGGTATTAACACCATTAAGTAATTGTCAAAATTTATCAACAGATCACAAGCAATTGCTTGGCAAAAATGTAGACTTTTCATTGACTGCAAAGTACTTTGAATTTGTGAGTCTGTAGAACATGAAAGACTGCTGTGTTTTTACTTTAAAATGCAATGCTGAAGTAATCCAATCATCATCTTTTGATTAATGATAATCACATTAAGCCATATCATAATTCCTGTTTTTCTGTCCCCAAATGTAAGACCTCTTGAAATGATAATACCGAATGTTCTTATACCATTTAAGATATTTCAGACTTTTTATGACTTTAAATTCGGGACTTAAATTTAATACATTTTTAAATTTAAGACTTTTTAAGGAACCAGAGGGACCCTGCATGCTTTCACACTTGGTTCAATTGGCTGGTCTGAAGCAGAGTTCAGTTGCTGTGTGAATGTGTTCACACAGTGTTTTTTGGTTCCGAAATACGATAAGTTTACGTCACCAGAGAGGCAGCTGTTTACCCCTGTTGCTAGGTAACGACTATGCAGGAGAAGACGACAAAATGGATACCGTTGCTTGCCTGTCTCACTTTTAAACTTTGTATTATAAAAAAATGGTTTTGTTTCCAAATGGCCAACACAGAACATGCATCTGTTTGTCACAGATGTAATGCAAAGGGTCAAATGAGCGTGGGAGTCAGTTTCTGTTGAAGGTAAGCCAAAATGAGATATAAATTCTCTCTGCTTGCAGTGCGTCAATCACGCTTGTCAGGAAAGTGTGTGAGAAAACACAGAAATACACAGTTTGACCAATTCATATGTCATCAATAGCAGTTCACTTCCGTGATGTAGTATGATTGTGTTCACATCAGAAACAAACTGTACCAGACCAACCTTTTAGCCAGACTCGTGTACATTATCCAAACAAACCATCAAACGAACCCAAGTGCATACCAAAATTGCTAATGTGAAGCCTCCATAAGACCACATTTTCAGACTTTTGTCTGTCACAACTATTTCAGGTCTTAAAGTCTCTACTAATGAGCTGCTGACCTGAATCGGGTGTGTTTGATTAAGATGTTGGAAGGGCTCCACTGGTCTAGACAATGGAAAAATAATAACTGTAAATTATGAAATTTAAAGTTGACCAGTCAGATCATCTTTAATTTGTGAAAGAATTAATTTCTGACAAAATAAGTGACCCCCCCCTTTCAACTTTCCAATTTACTATAAAATTTAGTATATTTATTTTTCAATCAGAGCTAAATGCTGTCTTGTTTTTGTTCCTTTTCTCGCCTCTTCTCTTTCTCGCCTCCTCTTTTTTCCCTCAAGGCTGACCATGTATGCAATTGTTACCTTGCAAGACTCAGATGAGGTGATGGTGGTAGCATCAAACTGGCTGAGCCTAGACAAGAAACAATGTTGCTGGCCCCCATTCAAATCCACAGAGAAGTGGATGGAAGCTGTTCAGAACAAACTTAAGCCTGAAACAGGAGGGAAACCATGGGAGAAACTAAACATTAGCTTTCACAGAGAATGTGGTAATGGTCACTATTTTAAAATAACTTGATTTAAGATTTTGTACTGTCTAATAAATTCTCAAATAATATAATAAAATATTTATCTTATTGCAGTCACTTTTGAGAAGGCAAAAGAGGGGCAAAAAGAAATCAAAGAACAGAAAGAACGGTAAGTAACACTTGCATTTTGTTCCAAAAAAATAAAAATTCTTCAAAAGATTTGACCTTTGAAAGAGCAAAATAATGAATTTGTACCATTTTATTTAAAGTATTGTTTATTTTCAAATAAAGGCCATATCTATTAGCCACTGGGTTCTCTGGAATGCTAAAAAGACAGAGACTTGAAAGCACTCAAGGAATGTCAAATAATCAGCTACAACCACTTCCTGCAGTAACACCTGCATCTACATCCAGAATGTCAGCTAATGGTGAGTCAACTTCTTTTGACATAATCAATATGAGAAGTTTTTTTCTCTTTTTTATAATTATAGCATAACTCATTTTACACAACAGACAAGGATGAGCTCCTCCAAATGCTGAGAGACATCAAGAGCACAGTTCAGGAAAACTCTGCTATGTTAAAGAAACTACTAAAAGACAATGCGGTTTCTGAAGCCCCCAGCAGTACAAGTGTGCCTTCAAAAGACATTAAAGCAAACATAAAACTGCCTCTTAGAACCTTTGAAGATGTGGCCAGGACTGAAAGAGAGCTCAATACCACAACAACACGGAAAAAATATGTGAGTCGACACAGCATTTATACAATATTTAAAGGGATACTGTACATTAATTTGGTTATGATCACAATATATATATATACACACATATATATATATATATATATATACTGTATATAACAAAAAACAAAAAATACAATATAACTACTGGAATGTCCCTCTTTTGATGATACCTATTTACCAAATAAATGAAGAAATTCTGATTTTAATCAAAATTATTTTATTATATTTCTTAGAAAAGCTTAAAGGTTCTACTAAGAAAAATAGTCCAGGCAGACTATTTATAACTGTACAGTTTAATGTCATTATACAAAATATTTGACAGTTTCAAAGCAATGATTAGAATCACATATAAAAATTATTCACAGGTAAAATATTTGTCAGGGCTTGAAGGTTTTGGGCCCAAGGATGTGATTAAGAATATTATGCAGCAAGTCATAACAGATGATCTGGCTAAGGAGTTCAACTGGCAGGGGAGAGGAGATAAAAGACCCTTCTCTCATCTTATTTTAACAGATGTGATCAGAGGTAAACTCGCCGATGCATGAACACTTCCCACAAAACAAGAATGTTTGTATTTTGTCTGCAGTTGTCTTTACTTTCAAATCAAAACAAAGGCAGAGAAATCAAATTAATTTAAAGAACTCTGAGACAAATTCAACCTAAAGAATGTACAAACTATTTACAGCTGTGAGTATGAGGCACTATACAACAAATGCTTGAGAATTTCCAATTAACTTAGTTTCTTCTTTCAGATGCTGCATTCAAACGAAGTGTAAACAGGGTTGAGTGTGAAACAGAAATAAAAAAATATCTGAGTTACACAGCTGATCGACTCGGTCGGAAGAGACCAAGAGAACAAGGAGGTGAGTGATACAGATGTTATAGATGTCATGTGAATGCGCTCATGGGACTATATCTCAGATACAGATGAGCTCCTGACACACATACAGGGATTTCCTTGGTTTTGATTTTAAGCTCACTTCAAAATTCATGCAATGTTGAATGCTTAGATCAAATACAATGTGCTTATATACCTACGGCATGAGTATTTATAGCACATTTGATTATTTTTTGTAACAGTGTTGAAAACACCAATAACGGTGTTCTTCGTTTATTAAATGGCCAACTCTATAGAAACTACCTTGTTTAATCATCATTGTTAGTATATTTTGCATAATTACCTCCTCCCCCTGCAGGTCCTGGGCATGAGATTCCAAATGTGATTTCTACCTCACTAATGGACAACTAGCCAGAGAAGGAAATATCTTGGAACATTTTTGATGAATGATGAATTTTGATCATCAATCATAGGTCATGAAGACCTTATTAAAGTTATACCACATTAAACATACATTTTTTGAAATTTATTTCACTTTGACATTACTTTTCGTGCAGGGAAGGGCAGTGATCAGGAAGGAAGGGTCCAGGTAAGAGGCGGAGTCCGGCGGCCGCACGCGCTCCCCTCTCCAGCCCGGGACGCGAGGGGCGGCGGCTTCTTCCAGCGGCGGCATCCTTCTCGCCTTGGCCCCGGCGTGTGAAGGGACTAGACGGCACA
>NW_015554119.1:122733-125039 GCF_001515605.1 Sinocyclocheilus anshuiensis | reverse complement strand
GGTAATGAGGCTCCATTCGGTTCAGGTGTGCCCCATCACACGCCGCCAGCCCTGGCTATTTAAGCGCCCCTCCTCTCTCACGCACCCACTCCTGTCGGGAGCCTGGCGAAGAGCGGCGATTAAGGGACGGGGTGATGATGATAATTAGGGGGAGGCAGCCGACTCGTCACAATATATATATATATATATATACTTTATTTTTTATTTTTTAATGTAGCCTATATCTGTCTTTTCCAATGTTTCATCAAATTACATGTGATGATTTCATTCAAAATAAACTAGAATTACAGATGATTTCTCCTCTTTACCAGTGCAGGATTTTTAGATAACTAATCTTACACTAGTGATGTTACTGTATTTATGTTCAAAATGAAAGATGCACCCATTATGTTTTTGCTGGCTCTTGTTTATCCCAGTGATTTTGGATGTCATACTGACACCTTCTGGTTATTCTATTAGCATAGAATGCCAAACAATTACCTCGGTTATATTTGTATTTATTTATTTATTTATCTTTTAACTATAGACCTTGTTTACCTGTTGTCACACGTGAGAACACCTATTTTGATCTCTTTCTGTCAAACATTACAGATATGTTAAGTGAAGTGTTTGGTCAGTGAGTGTAGTTCATGAAATGTGTCTTAGCATTTCTGTTAGAAATGCTAACAGTACTGAAAACAGAATTTCAAACTCAAAACTCAATCCACAGAAAGCTGTGCTGCTGTGCAGAAAAGTTCCCGAAATCTCTTCAGCTGGTTGATGTCTGGAGAAGAAAGAACCCTGTAAATCAGAATTATACATTCAACAGTCAAGTTGCGTCCAGGCTGGATTATTTCTTCTTTCCAGAAGAATGTATGTGGCGTGTCAGAAGTTGTGAAATCAGAGACATCAGAGATGTGTGACCATTGTCCTGTGTACTTGGAGATTGACAATGCTTCCATAATGCTTATACATCCTGACACACAATCAGACACACAACGATTAAATGCTAAAATTGATGCTTTGACAGAGGAGACAGGTTCATCACTGGATGAAGAATGCTCACATGCAGTCAGTGAGGCTGACAATGTATCAGCTTTACAATCTCTTCAAGTGTCAGACACACCGAGACCAGAAGGCATCCCAGTTTCCTTGAAGACAACATTCAGGATCTAATTCAATACATAAACATGCTCTATGACAGAATCCACAGCGGTGCATTTAACTGCTCTGAGAAACACTTTAATGAAACTGTGAAAAGTCCATATGGTGACAGTCAACACTTTTTTAACGTTGACTACCTTATCATTGCAACTATACTGGTAAAACATCTAGATTTGTCTGTGTCAGAGGATCGGATACCAAAAGATTCAGCTACTGTCATGATCACTCCCAAAACATTCTGCACTGAGATGAGGTTGTCATATATAAAGGACGAGATAGAAAAGCAAAAACGGTCAAACCCAACTCTGTATAAGGATTTCCTCATTGTGAAAAACCTACTCAGAGATGCACTAGTAGATACTGAATCTGTAGCTGTTTCAATCGAGAGAGACAAACTGCTGGATCAGGGTTGCCCTTTGACCCCAGTTCTCATTACGCTGGCTCTGAAATGTACTGTCTCCACATTATATCGCAATGGTTTTCTGGTTTTCAAAGAAAGCATGATACTTTCCATCCAACCTAAGGACTTAATAGCTGTAATAGCTGATGTGAGGAACAAAGCTAACAAAGAATATGACATTATGGAATTATCCAGAGGAACTGTTAATGAGTCTAAGGATGAGGCTAGGAATGAAGAGGAACAATCAGAAGCTGAGATTTCAGTGGAGGGTGATGGAGGGTGAGAATCATGAAAATGACTCTGATTACAGACTTTGAATTTGGATTTAAATTAGTTACAAAAGTAATGAATCACCTGTTCACTAAAGGTATCAAACTTTAACTGGAAGAACAGAGGAAAACAAAAGAACTCCTTCAGTGAACTGGGAATATTAGGCAAAATAATTGGTAATATTGGTTTTGTGTTATTTACAGTAGATTTGCATACATTTTCACATTTGATTTTGTTTACCCACTTATATCCATCAAATGCATCAGATCACATCTGGGTCAATGTTTTTTGTCAGTGTAACAGTGTATGCTCAAATATGCTCAGACCCAAACTATCACTATGTTATCCAAAATTGCCTTTAGAATTTTAAATTGGTTTGTCATTGACATTTTCAGATGCTGTACAGAACATACTACCAAAACAAAGCAATGACAGCATTGAAGAAGAAGAAAAAAATCAATCAATCTATCTATCTATCTATCTATCTATCTAT
>NW_015554119.1:115061-122507 GCF_001515605.1 Sinocyclocheilus anshuiensis | reverse complement strand
AAGGTTGTGGGTTTGAGTCTCGTACCGGCAGGGATTGTAGGTGGGGGGAGTGAATGTACAGCGTTCTCTTCCACCTTCAATACCATGACTGAGATGCCCTTGAGCAAAGCTCCCCGGGTGCCGCAGCATAAATGGCTGCCCACTGCTCCGGGTGTGTGTTCACGGTGTGTGTGTGTGTGTTCACTGCTGTGTGTGTGCACTTTGGATGGGTAAATGCAGAGCACTAAATCTGAGTATGGGTCACCATACTTGGCCACATGTCACGTCACTTTTTTTTAAATGTTTTTTTTTTATATACATTACACACTCTTTGCATGGTTGCAAGACTGTTTTTGTGTCTTTTCTTTTCATATATACATGACATTTTTTTCATATTCACACTTCATTCATTCTGTATATGTTAAGCCAGGAGAA
Source organism: Sinocyclocheilus anshuiensis (assembly GCF_001515605.1). Lineage (NCBI taxonomy): Eukaryota > Metazoa > Chordata > Actinopteri > Cypriniformes > Cyprinidae > Sinocyclocheilus > Sinocyclocheilus anshuiensis. Next base: position 122,093 of record NW_015554119.1, on the reverse strand, counting down.
AACAGAGAACTTAAACATAAAGCTGAATGAAAATGAGACTTACATTGTGCTGCTTGTCTGGACTGTGACTGAATACAGACTCAAGCTATAGTCTCTTGTTTTTCCATTAGAGGGCAGCCTAACCTCACAAAACAAAACAAACATATGACTGCTGTGAGCCATGCGTTTCCCCTGGAGTTTACCACTGGGATGAGAGCTAGGTCAAACCCTTATACAGGTGTGCTGCTGATGAACAATAAACAAAAATATACTTTTGACAAATTAATTCTACATGCTTCATATAAATAAGGGCTCCTAGAAATGGACTGCTGTTTATTGATCCTGAAGGCTGCTGTGACTAGTGGCCTGTTGCATGAAGCTAGCTGAACAAACTAGTTTCAGAGTTGGTTTGGAGTTGACAAAACCAAACAAATCCTACACAGTTCAGATCAGGTTCAGTTGGCTCACAATGCTCAATATAAACTTTCTGTCAACTCAGGGATAAATCCAGAGTAATTAACTGCAGTGTGACACATGCAGCAAATACTAACCATGCAGAGAGTCACTTCTCAGGTGAGAGCCAGGGCAATTCACTTCTCTGTCGAAGACTAACAGATATCCTTATTAAAAATAATAATTGTAAATGCATTTACAAGGCAGGAATAACCACTGCTGTTGCAGCACAAGTTTGGGAAGACAGCTGAATGAAATTATCTGACTATATCAATTCAAATAAATCACCTGTATTTAATAACTTATATAGGCTCACAAAGAGTTCAAAAGAAAACACTTAAGCTTAGTAATTTTAAAAGGTTTATACATTAAAGCTTATTTATATGTATATATTTATATAAATTTAAATAATTAAAAGTTTAATATCAATTGCTAATTCATATAATTATTATATGACTATTAAATTAATTCTAAATAATTATAATTAATATAATATAAATACAATAAATAATTAGCAGCAAAAATTCTTGTCTCTAAAATTCTTTCACTGTAAACTAGTTTAATTTGGAGCAAGAGATAAAGGGGCAGTGGCTTTATTGCAGCAGATATATACATATATGTCGCTTTGCTCACAGTTTTGGTTTGCGATCTCTGACCCAGAATAAAACCTGCTCGGAAGCAGGTTAGCCTTGTAGTGTAAGTTACCATGGCAATGAACACAACAAAAAAACAATCCACTGTCTACTCTAGAGGACAAAAAAACTGAGTTTGCTCAAACTAATCTCATACTTACCTGGGTAGCAACTGAAACAGGTTTTATGCAATAGGCCTAATGTCTGAATTAGTCCTAATGGAGGAGCTCTAATGCTTAGCTTGGCACTTGATGTGTCTACACACCTACATCTCAAAGACTTTACAGACTTTATTACCAAATATTAAATATATTATATCACACAATATTGTATTGGACTTTGATTTTGTCATACAGACTTATTATTCAAGATATTTTCTGAAGGTTGCACCCTAATGTTTGTCGCTGAATTTAATTTATATTATAAAGCTAAAGCAAAATGTGGAGCAAATGGATGTATAAGTACTCTGATCTTTCCCTTTTTGCTTAAAGAGGCATTTTGCTGATAAGAATCACAAAAAGACCCATAAGCCCATGGTCAGAGTAATGGATACTACAAAGTAAATGTCTCTCTCAAGACAGTGAATAAATCTATTGACTTCGCATTTAGTTTCAGATTTCCTTTCAAAGGGATCGTCATTAAGCCCTCCTTAAAATGCAATATTTCACTCTGATGGATCAAAGGGGTCGACCATTCTTTATGTCAAAGAAGGTGCCCCTCTTGCTAGAAGTCATTTCATTTCCACAAATGGCTGCATCACACTGTGACGGTGGGTTATAAAAGGTGTTTAAATGGAGTTGAGTCTGTATTGATCCAGGAGACGGCACAGCTTTCACTGGCCTCGATGTGACACCAGGAAGGACTTGGAGCCCACTCTATTGATCAGCCTTAAATCTGTGTGTGGTGGTTATATTGAATCGTCTTCTTCAGACTGTCACCCGTCTGGCGCCACACTGAGGATAATTAACCAGAAAGTGCTAATGGACTACCTGAGGTGAGACTGTACACAGCATAACTGTACTATGTACATGTTACTAAACTGAGCTCTTTAGGTCTAATAAACTGAAAATTAAATGAAGGAAGCATGACTAAATGACTCATCAAGGTTGCATTTATTTAAAATACAGTAAAAACAGTAACATTGTGAAATATTATTACAATTCAATACAATTATATTTGAATATATTTTCAAACGTAATTTATTCCTGTGATTGCAAAGCTGAATTTTTAGCAGCCTTTACTCCAGTCTTCAGTGTCACATGATCCTTCAGAAATTATTCTAATATGCGGATTTGCTGCTCAAGTAATATTTATTGCTACACTCTAAAAAATGCTGGGTTAAAAAGGGACAAACGGGTCAAAACAACCCAATAGCTGGGTTTGTCCCTTTTTAACCCAGCGCTGGGTTACATTTAACCCAGCATTTTTTAGAGTGTATTGTTATCAATGTTGAAACCAGTTGGGCTGTTTAATATTTTTGTGGAAATTGTGATACATTTTTATTCATGATTCTTTGATGAATAAAAAGTTAAACAGAATAAAAAGAACAGCATTTATTTGGAATAGAATATCTTTTGTATTATAATGTCTTTACTGTCACTTTTGTGTCCTTGCTGAATAAATGTATTAATTTCTCTCAAAATAAATAAATAAATCTTACTAACCCCCAAACAATTTCAACCGTTTTTAATAAACAAATAATATTTTCAGATCAGGTTCAGTGTCCAGATCACATTTTACCCCAATAATAAAAAGAATTTGCATAAAGAAAACAAAGTCAAATATGAGGACCTTTAACCCCCGGTTTCACAGACAAGGCTTAAGCTAGTCCCAGACTAAAATGCATGTTTGAGCTGTCTCAACTGAAAATATCTTGTTCTGACATATCTTAAAATATGTCAGTGTCATTGTTCTGTGTCAAGATGCACACTTGCAATGTTTTCTTCTAAGGCATTTTTGTAAAAGTTGCTTAAATATCTTAATTTAACTAAGGCCTAGTCCTGGCTTAAGCTAAGCCCCGTTTGTGAAACCGGGCCTAAGAGTTTTTTCATTGTAACTTTATTTTTAGGAAAATTAAGCAAATTTTACCCCTCAATTCTCATTAATGTAAAATGCAGAGTTTCATTGTCATTACTATAACATAGATTAATATACACATTTTAAATAGTAGCATTTATTGTTATGCCTTTAATTAAAAAAATTATAATTTAAGAAATGATATCAAAACAGTATTTTACTTACATCACTTACAGAATAATGAGAGAATAGAAGGTTAAAATGTGCCAATATTGTCCTGAAAATAATGTCAAATGTGCAAGATAAAAATATCCTAATAGACTACATACATCACAATATAAAATATTAAGCTACAGAATAAAAGAAGCCTAAACCATGAATATTAATATTATGACTATTATATATATATAAATGTGTTTTTGTTTTGTTTTTTGGTGTGAATTTTTGTTGTATTGAAAGATGTGTAAAGCTCATTCTGGCACATTTCTCTGATTTATTTTTGTGTTGTTTTTCACTAGGTTTGTTTCTTATTCAAATCCTGTGTTCTGTGTTCTGCTAACGTGAAAGACACAAACCAAGAACATACCAGACCCCCCTTCATCAAACATGCATCTCTCAGCAAAGCAGCCATCAGCCCAGTGATAAAAGAGCACAGAGGAGGCTGGGATGACGGGACGATTTATGTGGCAAACAGAAATAGAAAGCGAGTAGGATGGTGACAAAAAAAAAGGTGGATACATATATGTACATGAAAAACTGTATTGTTGGTGGCAGGGTTGTGTGATAATGGGGGCAGATGACCATTAGTTGTTTTGACCCAGCTATTGGGTTGTTTTGACCCAGCGGTTGGGTTGTTTTGACCCAGCTATTGGGTTGTTTTGACCCAGCGGTTGGGTTGTTTTGACCCAGCTATTGGGTTGTTTTGACCCAGCGGTTGGGTTGTTTTGACCCAGCTATTGGGTTGTTTTGACCCAGCGGTTGGGTTGTTTTGACCCAGCTATTGGGTTGTTTTGACCCAGCGGTTGGGTTGTTTTGACCCAGCTATTGGGTTGTTTTGACCCAGCGGTTGGGTTCAAAACAACCCAACCGCTGGGTCAAAACAACCCAATAGCTGGGTTTGTCCCTTTTTAACCCAGCGCTGGGTTACATTTAACCCAGCATTTTTTAGAGTGTATTGTTATCAATGTTGAAACCAGTTGGGCTGTTTAATATTTTTGTGGAAATTGTGATACATTTTTATTCATGATTCTTTGATGAATAAAAAGTTAAACAGAATAAAAAGAACAGCATTTATTTGGAATAGAATATCTTTTGTATTATAATGTCTTTACTGTCACTTTTGTGTCCTTGCTGAATAAATGTATTAATTTCTCTCAAAATAAATAAATAAATCTTACTAACCCCCAAACAATTTCAACCGTTTTTAATAAACAAATAATATTTTCAGATCAGGTTCAGTGTCCAGATCACATTTTACCCCAATAATAAAAAGAATTTGCATAAAGAAAACAAAGTCAAATATGAGGACCTTTAACCCCCGGTTTCACAGACAAGGCTTAAGCTAGTCCCAGACTAAAATGCATGTTTGAGCTGTCTCAACTGAAAATATCTTGTTCTGACATATCTTAAAATATGTCAGTGTCATTGTTCTGTGTCAAGATGCACACTTGCAATGTTTTCTTCTAAGGCATTTTTGTAAAAGTTGCTTAAATATCTTAATTTAACTAAGGCCTAGTCCTGGCTTAAGCTAAGCCCCGTTTGTGAAACCGGGCCTAAGAGTTTTTTCATTGTAACTTTATTTTTAGGAAAATTAAGCAAATTTTACCCCTCAATTCTCATTAATGTAAAATGCAGAGTTTCATTGTCATTACTATAACATAGATTAATATACACATTTTAAATAGTAGCATTTATTGTTATGCCTTTAATTAAAAAAATTATAATTTAAGAAATGATATCAAAACAGTATTTTACTTACATCACTTACAGAATAATGAGAGAATAGAAGGTTAAAATGTGCCAATATTGTCCTGAAAATAATGTCAAATGTGCAAGATAAAAATATCCTAATAGACTACATACATCACAATATAAAATATTAAGCTACAGAATAAAAGAAGCCTAAACCATGAATATTAATATTATGACTATTATATATATATAAATGTGTTTTTGTTTTGTTTTTTGGTGTGAATTTTTGTTGTATTGAAAGATGTGTAAAGCTCATTCTGGCACATTTCTCTGATTTATTTTTGTGTTGTTTTTCACTAGGTTTGTTTCTTATTCAAATCCTGTGTTCTGTGTTCTGCTAACGTGAAAGACACAAACCAAGAACATACCAGACCCCCCTTCATCAAACATGCATCTCTCAGCAAAGCAGCCATCAGCCCAGTGATAAAAGAGCACAGAGGAGGCTGGGATGACGGGACGATTTATGTGGCAAACAGAAATAGAAAGCGAGTAGGATGGTGACAAAAAAAAAGGTGGATACATATATGTACATGAAAAACTGTATTGTTGGTGGCAGGGTTGTGTGATAATGGGGGCAGATGACCATTAGAAGCGACACACAGCAGACAGACAGACATGAAAAAGAAGAGAGGATCAATTAGAGAGAAAACGTCTATAATGACTAGCAGGAGGGAAGCTGTGGAAGGCAGGAAGAGAAGATGGGGGTGAGAAAACAACAAAAAACAACAGAACTATAGTGTCTAGCTGCTGTCAGATACAGGGACATGAGCCAAGAATAACGGGCGGCTTTGTTTGTCTGAATGTGCGCTTAATGGCTTCCTTTCAATTCACTGTCTGCATCTTTACTTTTGATCACACGTGTCTATCACTGTACAGTTTTTGCCTGTAATTGCAGGTCTGTTTAAAATCCGAGCCGCCTACTTTATATTCAAAAAAGGAAATTATTCTGCATTTTAAAATATGTTCTGGTCAAATTCAGTGACAGCATAGCATGTATCATTCATAGAGAAAGGCAATCCTAATAAAATTCACTGCAAAGAAAAAAAAAGTCTATTAAAAATTAAAAAATGTTTCATTCAGTAATGAAAATTATTGATTAGATATACTTCTGTAATTAAAAAAATAATTAATTTACCCATTATTTCCATGGTTAAATTTTTTTTCCCGGGAAAAAATATAATTAAATAATTAAAAATAAAATTTTTGTGTGTGATAAAAATAGATCATTTTAAAAATGTGAATAAAATTTTTCATTTAATAATTAATTAATTAAAAAATTTATTATTTTACCCAATATTTGCTTCATAAAATATATTATTTAAAAAATGTAATTAAAATTTGTAATTTAGTAATTAATTATTCAATTATTACTATTTTAGAATGATAATTAAATAAATAATTATTTTATCAGATATTTGTATGATTCAGATAAGTATTTAAATATATATATATTATTTTGGTATTGTCAGGTTACTGTTAAAATATCTTAAAAATATTAAAACATTTAATTTATAATTTACAAAAGTAATAATCAGATAATTAAAAAATATAATTTTAACCAATATATGTGTGATTAAAATAAAATTATTTAAAAATTGTAATTATTATTTTAATTTTATAATTACATAATTCAAATAATTATTTTATGCAATATTTGTGTGATTCAAATAATTGTTTAGAAACATACTGGGTACTGTGTGATTAAAATATTTTTTTAAATGTAATTATTTTCATTTCCAGAATTAATAATTGAAAATTGCTTGTTTTACACATATTTTGTTAGTTTGTGCAGTGTATTTTTATGCTTATTAGAGTTTAAAGAATGAGATATTTCAGCATTTCAAATTATGTGTGCCATGATCTAAGGTGCTGTGTCCAAAAAAAAAATAATTATATATATATATACAGTGGGTACGGAAAGTATTCAGACCCCCTTAAATTTTTCACTCTTTGTTATATTGCAGCCATTTGCTAAAATCAT